>NC_051444.1:25949022-26030721 GCF_001649575.2 Kryptolebias marmoratus
TTGTCATTTGTAATCATCAAAATTAAACGAAATAAACATTTGAAATATATGAGTTTGTATGTAATGTATGAATATAATATACAAGTTTCACTTTTTAAATAGAATTACTGAAATCAATCTACTTTTTCATGATATTCTAATTTTATGACCAGCACCTGTAAACATCAACAGCTTGCCGACGTTATAGTTAATAAGTAAAAAACTGACAACAGAATGTTTCTCTTGTAGAGTAATCTAGCCTACTTCTTAACTGTTCACATGTACTCAGTATGTTTCTTTTGCAAAATCCTGGCTGAGTAATGCCAATACAAATGGATGAAGGACAACTGAAAAGAGAAATGCATTTTTAAGTATTTTTTACTGTTATTTCTATCTGGAGTTCAGGTATTACCACTTAAAACTGCCATCTTCAATGTGGAGCTTCTTTTTGAACTCAAAACAAAACATGTAATTTTAAAATTTGAACTATTTACCTAATTTATGTGAAATAATGTTATTTTTAATATATTAAGATATTCAGTTGCAACCATAGTTTTGACAAAGTTGGCACGTTGTGTAAAATTTGAAAAAAAAAAAAAACAGAATGCAATTATTTGCAAATCTTGTAAACTCATATTTTATTCACAATGGAACACGGAAAACATCAAATGCTAAAATAACTGGATTGCTAAAGCTAAAATATTACAGTTTTTACGGAAAATCTGAGGAAATTTTGAATTTGAAAGCAGCAGCACATCTCCAAATAGTGGGGACAGAAGTAATAAAATGCTGTAAAAGGAAGTTGTACAAATAAGAAACAGCTTGCAACTAATTAGGTTAATTGGCAACAGGTCAGTAAGAGGACTGGGTGTAAAAAGAGCATTCTAGAGAGGCTGAATCTCTCAGATGAAAGATGGTTAGAAGTTCAGCACTCTGCAAACAAACTGTCTAAAAATAGTGGAACAATTTCAGAAAAATGTTCCAAAAAAAATCACTTTGAATATCCCATAATCTACTGTTCATAATATTCTCAAAAAACTTCAAGAATCTAGAGAAACACCTATGCGCAAAGACCAAGACTGAAAGTCAGTATTGGATGCGTGAGATCTTTGGACCCTCTGGTCTGATTCTGTTCTGGACATCACTGCGTGGACTCAGGAACACTTCCACAGATCATCATCTGTAAACACAGTTCGCCGCGCCATCCACAAAAGCAGGTTAAAGCTCTATCATGGAAAGAAGAAGCCCAACCAGAAACGCTTCTCTGGATCAAAGTTCATTTAAAATGAACTAAGGCGAAATGAAAAGCTGTTCTGTAGTCAGAAAATTCAATGTCTGAAATATGTTTTTTTAGAAACCATTACATCTTCTGTACTAAAAAGGAGAAGGACCATTGGCCTGTTATCAGCACAGTTCAAAAGCCTGCCTCTCTGATGGTAAGGTGGTGCCTGTTGCATGGGCAGTTTACACATCTGGAAAGACACCATCAATGTAGAAAACTACATTCATGTTTAAAAAAAACAAACTAAACCATATATATTACAACAGCATGGCTTCATAGTAAAATAATTTGGGTGCTGAACTGGCCTGCCTGAAGTCCAGACCTCTCTCCAGCTGAACACAGTTGACATGTCATGAAACAAAAACTTCGATAAAGAAGATCCAGAGCTGTTGAACAACTAGAATCCTACATTAGGCAAGAATGGGACAACATTTCCCTCCAAAACCTCCAGCAGCTGGATCTCTGCACAAACACAAATGTGAAGAGATGTGTTAAAAGAAGATGGAATGGTTCACAGAGGTAAGCATTACTCTGTCTCACTTTTTTTAGATGTGTTGCTGCCGTCTAAATCAAATTTATCTTGCATGTTTTTTTTTCTTAAAGAGTACACTTTATTGCTTTAAATATTTGATATGTTTACATTGTTTCATTGTGAATAAAATATAAGTGTATGAGATTTGCAAATCATTGCATTTAGTTTTATTTACATTTTATACAACATCTTAAGTTGTTTTTTTTATTGGGGTTGGACTTAGAAAACTGGATTTAAATTTTATTTAACATATTCTAAATACATTTAAATTTTTGTCATGTTTCTATGACTGTATTGCTAATTTCTTTCTTCATCACTCCTTTTTGGTGGCTACAAAAATATTTTTAAGGTTAATTCTGTCTTTTATCTGCATCTCAGACAATAGAACAGCATTTCTCTCAAAAATAAATGAAAATAAAAAATAAAAAAAGGAAGCAAAATCCCGTTTAATCTTTTATGTATACACGTATCCAAAAATCTATTTGCCTTTGAATGCTGATGAGTCCACGTTAGTACTGAGATACTGAAATAATAATTAATTTCATGTCAGATTGCTAACAACCTGGTTTGTTCTGTGGAGAAGATGAATTTTAAGGTTTAACACAAGCAAAGTTGATTTGAAAAAAAAATAAATAAAAAAAATTAAATTGAAACTTTGAAGAAAAATGTGAACTTCAAAATGCAGTTTTCAGATTATTAAATGGTAGGAACAAAACACTGTTTGTACTGTATATACATATATATTCACACACTCAGTCATTTTATTAAGGGCCACTGGGGGTAGATTCCCATCCCAGCAGTGAAACCGTGAGCAGCTGGGTACAACCTGGGCAGGTCACCAGTTCGTTGCATTTGTTGTATTTAACTAATACAAAAAAAATTTATTGCCATAAATAGAATTTCTCAGCTTAAATTACATGCCAAGACATCTTAGTACTATGAATACAATACACCAATCTTACTGGTAAAAGACAAAGTGTGGCATTCTTTAAGGTCCTCCAGATCCCAATCCCAGGAAAAACTTCTCAAAGTAAAGACTTTTATACACTCCCCTGCTTATGTATGTGCAGTAAATGCAGTAAAATAAATGAATAAGTAAATCAGATGTTCTGAAAAGGTGTAAAAAAAAAAAAACAAGCAGTGAGATGGATATGGAAAAAATGGGGGGGAAGAACGTAATTGCCCTCAGGACATTGTTTATTGTGATTATGCATTCTTCAGAGCAGAGGGCGGAACTCAGCTGTGCTTCACATCACAACACTGCCATATCTAGTGTATAATCACAGAAAATAATGTTGACTTGTGCATTATTGCCGACTGTATGTGTGTAGGTTGTTGGGAATCTGTAGAGAAATCTATAAAAGGTCAATATGGCATTTGCAGAAAGTGGCTGGTTGCTGAAGAAGCAGAAACATGGTACCCGTCGACTGAAAACACTCTTTCTATCAGAGCCTCTCGCTGGAGTTGATTGCTGGCTTCTGCTGCAGGCCACTGCAGACACATGGTGCACAACACAGATGGTGAAGTAAGGCACCAACAGTCGCAGTCAAAACAATTATGACATTTGTGCCACGAGTTATAATTTTTTGCAGGCGTCATCGCAGTCGCTCCACATAAGTCACACTTAATTGTACCAAAAAGGCAAATAACCGGATATCGTCTCTTCATACATCAATGCGCTCATATTTGTCGATTTAGAAATGCAAAAATTGTGAATGACACAGAGCAGGATTCACTGAATAATCCCCTTTCTGGTGCACAAAAGCATAACTTAAGCTGCTACAGTGAATACTAAGTCTCTTTCCAAGCCTGGCACGCATTGGACTCTTTCACACCCGAGCGGTCCAACTCAGATCACCCTGTCTCCTGACTCGACACAAACACATGTTTTCTAGAGGTACTACTGGAAAGATAGCGTGAGCTATCTATCAAAATGGAAGCGGCATGAAGTCAGTCTAATCTCAAGCTACAATCCACTCACTTGTTTATGTCACATATTGCAAATGCAAGCCTAAATGCACACAGTCCCTTCACATTAGTTAGGATTAAACACAGACACATTTTGGATGTGCTTGTTGTTTTGTTATTATTATTTTATTTTTTATTTTTTCACTTTTTCTCGCCTGAATATCAGACATAAATTAGCCTCACTCCCATCACCAATCCTCATATCACGCTGAGACAGAATCATGGAGCAACAACGTAAATTAATGAAACAATAGAACACGGCTTGCTTATAGTGCAGCATATTCCTCAAAAGCTCTGACGGCTCCCATCAGTCACTAAAAGCAAAAGTGTAATGCAGAGCACAGTAATGTGAAAATGAATCAGCATTTTCACCCTTGACAGGCTGAAACCAAAGGCTTTCAAATTCAGGCACTAATCCACACTCAGAGAGCACACAGTTCAGCAAAACATGGCGTTGGAGTTTAAGCAAAACTACCATCAAACAAAGATATTTTGGCTTAACAAATGCTCGGTCAATAATTTGCACAATTAATAGGGATAGGTATTGCCAAATTTACAAAATGCTCACCACTGAAAGCGAAATAACTTTTTTTTTGTCTGTACTGTTACCAAAATATCTCATGAATCACTGAACATATTTTAATTAGGCTCTCAGAATATGATCATTGGATGTACTTCTGCAACTGATTACCTTTTGACATTATTTCAATTTGGCACAGGAGAGCTTTCTTGGCAAACACAAAATAACTCGAGTCATTTTACAGATATAATTTGGTGTATTAATAGCTGAGACTGATCTGTATTTATAGTTTTAATGCAGACTGATCCATTAAGATCTGTGCTTAAAACTTTGATATTAACTATTGTAGTCAGGTCTATCTGATTGTTAGTATAAAATCTTATGAACCACTAAATGAATTTTGATGAAACCTTTTGAAAGTAATCATTTGGTGTACATGTGCAAGTTATTAACTTTTGGAGTCAGCCCAATTCAAGATGGCCGCTACATCCAACTAAGCTTAAAAAAATGACTATAACTCTTTCAATTTTACATGTGGAGCTTGAATTTGAGAGACATTCTCAACACATACACTGAGAGCTATAACTACTCATGAGATCTCTCATTAAGGCATGAAATTTACAAGGTTTGACCAAAATGCTTACAAGACATAGATACATTTGTTCGTACCCTTTTGTTAAGGAGAGACAAACACACAAAGGTCACATAAATAACTTGAAACTGCTGAAAAAATAATAGAAGAAAAAAATCAACTAATGGAAATCAGTTGTTTCTTTTTAGTTTTGGTTGAACAGATTTATTTTGGAAACAGACGAATAACTGGCCTTGACAAAAAAAAAAAAAAAAATTACTCTTAAGTTAGTATTTGTTGCCCAACATTTTGAGGCAATCACTGCAATTAAGCAATTTCTGTAACCCTCACTGAGAGTTCTGCACCTGTCCACAGGTACTTTCATCCAATCCTCATAAGCAAACTGCTCCAGCTGTCTCAGGTTTGAAGGGCTCCTTCTTTAGACTGCGTGTTTCAGCTCCTTCCACAGATGGTCAACAGGATTTAGATCAGGGCTCAGAAGGCCACTTTAGAATGGTCCAATGTTTTGTTCTGAGTCATTCTGGGCTGTTTATAGCTGTGTGTTTTGGCTCATTATCCTGCTGGAGGATCCATGACCTGCGACAGAGACCAAGCTTTCTGACACTGGGCAGCACATTTCACTCCAGATTGCCTTGATAGTCTTAAGGTTTCATTGTACCCTCATAAACTAGAGACACCCTTTGTCAGTTGTCCCAGTCTTAGAACATAACCGAGCCTCCTCCATTGTTCACTGTAGCTACAGTGTTTTTTTCTTGTTGTATGTTTCATTTTTTGACTCTATAAACATGGAGTTGATGTAACGTGTTGCCTAAAAGCTCCAGTTTTGTTTCATCTGTCAAAAGGACATTCTCCCGGAAACTTTATAGCTTGTCAAAATGTATTTTTCATGATTTGCTTTCAACATGGTGTGATCCCTTGGTCATCTTCTATTAAGTCCACTTTGGCTCAAAAAGTGCTGAGTTGTGCAGTCTGACACTGATGGAGTTCACATCTAATTATTTTAGAAGTTGTTCCGGGCTCTTTTGGTTACCATTTGTATAAATTGTCATCAATTTTCCTCTTGTGACCATGTTCAGTGAGATTGGCTCTAGTCCTGTGGACCTTAGACTTATGAATAATCTGAGCAGCTGTAGTCAGAGGAACATCAAGCTGCTTGGAGATGGTCTTATAGCCTTTAGCTTTAACATGATGTCATTTTTTTCTAAGCTTGTAAGACAGCGCTCTATTTTGCTTTCTGTGCTCCATGTTCAGGGTGGTACACACCATGACCAGAAACAGCACAGTGACTACTTTTCACCCTTGAAATAGGCAGATTACTAAATAGTTGTTCCTAAATAATAATTACTAATAATTATTAAATATACTGATTACAGGAATGAAGGACACCTGTGATGCTGATTACAGGACACACTCTAGTTTAACATGTCGCTGTTGGCAAATTAGTTTCAGTGCTTTCTTGAGGTACCACCTTTGTTGTCGAGGGGAGTTTCATTTATTTATTTTTTGGCTTTGTTTGTTTGTTTTTCAATTTTGTTATCCCAAAATTCAAAAGCATCGTCTGTTTTCATTGGTTGATTTTCAGTATTTCTTTTCTTAGTATAATCTTTGTCAGTTTTAAGTTATTTCAGTGACCACTGTGGGTTTTTCTTTCTTTAACAAAAGGCTACAAACAAATTTGTCCACATCTGTAAAACTACATTCTTTCTTATCATAAGATAATCTCAGTTTAAAACTCATAAGAGGCATAAAAGGCAGACAGTTATATTCACTCCTTCAAGCAATGCTAAGCCTTTATTTTTATAAGCTATTATCAAAAAGGGATTAAACTTCTAATTGCTTTATTTTTATAGTCGTTCATGAAAAGCTAGAAATATTTAAAGTTGCTCCCTAGTTTCCAAAAGAACAAGCTGATGTCCTTAAAAACCAAAACCCAGAGGCACTTTATATGTACAAAAAACAGCAAATCCGTCCATTAGCTACATCTTCTTGATCCCTCAGAGGGTCACAGAGGGCTGAGCGAGAGGCGGGTCACACTGTCGACAGCTTGTTATTCCATCACACAGTCAACCATGTGTGCTTTTGCTCATGCAAATCACCCAACATTTTTGGCTTTGGATTGCAGAAAAAATCTGACACAGGCAGACAGAGAACATGTAAACCTCACACAGAGGGCATCAGGTAACAGTGCTTTAAATCACGCAAAATGTCCACGATCGGCAAATTCTTCTTTTATGTAACACACCACCATTTCTGAAGCCTAATTCCATTATTGTGTGAATGCTGAGTGAGCATTCACACAATAATGGAAGCTAGCATTTTCTCCATTTACCTTCTTGGTCTACATTTTTTGCAACCAAACTATATCTGCAAACTATTTTTACCATTCAAATATGAAAATGTTCAGTTCATTCAGGAAATTGGTGCTTTGACATTTTTACAGATTTTATTCTTATAGAAACAGTTACTTCAAAAACATTGTTCCTTTGAAATCTGCTTCTGCATATTTGCTCTATTTTTGTCTCATGATCAGTAGCAGCTCCTGCGCCTAAATTTTAGTGGGGCGGACAGTCATTTCCTGAATCAATAACTACACGAGTGGTACGATTAGCATTACATTTTCTGTAAAAAAAGATAGGCTATATGTTGCTTAGTATTTATTGTATTATTTTTTTTGTTCACAAAGTTGTTTACTTTTTGTCTTTCATGTGTCGAGGTTGTGTCTCAGAAAAACAGATCGGTCTGATAATTAAATCAGAGGAACGGACGCCTCCGCTCCTACCTTCACCCAAATGGGAGTATTTTTAATTTTAACTGGGTAAAAATAAACAGACAGACGGGTACACGGCTTTCTGGATTGGATTTCTAATTTTATTTGAAGTGCCATTTCTGCAATAATACTTGTGAAATAATTCTAATAATTAAACTAAAAAAGTGAGGCTGACATATTTGATTAAAGGCCCAATCTGGGCTCATACCTGCAGCCTCGAGATTACAAGAACCCAGAACCAACCAGACACATGCTGTAGGAAGCCACAGAATTAAATAAATAAGATCCATCTGTGGCTGATCTGAATAGTTACAGACAGAAAATGGGCCTACCATGTTGGAGAAAATGCCCCGTTGTTTATCTGCCTCCAACTTTAATATTCTGTGTTCTGTTCATGTCCTGTCTGTCTGCTCCAAGCTGCTGTCTCATAATTTAGCTTCTATTTTTAGTCTCATAAATGGATTTTTAAACAAAACATCTTCACTGCTGGACACAGCAGGTTTTGTTGCAACTATTTCTGCATTCATTAAGATCCCTGAGCTAAAACCAGCAGAATGTGTCCATAGGGCGGGGTATTTTACACCCCAATGAGACTTTGTGGGAGCTGCCTTGTAGTACCAATCGCTGCCAACAGGCTTTATGTTAAATCTACTGACGAACGCGGTCAGTGACCTGTACTGCCTTATCACTGCAAATAAGTCAAAAATTAAGAAAAAAAAAACCTTCAAATTTCATTTAAAAGTGATAAGATAGTTGAAAATTCACAGAACAAAACAATACACAGTAAGCTAATTAATTCATTCACATTGTTTATTAATATGTATTTTTATTAATTATGTTTTTTTTATTTATTACTTTGTGAGGCAAATTATTTATTGTTTATTTATTTATTTTTTAAGTAGGGCTCTGCCTCACCTGCCCTTATAATGCTGCTTTGAGCTAGCGTTTAGCCACTTTTGGTTTTCAGGTAGAATTTTGCATCCATTAGCTTTTAGCTAGTGTTTTGCTCCTTTTGGGTTTTAGCAGGTGGTTTGCTGTTTTAGTTTTAGCTTCTTCAGTTCTTCAGCACTCAGTTCCACTCTGCCTTTACACAGAAAATACAGTTTCTTTAGCTACTATTAATAACTCTTTTTTTTTTTTTTAGTCCTTTTTTTCGTTTATAGTCCAATTTTCAGTGCAGTATTAGTCTTTGGTACATTTCAGAACCGTCATGGCAAGGCACTGATTGAGCACATATGAAAGCAGACTTTCCTCTTTTCCAAATGTCAAACTGAAATTACACTGAGACTTAGCTGCAGCACGAGTGAACAGTTTTAAACTTTCTGTCATTGACCCATAACCTGAATATTTAGGAGGAAATCAGTTAGAAATCCTAAGTTTTACGGTGCATTATTTATTATCTAAAGAAAGGAAATGGCAGACGTGAAAGACTGGCCCTAAATATTACTTAGCGATTAGTATCCCACCAGGCTTAGTGTTGTGTGTAAAAACCCTGGGCAGACCAAGCTGCTCATTATTTAAATATTGTGGATAAATGTAAAAAAAATAAAAAACGTTTCAAGACAAAAATTACATGATAAATGATGATAAACATTGGCTGGAACTTAAATGATATTTAACACCCATCTGTGAAGTGTTTCCTATGTTTGTGTTTGTTTGTCTGTTGTGTTAGCAAAATATCTCATCAACCACAGTACAGATTTTCTGTTAAAACTCAAAAATAAAAAAAATGTATGTACTTCTCCAACTTACACACCAAGAAATAACTAACTGCACAAAATTTATTTTCATAGCTTTTCCTTTAACTATTCATCAACTCTGCCTGCCTGTTAGCAAAATAGCTCATGAATCATAAATAGATTATAATGAAATTGATTAATCTTTGAAGTCAACCCAAATCAAGATGACTGCCACAGCCAACTAAACACACAGAAATTGCAATAAATTAATCAGTTGTACAGATATTGAGCTAAGATTTGGAATGGTAGTAGTTGAAACTAATTACCACCACATAATCCAAGTACAACCCATTGTACAACCTTTTTGCTAAAAACTTTGACATAAACTGTTGGTAATTACGCTGTTCATTTGCAAAATATTCCATGAACCAGTGGAAAAAATTAAATGAAACTCTCGGTAATTGATTACTGAATGGACATCTACAACTGATTAACTTGGAGTCAACAAAATTGAAGATGGCCGCTGCAGCAAATCAATATCAGCTACTACAAAAGTAGCTATAACTCAGTAAAATGTATAGATGTTGAGCTAAAATTCAATGTGGTAGTAGCTGAGAATCTTTCCTAACACATACACTGAGCACTAACTGGCTCCATAGCATCTTTGCTTAAGATTTTGGTTGGTATCAACCCTGTTTTTTCTGTTAGCAAATTATCTCATGAACCACTGGATGGATGTTAATGAAATCTTCAAAAAGTAATCACTGGATGTACATCTACAACTGATTACCTTTTGGAGTCAACCCAATTCAACAGCTAATTGATCTTAGCAATACAAAAATGGCTGAAATTGAGCTAAGGTTTGATGTGGTAGTAGCTGAAAGTCATCCTCAACTAACACTTCTGGTAATTATTGTCTGGTCTAATGGTGAAAGGGCTAAAGGTGAGGGTGGCATAAAAATATTTTATACCTAAAACAGACAGAGTCATAATTCTTGAATGATTTTTTTTTATTATTATTTCATAAACAAGACAAATAGAGATGAATCAGTTCACTATAATGTCTGACATATGAGGAAGAGGGCAGCTTGTGACATGAAATTCATGGAGAAATATTATTGGAAAAGCTTAAATTATCTTATTTTGTGCAGTAGATTGTTCAAGAACAAAAGCTGCATTTTAGTCAGAGAGAGAGAGAGAAAAAAGCCACAAATAGTTAGATGAGTCACTGTTCCCCCTGTTCTGTACCAGTGGTTGACTACATGTGTGTCACGCTTGAAAAGAAATCCATTCACCCAAGTGCTCATTTCCCACAGTGAAGGCTTCTGTCAGAGCTGTTGTAGTGAGCATCTCTAGCATGGTTTGCCTCCATTCAGTCCCTTGGCAGGCAGGTAAATGCCAAAACCTACAATGTTAGTCAGAGTGATTACATTCTCCGTGTTTTTTCTTTTTTTTTCCTGATGACTGAACAGTTTAACAAGGTGATAAAGTCACAAACTCAAAGGCCGTGACAACAAGCATGGTTGTTTTGCCATAGGCACGGAGCTCATGCTCACCACAGATTCTCAGCCATGCAGAACACTGCACTTATTCAGAAACACAACTGGCACCGAGCTTTGAACTTAAACTTCTACGTCTTTTCTTTTTTTTTTTCCCCTACTGTTTCAATCTGGTGGCCTGTTGCCCTATTGAGACAATTACTAGTGCTTTGTCTTATATTTACGAGTATACAGTACAATGAAATCAAAAAGTAACAGCAAATCGCAAAGCAATAACACTAGCACCTTTATGTTGAATATTATCCTTCCTTAATTTACTATCCTTGAATATTCTGCCCAATGGTGCTAAATTATACACGTTCACATGGATAACAATAATACCCCCACTGTTGACAGAGCAATTTGATGAAATAGACAAACAATTCATACCACAGAGTAGTCATCAGAGAGCCAAAGCGATTAAATAGGCTTTTATGTGAGTGAGATACTGCATATTGGGTATAGCCGTTGCTCATATGTGCATGCAAATAAGGTGGTAACCAACCCTTCACACTCTGAGCGTGTCCTTCATTTTACAGACTGGCCGTAAAATCACCAGATGTGAATATGGCAGGCAGGGCACACTTGAGGATGAGTTGGTTAGGGTTTAAAGCGGAAAGCTTTTGGGCTGCAGCAGCAGCAGCAGCAGCAATGTCAGTGCTCTAAATGCACTTCAAGCAGAGCAGTTTCAGCACCACACAGTGATGGACAGCTCATACTCACATTTTCTGTCTTTCTTTCTTTCTTTCTTTTTTAGATGTATTGCCAAAGCAACTATCAGAAGACCTGACAGTTTGCCTTTTAAGATAACCAGCTCAAGCTGTGGTAGGGTTAACAGAACCTCATTCTTGGCTTTTCCGAAGGTTTTTTTTTTTTTTTTTTTTTTTTTTTTTTTTAATTCAGACATAAGTATAAAGGGACAACACAGGGAGCGCATTATGTAAAAATAAAATTAAAAAAAAGACTAAGCTTTGTATTTGTGCACGCTCAAACTCAAAGCAGATGGAGCAGCCAGTTCACCTGGCCAATCCGAAGCTCTTTTTTGCTGCAAACGTGTATGCTGAGAATACCTGAACTGAATTTGAATTACCATATGACGTAGGCCTTTTTCTATCAGTAATGTCCTACTGGCAACAGGGACTAAGGCACTCTTGCGGTCTCCATGAAGCGCTCAAACACAGGATTTGTTGCACCACTTACCTCCACATTTTTTTCTCTTCTCCAACCCCGCTATTTTTATCTGTCTATATTTATACCTCACACAACACACACACACAGACACACTCACCCTCGAGAGAGAATGCGACAGATCTCATATCCTTCACACAGAAACGAAATAAGGGCGCAGGAATTAAAACCAAAAGTATCTTTCTGTACACTGAAGTCTGTGAGGCAACAGCAAATCACTGATGGAACAAATGGCGATGGGAGATGGGTCTACTCTACACAGGAGCCCAAATGAATGAAACACTTACGCATTTTCTCGAATAAAAGGAAGCGAGGGCGAGAACAGAGCAGGGAAAATCAGCAGGGCCCCCGTCCACGTTTTCAGGATTTGCAGCGCGACCGAGACAGAAATCTCCATGTGAAAGAGGGGTGGTGTGTGGAGGTGGGGGTGAGGGGGGAGGAAGGCTGGAGGCTGCTGCAGTCCGCGTCTCTCTCTCGATCACAAGTCAAGATGCTCGCCTGCGAAAAGCCCACTCAGGGAGAGTTGCGTGGATCTGCGGTGCGGCCACCATTCCCCTCCACGCGCGGCTGGAAACCCTCTGAAGAGCGGCCGCAGCCTCCTGGACTTAAACGGTGTATTCCTCTGGACTGAGGAGGAAGAAATCCTGCAGAGTTTTTTTTTTAATTTTTATTTTATTTTATATATTTTTTTAAAATATGTTTTCAGATGGGTAATCAAGTCAGCATAGGCCGATCCAGTCCAAAACTGACTCCCAGCAAAAAAGAAAAATAATAATAAAAAAAAAATCCACAAACAAAAAAAAGAACAAAAGAAACAAACTAAACTAAAAAGAAAGAAAAAGAAAAAGAGAAGACCTCTTCTCCTTTTGGAGATCACGAAAGCATGACAATCAATATTTACCTATTTAAAGCACTGACTAAGGTCACAGCGCCGAAAGAGATGCAGAAGCGTCCAACAACAACCAAAAAAAAAAAAAAAAAAAAAAAAAAAGGAGAGAAAAACCCTTTAGAGCGCCGATTGGATAAAATTAAGGATATCCGTCCCACTGCAACCATCACACGCGCCGCATCAGTACCAATGGGTTGCCATAGGCGGCTCTGGAAATCGCAGAGCATATGGCACACAGCGGTTTCTGTCAAGTGGAACGGAAGATTCTGGGTGATATGTTTTTTTCTTCCCTCCGCCAAAGCGATTAGTGATAATTCCGCGTGTCAGGGAGCGCGTGTGTCCGAACCGCGCGGTGAGGCAGCAGCAGCGTCCGTGTGCCGTGGGTTTGCAAAGACAGCGGTTTTATTTTTTTATTTTTTTTGCTTTTGGCTCCTAATGGTCCCCCAGCTCACCGCCGTCCATGACTTGAATAGCGAGCGCGCTGAAAACGTCTCTAAGGGCGCAGATCTGCAGCGCGCGCGCGCGCGTGACTGACTCACAAGCGTAGCTAAGTATAGGTATACGCGCGCGTGTAGGCGTGTTCTCGTATTGCCCAGGGACCACTTTAACTTTGACCACTTTTTGCCCGCGCCTCCAGCTGCCCATTTAAATCAGCCAGCGGTCATTAATTATCAGGGATCAATAGCATTAATGTAGAAAGCCGCGGTCTGATGGCTCTGCGCGCGCGCCTGTTCATGTGTGTATGTACCTTGAGCGCGCGTGCGCGTGAGATTCGGTTGTTGATGAGGTATGGTTGCCACCTACAGGCGTCATTCTCTATTCAGTCATCCAAAACGGACCATTTCCACTGTCAGTGTCCACAAATAAATTCCCACTCAACATGTTGGGGTATTATCACTCCTCTGCGTTACAAGCACTGGTAGAAAGAGTGTAAGTGTCCACCACAGTAAGGAAAATATATCAAGATATGTCTTTATTCTTAGGCAACTAAGCCTTCACTGCTGAGTCTAATCAAATTGGGATGCTTTAAATGACAAACAATTCATTTATTCCTGTTGTGCTATGAGAGTTAAAATAAATATATATGTGTAAAATACTCTCTATCTACTGCCACACCAATTTTTAGCTCAATATCAGTAAAATTGACTGAGTTATAGCCATTTTTTGTCTTGGCAAATGTTGATTAGCTATGGCTAATCTGAGCATTTCATTTCAGTCTGTCTTGTGGCATTTAAGATATTTTGCTAACAGACAATCAACACCAGTGTCAACAGTTAGTGCCACAGTTTAAAGCAAAAAAATATTGTGCAATATATAGTAGTATGTCTTAAGGATAATGTTCCCCCTCTACCACATACAATTTTAGTTCAGTATCTGTAATAATAATAATATGAGTTATATCCATTTTTGTTTGGGTTAGGGGTAGTTTACTGTGGTTGACATCTTGATCTATGTTGACTCCAGAAGTTACTAAGCAGTAGATGTACATCCAATGATTACTTCTGAGAGTTTCATGAAAATCCATCTTGTGGTTCATAAGATATTTTTATAACAGACAAACATAGCCAATAGTTATTAGCAAAATTTTGACAAAAGATGAAAATGGGGATGACTTTCAGCTGCTACCACAATGAGTTTTAGCCATTTTTGTGTTTGCTAATGTTGCTTACCTGTGACGGCCATTTTGAATTGGGTTGACTTCAAAAGCAAACGAGTTTTAGATGTACAGCCATTTATTACTTTCTGATAGTTTCATTATAATCTGTCCACTGGTTCGTGAGATATTTTTCTAAAGGTGCAGACAAATGTGCACACACACAGAGATGTGTGCAAAAACATTATCCCTTTCTGTGGCAAGCAAAAATAACATTTCCTATTGTCAAGACAGGTACAACACTCTGATTGGTGCTGCCAAGAAGGTGAGCCGGTGAAAGAAATTTTGACATAAATGTGTGGTTTCATTACATCTGAGATAAACAGCTGCTCTAATCAAGATACATAACCAACCAAAAAGCAGACATGTGTTCGTGGATGCTGAGGCCATGGCATTTTATGAAACGGGGAACCAGAATGAATTTTAACCATCAGTCATAATGTTCCAATTACCTAAAAAATGGCAGGTGGAGGAACATCTAGGCAAATTACAATATATCTATAATGGATTATTAAAAAAAGTCCCAAATTATTATTTTTAAAAATAAATATCAAACTGTAAATGCAAAGGCATTAAAAAAAGAGGAGAGGAGCTGTCAGGCGAAAGGCTTGATGGGCACGAAGATGAGGTGGAATGTAATCTGCGGCCTTCACTGTCACCACATTAAATAAGTGAACTCGTATAGAAAACTCTGGGCCGACATGATTTACAATGCTCTTCATCACCATCGTCAAAATGTCAAAGCAGACCTGTGAGTCATGATTAACATCCTTATTAGTAACCCGACAGTAACTTGATGATACAAAAATGAGTAAAACCTCAAGTTGTTTTGATGAAATTGCATGTTTTAATCCACAAATAATAAAGTAAACAAATTAAATTACTTTGTCAGTCCCTTTTATATACATTGTTTACAGTTTTACAGAATTTTAAATTAAATAATACCAAAAAAAAGCTTGTTTTTAAATGAATTCTCAAAGGGATTCATATTCTGCATCAGACTACGCACGCATGAAAGTCAACCTGCTGGTAGCCAAAAGAAAGTCAAAACAAGTTGGCCAAAATTATCATCTGTAAGATTACTTTTTTTCTTTTTCAGACGATCCACCCAGTAGTGTTTTAGATGAGGTAGATTACCAACTAGAATACTAAACGCTGTCATCCTGACAGCTCCACCAGTGAGGGTGACTATGAATTAAATGATTAATTGCTATTCAGAATAGTTGCAAATGGATTGTCTGATGTGTTTCTTTCCCCTCTGTTATTCAGCTAATTGACTCAGCCCAAGAGAAAATATAGTTTTGTTTGAATGTCATCGAAGAGACTTGTAAAATCCATGCAGTTGATGTCTAATGCTGGCAGACTGTGGCTTTCATCAAACTTAATGACATTGTTTTCAGTTCTATTGTTAATGTTGTTTGTGATCTTTAATATTTTCTGACTTTAGATCTGGTAATATTGTGTGTGATATTACTGAGTGGAATATAATAATTATATATTGAATATGCTATGTAACTGAAACATACGGTCATGAGAAACAGAAAGTACACGTTCTTTCAGTTCTTGAGTTTTATGCATTGAGGCACGTTTACAATGATCTGATATCTACCAGATTCTAAAATTAATCAAATCTGGCTTTAAGTGTACAAACACACACAACAGATTTCACTGTGGCAATATTTATTAAATTAAAGCAAAGCCAAAATGGTAAACATGTGAAAAGTACACTGTGAGTCAGTATCTTGAAGAACCATCTTTAGCAGCAATAGCTTAAAGTAGTAGTTTTCTGTATGACTTTATAAGCCTCTCACATGGTTGTGGCGGAGTTTTGGCTTACTCTTCTTTACAACGTTGCTTTAGATGATTGAGGTTTGTGGACATTCTTTTATGCACGGTTGTCTGAAGAGCCCAGTCAGATTGAGGTCTGAACTTTGACAGGAAGAATGCAACACTTTGATTCTTTTACTATTTTGCTATTCTGTTATAGATTTGTTGCTCTATTTGTCATTATTGTCCTGTTTGAAGACTCAGTTTGGAGCAAACTTAAGGCATCAGGAAGACACCTCAGATTTGACTTTAGAATACTTTGGTTTACAGAAGAGTTCATGATTGAGTCATTGGCCACAAGATGTCCAGGTCCTGTAGCTGCAAAACAATCCCAAATCATTTATGCTGACAGCTGGTATGAAGTTTTTGTTTTGATATGTGTTTCCCCAAAAGAAGCTTTGTGCATCATGGCCATATACCTATACTTTAGTCTCATTTGTCCAAAGGACATTGCTCTAGATGTCTTGCAGTTAATTCAAAACGTTGTAAATCTAGGTTGTGCTGCCACATTGTTTTTGGGGAAAAGAGACTTTCTTTTTGTAACCTTCCCCAACAAGTCATTCTTGTTCAGTCTTTTTCTAATTGTTCTGCCATAAACTTTACCATTTACCTGTTAATTGAGGCCTGTAGAGTCTGGGACAGAGCTGTTGTGTTTGTTGCATTTGTTTTTTCTTTGAGCATTGTATGTTTGATCTTGCAGTGAATTTGCTTGGACTTATGCTTTTGGAAAGACCAGCAACTGTCTTAAATGTTTTTCACTTGTAAATAGTCTTTTTCACTGTAGATTGATGGACTCCAAGTGGTTTGGATGTAACCTTTAACCCTTTAAAAAACTGATGGACAGGAACAGATGCTTTTCTAAGGTCGATGCTGCTGTCTTTCCTTCTCGACATTGTGTTAACACACACCCGTACACTCCAGAGCAGTAAACTACCAAAACTTCTGCTTTCATTGAGGTGCTCACACTGATAATGATATCAAATCCATTTAATCACCACCACCTGGCTGCTACTTTGCATCCTAAATCCAATGGAAACCAAGCAGTGTGCTTAGTTTTTCCACTCACAGCCTTTCCATTTTGACTGTTTTTGTTTAATAAATAATGGCATGGTGGAATCTATTGTATGTTTTCGTATATATATATATATATATATATATATATATATATATATATATATATATATGTGTGTGTATTGGTAAAGATCAAACCTTTTTATAATGAATATGTAAAATCCAGGACCCAAAAGAGGGTCTTCTTTCTTTTTTTATTTTCCCCATGGCCCTATTAAAGTTTTGAAACATTTCTACATTCTGTTATTTTGCAAAAAAAACCTAATTTTAATATAGATATGTAATATAGTTTTGATACAGATATTGCACCCTAAAGCATATACCTGCCATAAGGTCACAGACTTTACTCATGGAAGAAAATCAGAAAGTTGACACAACTGTTCACAGAAAGGCAGGACAGTTCTGTGTCACCACATTTGGAGCAAAGCTCCAGGAAAAGTTTTGCAGCATTTGAAAAGCCCAAAACACAGCAGCCTCCAACATGTCAAAGAGGAAAACAAGTATGATGCTGTCAACCCACTTCTGGCTGCCAAAGTAACTGATCAGTGATAACGGGTCTTAGTCCAAAATAATTCAAAATTTACTGGTTAGCATACAAGTATTTCAGATTTTTATAAATATTTGGGTGAAAGGACAATATTTGCTCTTTGTTTCTGTTGCTCTTGTTTGACTTCTTCTTTTTCTGTTCTTGCCATTTGCTCGTTCACACACACAATCCCTGTTTCTAATAGCAACAGCTGCTTCCATTCTTATGAATATTATTGTATTTAGCATGCTCATTTCAAGTTTGCATTTTGAAAAAATCCCAAACCATGCCAGATATCAGAATCTGAAACATGCAGAAAATCTCAGAAGACAATTAGACAACGAATCAATCATGTTTTCCACACATCCAAACTGGGAAGCTATCTGTTATCCACTGGGGAAAGAGCCAACGTTTGGTCAACATGACTGCTCGTTTTCAATCACCCAAGATCACTCCAGAGTGGACAAGCCTATCTACAGGAGATTGCTTCTAAAGCCTTTGCTGTTGGTCAAGATGAGAGGGACAGCATCTAGTTGGTTTCCCTCAACTTCCTGCTCAAGCTTGGGCTCCTCCCATACCAGTGAGGTGAAATTCAGAAGTCATTTTCAGTAACCAGGTATCAGACCGACAAGGCCTCTATTTTGCATTGCTACCCAGTTCACAAAACATCAGTCCTTTATGACTCCTCCTGGTGGAGGATTTACATTGTTGCTTTTTCCGGCTGTGATTGGCCAAAGCCCATATGTGACGGTCCAGTCACCAGACGGTTGCTGAGGAGCCTCTTCCCCATGCATGGCTCCAAGGTGCGGCCCCAATATTCCTCATTCAGGCAAGAAATTATGGTCCTTTTATCTTTAGTCATTTGCTTAGTCATCTCAGAACCAATTTTGCCAGGAGCAAACTGCCCTGGACAACATAGCTTCTGGGGTCCTTGAGGCACCCCTCCATCATGGTAACGTGGTGATTCATGCAAGGGTGAACTATTCACTGAGTCGTAGAGAAAATATAAGAAGAGAACAATCTTAAAGTGTGTCTCCATTTTCTGTAAGGTTCTTTTTTGTCAGATGAAACCTTTTATTTAATCTAAATTCAACTTTCATATAACACATTAGGTGTTTTTTTCTTAATTTGTGAAAGCTAGCGCTTTGTCCTCTTATGGATAACGTGTCAAAACACAAGTCAATTTTTAAAAGATTTAAAGCACTAAATGAGTTAATATCTCATCCTAATGCCTTAGTTACAGCTGTGCATATCTAGACCTTGTTTATTTTTTACAAAAAGTATTCTATTCATAAATAATTAGTCTTAACTTCATAATCATCCTTCATACTCTGTACTATGTCACAACATTCCCTAACCAAGAACTTTCCATCTCCTCTACAAACACTAAATATAAATTTGATTCATTGGCTTTTTAGCTCTCAGCATTTTCTTTATGCTTTGATGAAAAATGAATTTTAATTCCTGGATCTCCCAAGCAGAAAAATTAAAAATAAAAGCTGAGGGAAAGAAGGGTAGAGTTGCATCCTCTGTGTTTCTATAAATGAAATCTTCAGCAGATCTGTACTATCAAATCAACATTCCACCATGTGCTTCTTCAAATATGCACATGCTCATTAGAGGGTTTTTCATTCAAGGGCAATGTGAATATATAATGCATCTTATTCAGACCTATTTGCATTTATACAACACCAACACTCAATGTCAATGCCAAAAGCTCTAGCCCATATATATATATATATATATATATATATATATGTGTGTGTGTGTGTGTGTGTGTGTGTGTTTTGTTATTTATTTTAAATAAATAAATAGGGAGTGTGATTGCTACTCAAAGAAGGTTATGATTTCTTTGTTGCTATACAGCATTTGCCAGTTGAGCCTATTTGTTTTAACTGAGCCTATGCTGTTTGACTATTCTTTACAACTTGTCTCGATTATCCTATACTCTAGGTGGATATAGTGCAGGATCTTGCCACTCCAAAAAATGGCCCATTATCATATTTATTGCCCTTAGTTGCCATATTTGTCTCTATGTGACCTATGATGGACTGGCTATCTGTCTAGGGTGTACCTCATCTCTTTCACAAAGACCACTGGAATGAAGCACCAGCATCAATAATTCTGCACAAAAAGCAGGTATAGAAAACTGATGGATGGGTGTGTCTGTGTGGTTGTACAACTACGACTGATTGTCTTTTGGAGTCAAGATGATTCAAGATGACCACCACAGCCAACTGGCAACAATGCTGAAATGGCAATAACTTTAAATATACAATCCTTACAATTAGTGTGGCAGTAGCTAAAAATAATTCTCAACAAGTCTCAGGGTCTTTGTCTAAAATTTTGCCATTAACTATCTGGAGTCAACTATGTCTGTTAGCAAAATATCTTGTGAACCACTTGACAGATTTTAATGTACCTTTCGGGAATAATCATTTGATGTACCTCTACACTAAATTAACTTTATAGAGGTACAATCAACCCTGTTAACGATTGCCACCACAGACATCTGACTTTAGAAAATGTGAAAAATTACAGATATTGTGCTATAATTTGGTTTGGTTGTACCTGCGAACATACAACATAAACTCCAAGTGTTACTAATTGTGGAATGTCTTTGCTTAAAACTCTATCATTACCTTTTGGAGTGAACCTTGTTTGTCTGTTATCAAAATATCTCATACAGTCCTGATAAAAATGAAGACTTCATGTACATTTACAACTGATTAACTTTGGAAGTAAATCCAGTTCACGATGGCTGCTGCAGTTCAACAACATCAGCCAACACAAAAAGGGTAAACCTTCAGCCAGTTTTACAGATATTGAGCTAAAATTTGAAGTGGTAGTAGCTGAGAGTCATTTCCTGTACATACATTGAGCATGATATTGTATGTTTTTTTCAAGGTCTAACCAAAATGGCTACATTTCTCTTTGTAAGAGAATCTTAGTATAAAACTCTGGCATGAAAAAGACAGATTTGCATTCCTTCAAGAAATGCTGGGCCATTAATTATCTAAAACTAACCCAGGTTATTTGTTGTTTTTTTAATTACCCTAATGATGTAGTTTTAGTCTTTTAATCAAATTAGAAAATTGTGTTGCTTTATTCCAAATAAAAGACACTCTGATCAAGACTGCAGTTTAAGACTTTTTGACTTATTTGAGTAAATGTTTAATTATCACATTTGCTGTGAAACAGGAGATAGAATGCTTAAGAGCAGATTAGGTAATTAGTATAAGGATGGAAAGAATACAGAGTGATAACACTGGTATGATTTGGTGATGAACTTCAGAAACAGCGTTAACATACAGGCTTACACACACACATGCCCCCTCCCTCCCCCCATGCGCACCCACACACACACATGCCCACGTTGTAGGAATCAAACTGGGTTCTGTGAGCAGAGGGAGTTCTTGTCCAATGAGGTCACACACTGCATATTGAAGGCAGTGAGGTTAGAGTTAGCAGTGTCTCCTTCAAAGACTGCATTTAGTTATAGATTTATTCATTTAAATAAAAGGGTTAAAATAACAAAACCTCAGTTTAACTAAAAAAAAGATATGTTGCATTTGAATGTCTTAAATATTCTACTTCTTACAGTTACTATAATTATTCTTTGTTGATATTTTACAGTTAGGAAAACCCTAAAAAAAATACATGCCAATAAAATAAAGTATGCAAACTCAGAGAAATAAAATCATTTTTTTTTAATTTCATTACAATTTTTTTTATTTATTTCTAAGCCCCTACAAATAATTGTATGTTTTTCAGCAACAGTAAAAATTCTGCAATGGTCCATTTGATACAGCAAAAAAAAAAAAAAAAAAAAAAAAAGCAAAAACGATTTTTCTGACGAATCCACACCAGGAGTTGTGTTAAAAGAAGAAGTCATTTTTCATGTTTGCTTTACATTTTACATTTGCTCTACATTAGGAGCTATATTTATGAGCTGTTTGCTTGTGGAAAAGCATTATATAGGTTAATGAGGCCACATCAAAAGTCTCTCAGCTCAAGCTGCTTCCGCAAGTGAACATGAAAGAATGCCAAGTGAAGTAAGTGCAGACACTGCCTGCAAATGCCTGTTCACACAAGCAGGGGTTTTTTCACGTGAGGTGTGTTTTAACAACTTGAGATACTCTCAAGTGGTGCCCGGGTGGAGCGTACAGGATACAAAATGTGATGCAATAAGCATGTTTCTAAAATCACTGTTTTGTTTACAGCATGAAAAGGAAGGAAGAAAAGGCCCAAGTTGTTCCTGATGATGACAGTTTCTGTGGTGCTGTCTAAACCGCGTGTAACACTGTATCGACAAACGAGTGGAAACTAACAGACAGCCAGGCAGAGAGGAGTCTGAGGCGGCAATCCTCATGAGCATGCACAATCACTCACCGTGAATTCTTCTGAGAATTGGTTGCTCTGTTCACACATGAGCTCTTTCTGACACTTTTTAAGAGTTAATGCTACAGAGTTGGCTGAGTAAACTGCAACAATTCAGGTTTGCATGCAGCTGAGATGTATTTACCAAGAAAAGGAAATTGTTATGTCAGCCATATGTGTGTGGAAGCAACATATGTATGAATGCAGAATTTTTGCTTTTATATGCAGAAGGCAAGGACAGGAAGTCAGCATTTGTTCTGCGATAGCATATTTCAAAGGCTGTGTTGGTGCAGGTAATTCGGTGATACTGAATAATGGAGCAGCATGATGCTGAAATGAGGAAGCAGATCTCAGACCAAGTGTAACCTCGGGCTGCAAGGACACAGTGACTCAAAAGGAACAACTTCACATGTCTTATGTTTTAGGGCTTGGCTAGGTGAAGACTGAAGAGCTGCATACTGTAAAAGTAACAAATGGTTAATGTTCTCTAATTATGCAGCCATATATCATGAAATGTGTTCTTACTGAAATTAGGTTATAGTTCCCTGTCAAAAAACATGTCAACATACTGAGGGTTAGGGTCTCTTTTAAAGAAAAAAATGCAGCTTGTTCCTTATTTTTAATAATATTGTCATGATTAGTGATGACAGAAGCAAACCCAGACTGCAGACTCATTTAAAAAAACAACAACAAAAAAAAAACTAATTTATTAAAATAAAAGATAACCAAACACAAAAAGCTGACGTGGCAGCAAAATTCCAAAAAGTAAACAAAACAAAAAGGCAAGGTGAGGCAAGGTTAGGGAACCAGACAAACAGAGACAAAAGACAATACACAATGAACCAGCAGGGTAGTGGAGAAAGTGACCAGGTTTTAAGCACTGAGGATAATCAGGTGAAGTGGGCACAGGTGAGTGATAACAATTGCTGACAGGTGGAGATGGCTGTAGCTGTTAAACAGGGGCAGACTGAGGATGAGTGGAGAATGATGACATGAACGACAACAAATAGGAAACCAACAAAGACAATAAACCAAAACCAAAAGAAACTAGAAACAAAATACTAAATACAAAAAAAAAAAAAACACAGCTAAAACAAAAACCTGACATTTGACTATTTGACTGAGGTGTTCTATTAAGTAAAAAGAAACCCCTCCATAATACACATTAATGTATACAAATATAAAATGGTAAATGGTAAATGGCTTGCACTTATATAGCGCTTTATCTAGTCCAAGGACCCCAAAGCGCTTTACACTACAATCATTCACCCATTCATCCACACATTCACACAATGATGGTGGTAAGCTACATTGTAGCCACAGCTGCCCTGGGGTGGGCTGACAGAAGTGAGGCTGCCATCACACCGGCGCCACCGAGCCCTCTGACCACCACCAGAAAAATTCTGAACATGTTCCAAAATTTTGCTTTACAAATTTTCTTTCAGAATAGTCTCAGAGTAGTTGTAGACATCTGGACTTTGTCTCAAAACTGTCTCAGTGTAGCGTCTGTGAGTCTGAAAATGCAAGAAACGTGAAACAACTTTGTGAGGAGTTGGTGACTCTCACTTCCATTTCTCTATGATGTCTGATGATAAAGGCACTTGGAAGAGGCCTCGTTTGGCCCAAGTTTTTCAGTTGTCTGTTATAACACTTGCACAACTGTTTCACAATGTCTATTGGCGGTCATAAGTGCCAAAAATTAGCAATTTTGTAATGTGATGCGAATGGATTGTAAGGGTGCTGAGATAGTTGTGCATGTGTGTGCAACATTTGTGTGACATACATGCAACATGCAAATATGTCAATTTTCTTGTAATTTTGTGTCTCCAACTAGTTTCTAATCAAGGCCCTCCAATCCAGTGAGATAATAAAACATAAGCAATGGTAACTTTTTACAAAACCTATTTATTTGTGCATTTATAAATGTGAGGCTTCAAGGAGAACGATAATTTGAAACTATATAGTCCAACTAGTCTTTTTGTGTACAAACATAACTAAAAAAGCAGAATTGCTGCTAGACAAACATGATAAAAATGAAGAAGAACACTGAAACTTTAAAATGCCTTTATGCCTAGTTTAGTTTTTTCAGGGAAGAAGAGCTTTTCCCCCTGATTTATTTAGACATTATGGGTTTAAAGTCTGTCAAACAAATTGAAGGGCACAGTTGGGAAAAGCTAAGTGAAAGTGTTTAACAAATTATGGGCAAAGATGGATTCAGTTGATTCTTTTTATCCCTCATTTTGGTCCAAAGCCACTTCTCTGTCAAAAAGTATTTGGCCTTTACATTTCCTTCACTGTGAAAGAGATCTCCTTGTTTCTTCTTCTTCTTTTTTTTTATCTTTCTCCATCAACCCATTGGGATTGTTGGATCAGCTGCTGTGAATACACACGTCCCAGACTGCTTTCTGGGACAAACTTCAAGAAGCTGGAGAAAAGATGTAGGGGAAAATATGGTAGAGAGAGAAAAAGAGAGAAGCTCCTCTGGCACTACAGAGCCTCTTCAATTATTCAAATGGCCGCTGTCCCTCTGCACTTGTTCTCTCTGCTTGGTTTGAATATTAAAATGGCCGCCCCCCAAAAAAAGACAGATATTCAGAAGACGAAGCCCATGCAGAGAGCAAAGGCTTGAGTATGCTTGACTTTTTACATTTCTGCCAGAGCAGTTGACGAGCAGGAGACTGTCTCTGCAACTGACTGCGTGACTTTGAAGAGGAAGATATTCCTGTCACGTATGGCCTAAATTCCATTAAAGACAGACTGATGGACTGCATTATTAGCATGAAACTGAGCATGCTACCTGAGTCCCAAAAGACAGGGAAAGCCCACTTAAGAGCGCACTTTGAAGTAGCAACACTTCTTTGTCCTTTGCTTGAGGACTTGACCTGGTCACGTTAGCTCAGTATTTCTTGACATTATCTTGAACGTTTTAGATTATTAAAGATCGCAATTCTCCTCACACGTGCCGGAGATTGGACCAAGACTGACTGTTTTAATAAAGTTTTGTCAACTTTAATAAAATCTTCAACTGAGCTTTTTTTTTTCTTTTTTTGGAGTGGGGGGGGAAAAAATGTTTCAAAAGAATAAATGAGGAAAAATAAAGTATAAGATAGAGCAATTTGCTATGGTTGCCTGTGGTGAAAAATCATGTACTTTTTATTGTGGTTTTATTGTGTTTATCTTTGCTGTAAGACAATAAGCTACATAAGTGTAGAAAGAATTCGGCTTTAGGACTTAAGTGCACCAGCTTCTGGTCAAATTGGACCAATTCCCTTAAGATGCATTTAATAAAAAAGATTAACATTTAGCAACACATTATTAGCTTTATGTCAACACAGTCAAATGAAAAGTCTGAATTTCCAGTTAAGCTCTGTGTTAGTCTGTTCAGCTGCTTCATTTTGACTGAATTGATCTGTTTTCATTCTTGTTGTTTTGTGTTCAGTGCCTTGTAATTGCTCCTGTTGGTGCGTTTCTTAGTTTTTGCCTAAAATGATCAAACTCACCATTTTGAAATTCCAAAATATTTATACTGTACAACAAAATAGATGAGAAGAGAAAGCATGTTTGAATGAATATTCCAAATATTCAATATGTTGAGATGTTTTTTGCAAATGCTAGTTACATATTTTCTGAGAGATTATCACTGTGAGGCAATAACCTCATATCTCCCTTTTTCATGATTTCCATTTTAAAATATTTTTGTATAATTTAAGCCGGCTGGTCAGCCTTCACATCTGTCTGTGGTTTCCTGGATTACTATCTCATGATATATATCAAAATATCAAAAAAGAGTCTGCGACTTAACCTTTTAGCCCCCAATAGTATTACACATTATGTTACAAAAAAGCACAGTTTTATGTGTTAGTATACATAAGAACCGCTTGGTTTTGATAAGAATCATTCCATTTATGAAATACTATGACCTTTAATTATCTGTTTAGTTATCTGACCATAGACACAAACAAAATTCAAACAAAAAAAGTTTATTCATGAAAAGTTGTGTTTTTGGAGATACAAGCAGCAGGTTCAGATTTACTGTTTGACTTGTGGGCCTATGAGAAACCATTGAAGTCTCTGTTGTGGAGCTTTGCAGCACCTTCACTGTAATCTTTGATCTTTTACCTCTCTGATTAACACTCCACTCATCTGGTTTGTGATTTTTAGCATTCTGACATTTCTCAGCAGGTCTACTTAAGTGGCACACTCTTTCATTTGATTTTATAATGAAAAAAATATTAGCAAAAGATTATTGAAGGACATTAACAAGTGTTTAGTTGTACATAACTTTGTTCTTAACTCTCTTTGAGAGCTCTTTGGTTCCACTGTGATACTTCTTTAGAGACTTCAATAAAGACAGGCTTAAATATAGACAGTCTATCTTTTTTATACTAGTTAATTATTGTCAGGGATGAAAAAGCAATGAGGTTTTTGCCCCTGTCTGTGTGTCTTTGTTTATTTGTCTGTCAAAGTAATCATTAGGTGTACATCTCCAACTGCTTAACCTTTTTAAGTCAATCAAACTAAAAATGGCTGCCACAGCTAACTGACCCTAGCAAACACAAAAAAGGGCTCTAACTTGATCAATTCTACAGATAGACTGTTAGAATTTAGTGGGGTAATAGCTGAGAGTCATCCTCAACCTGTTCTCAGGTTAAAGATTGCACCAGGTTTGTTTTTAAAACTTTGACAACCACTGGATGAATTCTAATTATCTAATAAACAAACAAACAAACAAAAAAACACACACAAAGTAATGTAAAAAACAACAACAACAACCAAAAACCACATGTACTTATTAGCAAATCCAAGATAAATGTCTAAGACAATGAAATGACACAACTTTATTGAAACTTTCAGAAAATAGTCACTGGCTGTATATATCTACAACTGATTAACTTTTTAAGTCAACTTAATACAAGATGGCTGCCACACCCAATAAGCTTTAGAAAACTCTGAAATGGAGATAACTTCATCAGTTATATATAGATGCTGAGCTAAATTTGCTGTGATAATAACTGAGAGTCAGTGCCAACACGCACTCTTAACATTTAGACATTTTATGAGACCTTGCAATATGGCATGGGATTGTACAAAAGATCATTTACAAGGTTTCTCCAAAACGGCTTGACAATGCCTTCTCTTCATAAGATGATCTTGGTTTAAAACTCCGACATGACAGGTGGCAGGCAATATGCTTCACTTTAAGGAATGCTAAGCTGTTAAATAATTTTGCTGCTACTAAAGGTCATTGCTTAGGCTTTAAAGAAAATGTAAAGCCTTTTGCTTTTTTTCCTTTCTTTGGAAATAGACCATGGTTTTCTGTTTTTTATTTTATTCCCATTCGATAGCTTGGAACATTTTGTCCGAGCATGTTACGCAAATTGAAACTACTCATTCATTTTAGATAACAATAATCATTTTGTACTTTTGCAAGAGGCTCTTAAATTGCAAGTTAAGTTGGTGGTCTCCTGTGATCAACCCCACCTCGATGTATTCAAACAGCCCAATATTGTCTTTTTCTTTGTGAAATATACTGGGCTGTGATTCTGAAGCAGAACATATTTCCCTTGCTGCACAGCTGAGTGTGTCATGGGGAACAAGCATTGACTGGAATCAACCACAGCAGACTCCTCCACAGTGAGAAGTGGAGGCAGAAGTTACAAGAGCTGACAGAAAGCTTCCTTAAAAAGTGTTCTCAGCAGTCTTAATTCCCCAAAACATATTCCTCACTGTGTTCTGAAACCTTCGGGCTTTATAAAGTAAGCAGTGTTTTTTACACTCCCTTTGCTTGGAAAAAAAATGTCATTGGTAGGGAGGTACAGCAGAGCAGCTATTTAAATACTAAAAGAGGCAAAAGTGTGAAATTAGACCTGAGTCATTTACTGATGTAAAGGGTTCTTTTAATAGATAAAGCATGCTTAAATAGGTGAGGTTAATAAACAAATATTACTGTTTGAAGGTTTATTCATTCACTGAAGAGAAAAAAAAGCAAAAGAAAGCAATAATTCTGATGTAAATATTCTACCTCTCATTTATAAAGAATATATATTAAATTAAGTAAGGATGTTAGGCATAGAGGTTTATTGTTTTCAGTCATTCATTAAAATCATAGTAATTTGACATCTCTTATGTAAAACCTATGATTGCAAAATTATTTGTATCGTGTTAAACAAAAACACCTATGTAAGGTACATATATATATATATATATATATATATATATATATATATATATATATGTGTGTGTAAAATGAGATAATGTTGTAGTCCATCCATTTTCCACAGATTATCTGGGGCTGGGTCACTGGGGCAACCTTCTGAACAGAGATCCCTAATACCTTCTCCCTAGCTGCCTCTGCTCTTTCATTGTGACTCCAGCCAGTAGAGAAAAATACTGTACCTCTCTAGTGACTCTCGGATCTTCCCCGAGGCCTCCTCCCGGTGGAACGCCTTCGTCAGGAGACTTCCCTTGGGAGACATCTGGAAGGCATTCAAAGCAGATGGCCGAACAACCTCTGTTGGCTCTGTTGGCTGTGGAGGAGCAGCATTTCTACTGTGAGTCGCCCCTACAAGGTTATACTATTCACCAAGCTGCTTTCCAGTAGGTGCTCAGATCAACAGCTTATATTCTCAGTCTCGTATTTTTTTTTTGTTTGTTTTTTCAGTCATACTTGACAATTATAAGCGATAATTAAAATAGAGCTCTACTAGTAAATAAACAGCTTCATCAGGACAGACTGGTTCATCATTTGCATCTCTTCAGATTCTACCCAGATCTGCTTGCCCATCTCACTTCTTGTTTTCATATTTAAACTTATGAACATGACCTCAAGAGGCTTAAACTTTGTCACTTAAGCCAATGAGTCATTATCAGCCTGGAGAAAGCAATCCACTTCTTTCTGGCTGCAGAGTATAGCCTCAGATTTGAAGTCACTATAAATTGTTGTTTTTTTTTTAAATTATTATTACCAAATCATTTATTTACAATTAATTCAGTCAAGGTGGAAAACATAAAAGTGTTGCAGTAAAGCTGATTTAAGCAAGGCTCCTAAATTTTATGCTAATGTTTCTAAACGTTTTCCATTTAAGATTACTTTTGAGGGAGAAAAATAAAACCGCAGTTATTTTAAAGCTCTAGTTTTTGACAGTTAACCCTCTGGTGGCCTTCGGGTCAAATGGACCCAACGTTACAAGGGCTTCTCTTCAGCTCTTCAGTTACAAGGGCTTCAGGAGGGTTAAATACTGTTGTATGTTAGAAACCATCCTATAACCAACTTCAATCCCAACCTTCCTGTATTTATTGTCAGAGGGAGTCAGACGAGGGACAGAAAGGCTAAAATTTGGTGTGACGTAGATGAGAGACGTGCCCAACTAATCCTTTGAGCGCTGACTGAACGCATGTGTTTTTTAAAACTTTAGCATTAGCTGTTGGAATCAACCCTGTTTGTTTTTTTTAGCAAGATATCACAGGATGGATTTTAATGAAACTCTCAGAAAGTAGTAACTGGATGCACAGCTACAACTGATTAACTTTCTGAGTCAATCGCATTCAAGATGGCCACCACAGCTAACTGACCCCAGCAAACAAAAAATGGTTATAACTCTGCTAATGTTACAGATTTTGAGCAAAAATGTAGTTTAGTAGGATCAAATCACATTTTTTTTTATATAGCACATTTAAAAATAACTGCATCACAGAACAATAAATAATAAAAAGAAGAGATTAAAAACAATTAAAACTTCAATCAAGCATAAAATAAAGTGTTAGAGAAAAAAAACCCTATAAAATAAAAGCAAAAATGTCATTTCTTGTGCTGTATTAAAACCCAGTAAATAGAAATGTTAGGATCTGGGTTTTTGTATTTTGTTTTGTGTTCATGTTTCAGTTTGTGTTATTTAGTTGTCTCTTCCCTGTGCCTCAGCCACCATTCACTTCTCCTCAGTTACTCTCTCTCACTCTTTCCCCTGTTGTCACCCATCTACACCTGCCTCTAGCTCCATAATCATCTCACCTGTGCCCACTTCCACTAATCACCCTCTGACTTTAAAACCCAGTCACTTTCCACATTTCATGCTGATTCATTGTCAAACTTTGCCTCCCTGATGTGTTGTCCTTCCGTTTGCTCGTGCCTCCTCGTCTCCCATTGGTTCGTCTCTTGTCTCAGGTCTGTTCTGGTTTTGTTTAGTTAGTTAATGTTTTTGTATTTAGTTTAGGTATTGCTGCCACGTCAGCATTTGTTTTGGTTTGCATTTTCTTTCTAAATAATTTTTTTTTTTTTCAATATGAGTCTGCGCTCAGGGTTCGCCTCCTTCACCCCAGTACATGACAAGAAATGTGTTTTAAGATGAGACCTACAAAAAATTGAAGTCTGTTGGACATGTAGGGATGTCTGGTTCCAGTTTAGGAGCTACAACTGAAAAGGTTCAATCACCTCTGTAGACTAGCCTGGACCTCAGGACAACTAAAAGAAAATTATCATTAGATCATTTCTTTGTTCATGTTAAAAGATGAGGTGCAGCATTCTGAACTAACTGCAGTTATAAGAGGCCCGTCTGGCTAAGACCAACATACAGTGTTACAGTAATGCAGTTGGGAGGTAATAAAAGCGTAAATCGCCTGTTCAAAGTCATTGAAGGATAAAAACGGTTTCACTTTAGTTAAAAACATCAGATTAAAAAAAAATCTCTTTACTGTAGAACTAATCTTTTACTCAAGGTTAAAATTTGAATCAAATATCTTCCCCAATTTTTTTTATGCAAGATTTTACAAACAGCTCCAAGATATCCAGATCCTGAGGTTTCCACTTGGACCAAAAATTAAAATTTTAACTTTATTCTCATTAAAATTTATGCAGTTTGAAGCCATCCAAGCTTTTAAGGCAGTGGAATAGTGATTTCAAAGAAAAAAGAATGATTTTACTTTAACTGACAGTAGATCTGAGTGTGCGTAGGAATGAAATGAGATGTTAAATTTTCTAAAGATGGAGCCTAAGGGAACAAGTACATAAAAAATAAAATGGGTCCAAGAATAGACCCTTGGGGAACTCTACTTATGAGGGGGGCTGAAGAAGAAGCAGATTGTCTGAGGCTTACAGAGAAACTCCTGCCAGAGACCTGAAACAGTCTAGCGCAGAGTCTTTGATACCACATCGCTCCAGCCTGGAGATCAGAATACTGTGGTCAGCTGTGTTAAAGGCAGCTGTCAGGTCTAAAAGCAAAAGAACTTCTGTATCTCCTCAATATGTAGCTAATAAAAGATAATTTCAAAAACTTTTAAAAGTGCAGTTTCTATGCCGAGACAAGCTTTAAAACCATACTGAAACATTTCAAAAATGTGTGCATTTCAAAGGACTGCAGCTGCAAAATTACTACCCTTTCTAAAAATGTTTGATAAAAAAGGAAGTTTTAAAATGGGCCTACAGTTTGAAAGGACAGATGAATATGAGTCAAGGTTAGGTTTCTTCAGGTAAGGTTCCACAATTGCATGTTTAAAACAGGCTGGCACAACACCTGAATTGAAACTGCTATCAAAAATTGCTCAAGTGACAGACCCAACAACCTTAAAATGTTTTTTTAATGCGTTAGAAAAACATCATTTGGACAGGAGGATATCTTCATATCATTAACTACTTTTTCCAGCTGATTAAAACCCACATACTCAAACTGATTAAAGACAGTAGAACGTGGAGGTGGATGGTTCATGTGAAGGCTGAGAGATGAGTGACCTAAGGTTCTATATCTTGTTTGTAAAAACTCTGCAGGAACTTTTCACAGGTTTACAAGGAGCTATCAAGACTTGTTGATAGATGGGACATTCAGAACAGAGTCAAAAGTGGATAAATAAACTCAAGGATTGTTAACATTAGAGATTTAACATTTAGAGATTTTGACAATGTCCTAATACTTGAAGAGACTCTCTTAATATAGTAAAATACATCTGCAGCTTAACTTTTTTCCACTTTTGTCCAGCTGGCAGAACAAGTGATGTCATTTAGCCAAGGTTCAGATTTGGTTTGGGTCTTAAAAAGAGCAACAGCGTCAAGAACATCTTGACATTTAGGATCAAACTTAGAAGTAATCTCTCCAATATTAAAGGCAAAGAGACACTATCAAACCTTGTTAAAAGCAACTGAAAACTGTTCAGCAGCTGATGCATTAAAAGCAGGACAACGACACGTCTGAATAATGGCTTTTTAATTCATGAATTGTCATGTGTTTTGTTAAATTGCACTGTCTCCTTTCAAATAAATCAAATCGAATAAAATAAAAGGTTTAAAATCATGACAGTGCAAAAACATTTCAAACACGACAGGACAGTAATCAGAATACACAGCATCACATATTTCAGTGTTTAAAACTGGAAAACCAAAAGACAACACAAGATCCAGAGTGTGGCCATGACCTTGTGTTGGACCCAACACAGACTGAACAAGATTAAAAAGTCTTTGACCAACAGCTTGGTGGGATAGCACATGTGATTATTAACACCAATAACAATTTAATCATATTTTGGCATAATTTCTGCCACAAATTGTTAATAAAATCCTTGTTATGTTTTGGAGGTTTGTAAACAGCTGAGCAAAGAGTGAGACAGGAGTGACCCAACGTAAATGTAAGACATTCAAAACTTGAATAAAAATCTGTAAAAAAAAAAGTTATTTACTGGTGAACTTCTTCTTGAAACAGTCACTTTACACCACAATCTGTGCCCTCATTTACCCATCCACAATCATTCTTACAGCACTCCATAACATCTTTACAAGGTAATCTTAAAAAAAAAATCGTTCTACAGAGTCCAATTAGTGCTTTACATCACATTCATACACCAATGGGGGGGACATCAGAGGCAATTAGGGGTTCAGCATTTTGCCCAGGGACACTTTGACGTGTGGCATACTGGTGGAATTGAACCTCCAACTTTCTCATTGGTGAATGACTGCTCTAACCACTGAGACAAAACTCCCCACTCTCATTCTTGGAAATTGAAACCAGCAGGAACTGTTTTACAGAAGCTGCCATATTGTATTTTTAGAACTAGCGTCTGTACATTAGCGATTTGGGCACTTTACACCCCGCCTACTCCTCCACACATAATCACGCTGTTACATGACCTTTCTTTTAAGCATGAAACTAATTACAGCTAATGTTTCTTTTGTTTGTTTTTTTGCTGTATGTTCAAAAATGGTTTTTGAAGAAATCAATTATTGTCTTTCTTCTTTTTAAATTTTCTTCAAAAGGGCAATATCCTATTTGTTTATATAGATGGGGTGGAACTTAAAACTTGTACTGGAACCATCTGACAAGAAAGCTTTTTCAGTTCTGGTTTCAACCTCCAGGTTACAGTCCAAGGTCTACCCATGTATTACACAATCTATGATATTGACTTTGATATGATACTAACAAGTCAATAACAACACAAGATCTGATAATATTGCATGAGATCATGTAAAATGTCATTTTTAAGGTTTCTTTCCCTCTCAACAAAATATGGTCCTACTTTAAAACTCTGACATGAGAGGTGACAGATCCTATTTATTTATTTATTTTATATTTTAAAAAATCACATGCTGGACTTTGTAAACCATTATCTCTATATGCCAAAGTGATTTAAAGCAACACTAAAGTATAATAAACAGTGTGCATTGTGCTAAAATAAATCTGCCAGTGGGATGTTATGTGTGCTGAAAAGATTTCCTCGTTTTGTTCTCTTTGATTTTACAGTCGAACCTCCAGTTAATTCAATTTCCTGTTACATTGCATGGAGTTAGACTCAATTCCATGCAGTTATGTAATTGCATAATTGGACAAAAGAAAGAGAAAAAAAAAGAATCAAGTGGGAGTAAGATATTCATCCACCAAAAGAGATCCAGCTGCTGTGATAGGAATAGAGTTTCATTTACATCACTTACTCCATTTATTACCACATTGTTTTTCCCAAATATCCTCTGATCTTTTATAGTTTAGATTTTTAGTTTTTCTCCTGTTCTCATGTCTGTTTGATCTGTATGTATATTTTTGACCATTTTCTGTTGTATTTAGTTTGAAATTCATTTTATTTTGTCAGTATTCAGTGATCAGAGTGAGCAATGTAGGAGGATGACCCTTAATGTACAATTTTCCTCTCATTATACCAGTTCCACATAATTAATGTGACATTTATTTAAATGCATTTTGCACTGAAGCCTCTTTGTGGTTCAAAGAAAGGAAGAAAAATCTCCCCTGGCCAAAATGGCTGTGAAGACTGTAATTGTTTAATTGTTTAGACTCATAAATGAATGGAGGCTGAGTTTCTGATGCTCCTGGCGGAAAGAAGGGGGTGGGGTGGGCTGGGCTCTTTTTCAATGTGCAGTCAAACAATCCAGAGTGGTTTTAAAAATATTCATAGAATATTTTTGTGCTTAATTATATCAAAATCAGACTATTTTGTTGTGTGCAGATTGTAAATTCAGTAGCTGGAAAAATCCACTCTGGAATATTTAATCTCTTTGATTCTGTGGCTACAAAAGGCCACCAAAAATATCTGTGTTTATGTTGTAGTGAATCACCTGTTTAAAGTTTTTGACATTAATAAAAGGCACACGTTCCATAATGACACTTTTACCTTGACATGTTTGGCTTTGAGAGGCCCAATCTCTTATTGGTCTTTCTAATAAAATAATATTTTCAATGTACAAGGCAGATGTCAAAATGAAAACTGAAAATATGTATGTACGTTAATGTGACATTTTCTCATTTGGGATATTCTCGCCAAGTGGTACTACAATACTTTTTCACATTCTGTCATGACACAACCACAAACACTAAGACACTAATACAAAGTAGCACATAATTGTGAAGTAACAGGAAAATGTTTCATTGATTTTCTTTTTTTTCTTTACAAATAAAAATTTTAAAAGCATGACATGCATTTAAATCCAGCTCCTTTTACTGGATATTATCATCTAAATAATATCCAGTTCAAACATATGCTTTCAGAAGTGACATAGCCAAGAAACAGAGTTTATTTTAGGGTAATTTAATCTCAGTATAAATACAACTGTCCTGTGAAGGCCTCAGAGGTTTGTTACAGAACATTAGTGATCAAACAGCATCATGAAGACCAAGGAATACACCAGACAGGTCAGGGATGTTGAGAAGTTTAAAACCAGGGTTAGGTTAAAAAGCAATACCACAAGCTTTGGATATCTCACAGAGTACTGTTTAACCCATCATCTCAAAATGGAAAGAGTATGGTCTGCAACTGCTAACCTACCAAGACATGGCCGTCCACCTGGGCAAGGAGAGCATTAATCTGAATAGAAGCCAAGAAACTTATCGTAACTTTGGAAGAGCTGTAGAAATCCACAGCTTGAGTGGGATACTCTATTGACAGTATATGACTTTTAGTTACATACTTTACAAATATGGCCTTTATTGAAGAGTGGCAAAAAGAAAGTCATTGTTAAAAGAAATCCCAAAGAAGTTTTGTTTGCACTTTGCCAGAAGCCAAAGAGGATGCTCTCGTCAGATAAGACCAAAATGGAACTGTGGCAGAAAACTAACATTGCACATCTTGCTGAAATCACATCTGCACCATGAAACATGGTGACGAAAGTACCATGTTGTGGGGATGCTTTTATTCAGCAGAGACAGAGAAGCTGGTCAGAGCTGATAGAAAAATGGATGGAGCAAAATACACGGCAATCCTGGAATAAAACCTATTAGAGGCTGCAAAAGACAATAGTGAGACGGAGGTTCATTTTCCTACAAGACAATGACCAGAAACATTCACCCAGAGTTACAATGGAATGGGTCAGATCAAAGTATATTTATGTGTTAGAATGACCCAGTCAAAGTCCAGACCTTAAACCAATGAAAACTGGCAGAACCTAAAACTTGATGTTCACAGTCGCTCACCATCCAATCTGACTGAGCTTGAGCTGTTTTGCAGAATAATTGCAGAACAACAGACAGAAATTCCAGTCTCTACATGTGCAAAAATACACAAACTGCACAAGAATTGCAGCAAAAGGTAGTTTTGCTATTGACTTAGAGGGCAGAATACAAAAACATGTCACACTTTCAGATTTTTTTTTTTATATATATATATATATATATAAGTTAAATACTCCCTTCAACTTTACAGTGGAAAGGTTCAAGGAGCATGGACATTATTTCTAAGCACAGAGCAACAGCCAGTCTTCTTTGTTTTGTGCCAGAACTTTATGTAAAATAGAAATTCCAGAAAAAAAAATAAAAATACTAAAGGTAAAAAGTNGGGTATATAGTCCAGATTACTTAGTAAAAGAAACCAACACAACAATAGCAATAATAATAATAATAAAAGCAAAGTGTTTTTCTCTCCTTTTCCAATATGGATAATCTGGCACCTGGTCCAGTACGCTCCATGTCTACATTATTATTGAACACTGCTGTCCAACATGCCGTGTTTCTCCTGAATGCTTTATGTTGATTAATTACACCACATCCCAATTGAATTTGAATGACCTCCAAATGAGTGTACAAAGTCTTGGTCATGTGACTTCCTGTATGGTGCCCAGATTTCTATAAAGCATGATAATGAGGCCTATTAGCATAAACATGAAGACAGAGGGAGGCTTCTAAAATGGGCCGGAGTGCTATGTCTTCTATCAGGAAGCTTTTGACAGTTTTAGCATCTCACGTGAACTTCATTTGCAGAAGAACTCCTTTCGTGAGAGTGATTAATGGGAATGCTTTAGGTGTTGTTCAGAGGAAGCAGACGAGGAAATGTTTTATATATGTTTTTTTTTTTCTATAGCTTACCGCAATGCAAAAATCTACTGAATCAAAATAAGTCTTTCTATGTTCAGTATATTCGTACTGTCATGTCTGAACCTTAAGATTTGGTCCTCAACGCTATGTGTAAATTTAAAAAAAAAGATTAATAAATTGAATGATTTGACAAATAAAATATATGTGATTTTTTTATTACATTCTTTAAGTTACATTTAAAACAAAATGTGAAAGGTTTATTTTATTTTTCCGTGCTGATCAAAATGTGTAAGGCCTATACTTCACAATAATGTCAGAGCTGCTGTGATGCTTCTGCAGAAGTATTGGATAATCCAGATTGAACAGAGGGTGTATTTAAGTATTCAGAACCTGACCTTCAGTTTGACTTGCAACTGTTGTAAGTATTTTACTTTATAATTAAATTAAAAGCTTGGCATTTCTTGAAGGAATGCATTTCCCTCGTTGCCTGTCATGTCAGTTTTAGACTCATGTTGAGAAATGTCGAAGCTGTAACTGTTTTGGTCAAACCTTGGAAGTAAAGATATTTGCAGTCTTATGCAATATTGCAAGACGTCATGCTCAGATTGTCCTGTAAATAACCCTTTGCTAATACACACCAAAGTTTTGCTCAGTATGTGTAAAACTGGCTGACTTATAGCCATTTCTGTTGATCAAAAAAGGTAATCATTTGTACATTATTTCCTGAAATTTTCATTAAAATCTGTCCAGGGGTTCATGAAATATTTTTCTAATGACAACCAGGGTTGACTTCAATGGTTAATGTTAAAGTTTTCAGAAAAAGATCTTGCACAATGTGTAGCACCTGGAGTATGAGTTGTAAACCAATTTCAGCTACCACTATATTAGTTTTTAGCACAACATTTATAAAATTGACTAAAATGTAGTCATTTTTGTGCTTTCTAAGGTCAGTTGGCTGTTACAGCCGTCCTGAATTGTGTTAGCTCCAAACGTTAAGCACTCACATCTCTCCTTTTTTGAAGTCTTCTCACAGGTTATCTCTTTACCTTAGACTTCATTTTAAAAGATTGGTGTTAACTTTCAAGGCTTCCAGAGCCAAGCTCCTGAGTGTTTTTTGTGAATTATGGATTAGTAGTTTCTTAGACTTGATTTAAAACTAGAGGGGGCTGTACTTTCCAAGATTTGAACCTCGGCTATGAAATGAACTCCCACTGGTTATGCAATGCACTGACATTGTTGAGTCTTTTGAAATGTAGCTGAAGATGTTTTTATTCTGACAAGCTTTAAGTTAGAAGGTTTTTTGTCTTTATTGCTGTTTTACTTCTTTTATGTCTATTACCAGTTTGTATTTCACAGTTTTTATTTTATTGCACATTTTATTGTATTGCATAGGAGTTAGGGTTATTGTGAATCACTTTGTGTTTTTATGACAAAGGCTGCTGTATAATAAAACTTCACTTACATTACTTAAAATCCTTCTAGTGGTTTATTAGATTTCTTAACAGACAGACCAAGTTGATTATGATAGTTAATGGCAAACTTTCAGAGAAGAATTATTCCCGATCAATTAGCACTCAGAATATTTTGTTGGAGATGAGTGTCAGCTACTACAACACTGAGTTGTAGCCATTTTTGTGTCTTTTTAAGGTAAGTTAATTGTAGCAGCTGTTCTGAATTGGGTTGACTCTAACAGGAAATAAATTCCATTCATTTCAATAATTACTCTTTACAACTATCAATAAGATGTGTCTTATGGTTCATGACATATTTTGGGTAGACACATAAACACAAACACACACAGACATGAGCAAAAACCCTGTTGTCCACTTCTGGCTGAGGTCAATTACAATACACTCAAGGATTTGCAGCTGGGAGGTGAATTTGAACAATCAAAATACAGTTTCACATGGTTTGAACACTTGCAATTTGGATCTCTCTCTCTCTTTCTCTGTCTCTCTGAGTGTAACAATCATATTACTTATGTTTAGTTGTCTTTGTGGCAAAAGAAGAACACAATATTACACTCAAACAGACATTATTTTCACAGTTGAGAATGTTTTATAACACCGGTAGACATTCTGACTCTAAGCAAGTTTCGCTTAAGCTCTGTGGCCTTGACAAACCAAAAACACTGAAAAACACGAGTCCTTGGTTTCAGTACAAGTGAAAAATCTTCCTACAAGTTGTTTTAAATGTAATATGCATAAAAAATGATGTTTAGAGACAACAATAAAATAGCTAAGCAGTAGGGTTCCCATTTTTCTACAGGTTATCAGGAACAAACTTCTTAATGTGGCTGTAATATTACTATCAATGTCACCATGCCCAGCTCGTCACAGACACTCAATTCACTCTAAATCAGTAATTTTTACTGTTGACTGATGGGTGAGGTTTGTGGGATGACTAAAGATCACCTCGAGGCTTCACCACAAATCGATACAACCTCATGGTTGATGCTATCTCCTACTGAGGGGAGTTAGGATTGATCGTCGTTAGGCACTTTACAGGATGGAAAGAGGATGAGGACGGATCATAAAAACACCCACGTACCACCTACCCATCCCTCTCAGCTGCAACAGAGTGCAGCCAGTCGATAAGAGCGGGATCAGCAAAGAAAAAATTAAATAAATTGCAGTGAAAAGATAAATATCTGAATAACCACTGGGAGCAATAGCTGAGCAAAACAAAGATGTTATGACATTAATGACTGTCGCATGAGGAATTCTTTTTTTTTTCAAAATCCTTCTTTCTGAAAAAAAAAAAAAAAAAATTTAAATTGATTTTAGTTGATCACTATTGAATGAATATACTGTATATATATTTATATTATTGTGGTAGTCTTGCCTGATCTGGGTCTATTTATCTCTGACATTTGGGTCTTCCTGCATGTAAAAAGTAAAACTAATATTCAGATTGAATAACTCTGCATTGCTATATTTGAATTAATAAAATAATTTTTTTTGATTCGTTCAGGAAATAAAAAAATATGCACCAGTGATCGACAGAGTAGAGAAAAGTTACCCTGGCTAGACATAATTTGTTAGTTTATTACAAAGCTCTAACAAATTTTGAGCACATAAACTATTGTTTATGACTGTGCGAGTGCAGGTCATATTTTACTGGTTTTATAGCGCTGTTTTCATGCCTCACTTATTATTATGTCTCTGCAATGGTTCACATGGGTAAATAAGTTTTTTTTATAGGCACAGACTGCCTGCTATGCTGAAATACCTGAGGAATTAGCCAAAAGTCAACATTACATAACTGCACCACCTGACATTCTTTATTCACGTCACAGCGGATTACTCCTGCTGTTCACATGTGCAGCCCAGTTTTCACTTTAAAAATACATGCACAAATCTGACAGCACATAATAAGCTGAGGTTAGAAGTTCTCGTTCAGTAAAATTTCTAATTTGGGCCAAATACATAAATGTTGTTATGGTGTGTTTTCACCTGAGTATCATTAATCTGTTCTTTAATTATTCCCCACAGTGATGGTCTGTCCACTAATCTGCAAGGTGTTAATTACCTTTAGTCCAAAATATTTACTATGCAAACCCCATGTTTTTATGCAATAAATGATGCTTTCATCCACATTTCCATGATTATGCTCGTGTCTATCTATGTGTTTTTGTGTTTTCATTCGTCTCCTGCATAAGCAAAATATCTCATGAGCCACTGGGCGGATTTTAATGAAACTTCCAGAAAGGAAATATTAAACAAACATTTATAACTAATTAACTTTTTTCGTCAAACTGATTCAAGATGGCCACCACAGCTAATTGACATTAGCCTACACAAAAAGGACTATAACTTAGTAAAAATTGACCAATTTTGAGCTTATAGCTAATGCTTGACATGGTAAGAGCTGAAAGTCATCCTTAACATATGGTAAGAGAGCTAACACATCTCACAAGAAGGTACAACTCTCTCATATCTCCTCATGAGATGAGCTCAGTTTAAAACTTTAACATAAAAGATGGCAGATGATATGCATTCCTTCAAATAATTCTAGGTCCTGATTATTCTGTGAATGGGAATAAATAAACCAGCAGATGTAACTGTATTTTTTATCAGCTCAGAAACTGTTAATGCTTTCTGTAAATGATACAGAGAAAGAAGACTGTTGCTGCAGTTCTGATGACTCATATTTTGTTTGTTTAATCAGACCACTGATAAAAGACAAAAAAGAAAAACAACAACAACAAAAAAAAACAACAATAAAACTGTAAGTTTGGTATAAGTATAGTTTAATGTAATGCATACAATATGTTACACTTATGGTACATAATTATACAAATTACAGTAAGTGATCTGATGTTCACCCTTGCCATTTCAAAATGAAAACAACAGAAAGATGATGCCATTTACTGATTGTTGTGCAGATCTAAATTAAGCATATGGTGGATGACACGTGCAAGCGCACAGCAAACGACTAAACGAACAGCAAATGTTGCTTCAAATGGTTAAACACCCAACAAAACATAAATGATGCAAACTCCAAAACACAAACTCGATGCAAACTCCGCAGTGTCTTCCTCCTGTTTGACCCGGTGCTGGCAGTGAGACGTCAGTCAGCTCCCATCTGTGTCTTCCTAATAAAATAATTTAAAAAAACAACTTCTGTCTCTCTTGCCTCCTAAACATGATGGTTCACTTTGGGACCATCAAGAAATTACTGAACTAATAACACTTAAAAATTTTTAAATATAATAACCTCCATGTCATGTGAACTTCTGACCAAGAGTTAATGTTAAATTGTTTCATTAGACTGAACAAATAAGACACAACTAATTGTATGTGATTTAAAAGCATTTTTTTCTTTATATATATATTTTATGAAAATAAGATGATAAAAAAGCTGTGAATGTTGAATTCTTTCATCAGACTAGACCACAAAGACACACACCCCCTAATGAAACAATACAACCTTTTTTTTCATCACCTGGTCTCAAGACATGGAAGCTATTGAGAAAAAAACTTTAAATTTTCATAATTTTTTTTTTTTTTTTTGCAAGTCTCTTGTTGTTCCCAGTCAGAAATGACCGATCATTAGAAATGACAGTGAGACATTAGATGTGTAAAACTGATTCAGCAGATGAACGTAATTATTTTCCCACACCTTCAGTGGCATTTTGTTTTTGAGTGGAAACACACTCTTACGCAACTCGCTACTTTTTTAGCTTCTACAGCAACACCTGTAGGGCACTGTCCTTTGGAAAACCTTCCCCACAGACAAACCACACCTGTTTGCATCCTGACAAACAATTACAACATTGGTTCAATCATAATCTGAATTTTTTTCTTGCAGCTCTGGTATTTAAAGATTTTTTTGAGGCCTTGCTCACAATTCATTCTGTGGCCACACAATGATCAAACAAAATATTGTTACAGAGGCCTTGGATCAGATCTTGAATCATAACACTGGTGACGAGGAGAGAGGGCAGGATTCTGACATGAAAGATGCTGTAGAGGAGAAAGAGTCGGTTATTGAAGGCAACACAGAATCCAGACCAAAGAAACACCCAAAGTGGGACAATCCCGTGATGAAGAAAAGGGCTCTGCTGGGGTTGTTGTTACATTCTCTTCAAAGAAAGAGGATATGTCTTGTTTTCTTTTATTGCCTGCCACTGAATGTGGAACTACAATGTTCTTGCCCATGTCTGTGTTTGTATGCATGTGTGTGTGGGTCTTGTGGTGGTGACCGTGAGGGTGGGGGTAAGCTTAACTGTCCTTTTTTTTTTTGCTATTAAAATCATACCAGCCAGATTTGACTGAGGACACAAAAGTAGTGAGCAAGAGATGTGAACACAATAGATGGGTTAAACGAATGAACATGTACAGTTACTAAAGGGCAGAGTCTCCTGGCTCTTCTGCTGTAGTGTCAGAATTATGACCTCATCCAAAAATAAACTTGCAAAATGACAAAGGTTTTGGAAAACATGCAGGAGTGTACTTTTAAATATCTAACCTCCTATTTAAAAATAATTAATTATGAAACTGACTATATTTTCCGTAATGCATAGAGGTTTGTAATTTTCCTATTATTTCCAGGCAGCACTTCCCCTACAGCAATACCATACGTACCCAGTAAATAAACTTCACTACGGTACTTTCTAGTTACTTGCAGTTGTTTTATCTGTTACATGAAGAGCTGCCTGTGATGTCTGCCAGAACAAAAACAGTTGTGCAAACAGACTGAATGATGAGCCTTTGACAGGTGAGAAACTCTGGAAGAACATCAAAAGCCACAAATCCTCAGAGCACATCCAAACAAAATATCTTCCCGTAAAAAACAGCAGCTATGGCTGTATGAATTATGGTGTGTTAAGAGAGCGAAAGTCTAACAGCTGCCAGCTGAAAAAAAGGTGTGTTAAAATGAAAGTAATGATTCATTAGTTTGCTGAGACAGATGAACACGGAGTCATGATCAGCTGTTCCAGGTGAGCAAATAAGTGTGTGCGAAGTAAGCGTGCGTGTTTGTGTGTGTGTGTGAGAGTGTGATGCATTGTGGGAGGATGCAGTCTGCTAGTAGCTAATTCTGGTACTACTCATCTCTTCTGTCAGAATAATATTTTTGTGCATGTATGGTCCCTGATAATAAGCCAAATACAACTGCAGTAAATTTTTGACTGAAAAAAAAGTCTGACAGTTGTTAGTTTGTCAGTGCTGAGGGTATTAAAGGTACTCATTGCAAAATATAAAGTCAACCACAAAAAGTGTTATTCTGAACTATATCAAATGGTGGGTGCAGTTTCAAAGTGTTTACTCCAGTGTTTTTTTTATTTTTTCCTCAGATGTATTGATATGCAACGGTGGACCTGTTTTCAGTCCCTATGGCTGTTTCCATTGGTAAACAAACAGACATCGTCAATAAAATCCCTAAATACACAAGCTTCTTACAAAGATGTTTAGGGAGACATAGTGTTGCCATAGCTTAAATTGTGCTATGTGTTTCTGTTTGTCCTTTTATTATCTTTAATTATTAACCACCCTTTAAGTAGATAAACCACATAGCACTGGGGTGAGGGGCTACTCAGTATCACTAGGATAACCAGTAGTGAAGACAGTCAAACAGGTGAAGCTGTTCTTGCATTAGGAGGGGAGGCTGGTCGCCTTCTTCAGACAGAGAGGGACAAGGGATTAAATTAAGCCTTAAATGATCTGTTTGTTTAAACAGCCACTGCATCCTGTGATTACAGTTGTTTTTGGTAAAATGAATTAGTCTAATTTATTTGAATTTGCTTTCATTTATTTTATTTGTTCATGAGTACTACACAGCCATTTTTGACATTTCCATTACTCATGTTTCAGTACATCACTAAGAATAATTTAAATCAGGAAGGTGGATGATTTCAGACCACGTTTGATAACAGCATGACTCATAGACCAATATCATACTATAGTATTGTAATAATTTAAAATTCTGCCGTGTTTGCATTGTAGACTCTAGGATTTACAATTTTTATTATTTTTTTTTAATCCAGCAATAATGAATCTTGTCATTCATCACTTCTCTTGTTAGGTAAAACTAATGAATCATTGGGTAGCTAGTGGGAGATAATATCTCTCAATAGGAGGACTGTTGTTCCCAGAAATTGATATGGGAAGTAAACGTTTTTAAGCTAAAGTAAGTATGTGTTAAGAATAACCTATCAGGTGCACAAAAAAACAATTGTGCATGGCTTTCTGTGTCTAGTCGCGGTCCAAGAAAGTGTATGTGTGTGACCTGAACCAGGTGTCCTAATGAGGAAACATGTTCACACTTGTGTCCAAATTTGGGCCTGACCTGAGAAACATCCTGTCTGCATTTCTGTGTAAAGGAGTTAGGAAACAAGAAGGTGTGTCACAGTTTCAAACGATAAACACTGTCTGCTACCTTCAGGCAAAGATGATTTCATGATAAACAGTTGCGTAAGTGGGACGCAGATCTCACTGTGACCCACGATTTTTTTCAGACTTATTTATTTTTTATTAACTTATTTTTGTACAGAAAGAAACATTTTATTATGGTCATACACGTTTCCCCTGTCTTAATGGTGTAAGCTCTTTGAAAGTGGCATTCGTTTTAGCACCAGTGGTAAGAACAAGAGCGAAAAGGAAGCAGAGGGTGCCCTACATCTGTCTGCATTTGTTCATAACGCCGGTCAGGTTAAGGACAACACTGGGATTCGCCGGCCCAACACTCACTGGTAATGCTGTAGGTGTAAATGGAGTCATGCTCTGTTGAAAGAGTAAGGCTTGTGTGCGCGCTCCCCTCATCCATCATATTTGAGGGTGCATGTGCCTGGCTATGTGGGCAAGGAGAGACAGAGGATGCTCTCCAGCCGGGCCCAGGAGATGGGCTGAAGGGAAGATGACAGTTGACAGATGAGGTGCCGTCATGGTTTCCTACGAGCTCAGTAAGACCTGTCTTCTGGTCCACGTCTAAATTATTACCTCAGCTTCAGCGCCATTTGTAGTGTTCAGCCCGGTTGTGTATTATCCGTTTGGTGCTTCAAACCTTTAGGTTTCGTTAGCTCAAGGATTCATTTTTATTAGTGAGGCAATTACATATTCAGCTGCATACTTCTTGCAGTTTAGTTTTCTATTTCCTAGAGGCTGTGATGAAGGTACACTCGAGATTCATGAGGTAATAATGTCATAACTAGATATCTCAGTCAGTACAAAATTGTATCAGCTGTTTTTCTTTATTTCTTTATTTTTATTCTGGGGTGGTAAAAATCCTTCTTTCCTTAACTCTAGCTCTGACTGCTGCAAAATATGTCAGCACGTGTCAAAATTCCACAGCAACTTGCCAACTTGCAGTGCAATTTGCATTTAGCACATGAAGAGTTTGCATGTGAAACTAATTTTCATGCTCCTGGAACAGCTGGTCTCAAGCGATTGCTGCTGTTATAAAATACTTGACACAAACAAGCCCTAATGATAAATCCTACTGCAAACTCATTAATTCAAGACTTTAAAAAAACATGCATGACTCTGATCCTCTCCCTGCAGGCAGACTCTCTTGCTGTGAGCTTGGATCGCGAGGGCCTCATTCTACTAGGTCTGACTGAGGCCCCAGAAAGAATAACTGGCAAGGACGCTCACAGAATTGTGAACTACACACATGGATCTGCCAGACACTGTGGGCTTGTGCTGAGTGGGAGCTCCAGCATGCCAAGTTGGTGTGGAGGAAAGTAGGACAAACAATGCATTCCAAAAGACAACAAAGTGGATGCATTCTTATGCACGGCAATTATGAAAATATAAAGCATTAACAAGATTTGCATATATTTGCAAAACAAAAAGGCATTCGGAAGTCATTTTTACAACAAGTGGAGCTTCTCTGCAGTCCCATGGCACAGCTGTGGTTTTAAAATTGGCAAAACTAAAAGTATCCAATGTCATTTGTGGAGTCGTACTGCATCTTTCCCAGTTTCATGCAGGGAAAAAATAAAAAATACAGTGAAATCATTTTTAAATCATTCAGCACAAATCTGTGAAAAGTGTGTTACATTAAAGGTGTAATGCACAGATGTTCCTCACCCCAACAGTCTTTTGTACTAGATTCCACTCTGACTCACTGTCTCAGTCATCTCTGTTGAGAAAATCTTACCTCAGTGTTTTCATTAATTGCCCAAGACGAGGTTCAGAGAGGCTAATGAGGACACCACGCTAAAATGTTTTTTTATCTCACAGCAAATACTGTTTGTTTATATATTGCACTTTTTTTTATTAAAATGATGCACTCTGTCTGAGGTCCAAAATTCACATCTGCGATTGAAATCGTCTTATTCTGGTTTGGCAGCCTGAAAGCTTGAACTCAATTCTACCTTTGTTCTCACCCTTCTTTTCAAACCTTGAACCTTAGTTCAAGGTGACTTTTTTGGCCTTTTACTAAACGGATCCGTCCCTGTTCAGCCTCCTTTACAAAGTGTTGCTTTAGAAGAAAATATAGTGGCTTCAAAAAAGCATTCACACTCCTGGAACCTTTCCATGTTTTGCCATGTTACAACCACATTTGCTGGGATTTTATGTACTATATTAACTCAAAGTGGCTCATATTTGTGAAATAGAAAAAAAAATGATACACAGTTTTCATAAGTTTTTAAAAATTAAAATTAAAAAAAATGTGGCATGTATTTGTATTCAGCCCCACCTGACTTTATAGAACCACCCATTGCTGCAGTTCCAGCTGCAAGTCCTTTGAGGGTATGTCTGCCAGCTTTGCACTTCAAGATTCTGGATTCTAGAGACTGAATTTTTTGCACATTCTTTATTGCAAAACATGCTCAACCTCAGTCAGATTGAATAGAGAGTGTCCGTGAGCAGCAGATTTCAAGTCTTGCCACAAATTCACAAATGGATTTATGACTGGACTTTGACTGGGCCACTCTAACACATGAATATATGAATATACTTGAATTTAAACCATCCCATTGTAGCTATGACTTGATGTTTATGACTGTTTTTCTGCTGGAAGATGAACTTCAACCGTGGTGTCAAGTTTTTTTGCAGCCTTAAGCAGGGTTTTTTTTTTTTTTTTCAGGATTACCCTGTATTTAGCTCCATCCATCTTCCCAACAACTCTAACAAGCTTCCCTGTCCCTGCTTAAGAAAAGCATCCTGACAGCATGACGCTGCCACCACCGTGTTTTACATTGTGGATGGTGTGGATGTGCAGTATTAGTGTTCTGCCAAACATTCGTTATTAATTTGTTTCCTAAAACACATTCTTTTTCCTAAAGTAATTAATGTGGATTTGAAATAAGTAGTTAGTAACAATAAAATTACAGCTTTTTGCAAAAATGACACAAAACACAAGTCAAGCAAATGAAGGAGAAAAATGATGCAAAGAAATATAGCTGTGATTTGACTGTCTGATAGGAGGTGCAAGTTTATGTCTGTTTTCTCAATAGTTTAACTAATTGGTATCATCTGAAACTTTGTTGTTATGAGTCACTGTTCATTTTCACTGTCACTTGCTTTTTGAATTACAACCTGATCCTACAGAAAAATCTGAAATGATTATAACCGTTTTAGTAACACATTACACGATACTGACAGTGTTGAAATTGCCTCAGTTGCAGGAGCAATTTGAGCTCCTGTGCTCAAAACAAAGCTATTTGCACCTATTCCATGCCTCTGACAACCAAGCAGGGGTGTCTAACAAACATGACAGCAAAGCATATGTACATTGTCCTTGCATGAGTTGGCTTGTCTCCTACCAACATGGGTTTTTAAAACATTAGTGAGATTTCCACACACATTCGTGTGTGATGGTGTGTGCATGCGTGTGTGTTTAGAATAAATACAAACCTACTTAGAAGGTAAAATGGTTAAAGAAAAAAAGAATACAAAATATGTTTATATATATATTTATATTCGGTGATTGTTATGTGTTTCCAAGAAGTCTTGATGCACACTGAGCTGATGGAAACAGTTTTTATGAATTACATCTGACCTGCAAAGTTTAATTTGAAGTGACTCACCAGCTGTTCTGGTCTGAAGCAGCACTCAGAAAATTTGTGTAAGCTTTGTGACTTTGGATGATGTAAAGTGGATATGATATACAACATAATACCATGTACGTCCATCAATGTTGCCTCTACTTGAGGTTTGTTTTTGGTGGGGACAACTCTACTGAATTGAAACCACAGGCATGGGAGCCTGCACCACAACTCTCAGGTGACACTATGCAGTCTAGTTTTGTTGGCTTAGTTGCCTCAAACAAATTCAGTGAAAAGGGTTTGAAGGGCATTTATTTATTTCTTGCATTACAATACATTATCTCAGATTCAGATTTGTGAAATTCAACAAAAAAAAAGAAAAATTACTATGCTGCTTTACCGTATGTTATAGTGATCCAAGTATGTTCTCATTGTATGCACAGTTGTTGTCAGAAGTTTACATTTACATATCAATAACTTTAAATTATTGATGAGAAATTATTCATTTTCTAGAGTGGAATGAGTAAATACAACATATTACTTGATCTTTAAGACAAAATTAGGTGCACAAGTTTGACTTCATTGTTGATTTTCTCTAATCCACATAGGGACAAACTTATAACTACTCAAATGTATACATATACATTATTCATCTAAATCTTAGATGACATTGGATACTCTATACTGTCTTTTATAAACTTTGTGTTCGCAATCATGATTGCCTGCAGACTGCATTGGTCTCTTTACCAATGTATGAAAGATTTGTTTGACAGCCCTTAATGGATTGGCCAACACTTAAGTGTCAGATGAAAAAAAAAGCATGTTCAGGAACCACCAAGGCTCAAGCCTGCTATGAGCTGGAAACTGCTGGAACCAGTGTCCCTGTCCACAGTGAAGCCAGTTTTACATTGCCAGGGACTGAGAGGGTGCTGGTATTGGTGTAGTGCACAAAGTTGAAGGAATAATGAAAAAAGAGGGCTACCTCCAAAGTTTTCGGCTTCACCTTAAATTAACAGCTAGATGGTTAAAAGTTGGACACAATTGGGTGTTATAACAGGGCAATGATCCCAAACACACATCCAAACTGGTTTCTAAATGAATAAAGGAGGCTATTAAGCTACTGGAATGGCCTTCCCAAAGCACTGACCTCAACCCTATTGAGAATTTGTGGGCAATGTTTAAATTCTGGGATTGTGCCAGGAAACTAATCAATTTAAATAAATTCTTCCAATTCTGCCAAGAAGAGGGGTCAAATATCAGCCATAATTGTGTCAGAAATGTACTGATAGCTACAAAATGTCTGTGGTTGAGGTGCAACTTGCTAAAGAACATTTAAGTAAATATAAGTGGGGGTGTACTTCTATAAGCAGTTCAAATAAGTCATTAAAAGCCCCACATTAATATGGCATTCAGGCTCATGATGAGGTAAACTGTACAATTTACATACACCCATATGTAGTTGACCACAACCGTATTTCTGTGACTTTTGTAGGTTTTCACAGTAAAAACAGTTAGATTAGCTTTAGTTTGATCTAATTTCTTTGGAAAAGTAATCTAACAAGTGATAAATTACATCTATTTTTGTAAGAAATGTGGGACACAGTTATCTCACTGAAATATGTTACATTGAAAGTTATGCTGAGTGTTGCAAAAAAGCACAATTTGTGCCCATCCTTATGAAAAAAAAAATCACTTTTGTGCCTCTTTTATACAAGGACAGGTTGTTCTTCCAGTTATTCTGTTCAACTTTGCTGATTTCACAATGCCTACTGGGACACAAAACCTGAGCAGGCTAATACTGTGTATCTTTATCAGGATAAATACCTGAACCTCAACATGAACGTCAAATTATAAATTACTGGAGATGCAAAGTTGTTCTTCATCTAAGTTAGAGGCAAACAGAGGCCGTGTCTTATTGTTAATCACTTAGAAAATGATTTACTGTGACAAGCTGTGGGCAGTGAAGTATGATAATGCACAGCTCTGAAGAAGTGGAGACTCGCATTTGATTGCCTAAATTTGCCTCATGATGCTACACTGCAGAGAAGGAAGCTCTATGGCAACAGGAGAGACGAGTTCAATTTTAGCTTAGCTGTTCCTGTTCAACAAACAGAATTGCAATGTAACCCAAAAAAAACATTTTATTGTCAGTGGCATTTTATCTTTATTTTCATATATCTGCAATTTTTTATTTTATTTTAGGGATATTTATGTTTTAATTTAGAAAACAGACAAGTTCAGAACGAACACACAAACTTTCCCTACAGTTTTAAAATTCATCCCTTTCACTCAGTTCATTTGAAAAATAAATCAGTTTTTTTTTTTTTTTTCAATTGAAACAAATAAATAATTAGCAACAAAACAGACACCAGCAGAGGGCAACAACAAATCATCCTCTTCCCAGCTAAAGGTATGTAGGGCACCTGCAACTGCTACTTTTAACAAGAACCCAATGTGTACGGACAACCAGGGAGGGGAAAAAAAAACACACACACACACACACACACACACATTACGGAGCAGCCACATGCTTCTGGGATCTAAATTTGACAACTTCACTTGTCTACTTTATTTCTGTCACTTTATGCTGTGGAACAGCAGTGAAGCTGTCAGCTTGCACAAACCTGAAAGTACAAGCAAATGGACAGTCTTGGCTGTCAGAAAAACCTAGACTTCAGAAGTAGTCATATTCTGCTTTGCATACCCTGCTTTAGATGGATAGTTATTAAATCTCTCGAAGTGCAGATTTTAAGGATTGGATGATAGAATAAACTGTTTCATTTTTGAGGATCTAAACAAGTAGGTAAAAAAATGCAGTCGTTTACTAATATTCCCGCTAAACAGCAACCTCCGTTTCTCAGGTGTCAAATAAACAAGGTTCTGCTTTGGTTAGAAACATGTATGAAACATTGTACCATTCAACGTTCACTTGACTTGTGGCCCTTTTAATTCAGATGTGGAAGCAACTAAATTAAGACATCTCAACTGGATGTAGCCAGTCCGTTTATGTATGAAACATACAGCATAAATATGGAATATTTCTACAGTGATAAGTGAGATATGTGGCGGCAGCTGCATAGGCAATCATGTGACTGCCTCTTGGCACACAACTTTGCCTCTTGAAGCAATCATGCGTGCCAAGAAGGAACTAAGTTCCCTGCAAATCCATTCACTGGGAATGGTTGTCATCCCTCCAATCCATTCAAATTTGATTTGGCAAGAAGTAGTTTGCATGACAGAACCTTGAGCTTCAATGTGAGGAGGTGATGAGGGGGAGGTGAATGACGCACAAACCCGGGACGCTAAATGAGTCAGGAGGAGGATTCCAGAGCTCATACAATACCCTTGGTTGACAAATTTAATACCCCATTTTAAAAATGGCAGTTTATTCAGTGAGGACACAGCCAGATAGATTAACTTCATAGTGTACAGTAGATACATGGGGATGCCTCTGCAGAGAAGACTCAGGGCTCAAACCACCTGGCAGCATGGCGTCTCTCTTTGTGTGTTTTGTATGCCCTTCCTCCGTCCGTGTGTGAATGATTATATGTGTCAACTCTTCTAAGATGAATAGATGGTGGAATGAATGAATAGAAAAGGGTAAGGGGTGAGATACAACAAACAATTAATCATTGCTGGTCAATCTGTCTGTTATTTTTGGTGCAGCTGTGGTTCATTGGAAGAGAGATCCTCATCCAATCGAAAGATCTGTGACTTGATCAACAGCCTCACAAGTGTCCTTGGGCAAGACACATAATCCATGTTATCATTGTTGTGTGAATGTACATATGTAACATTGTATATGTAGATTTATAATATAATAAAAAAGCTGAAAATTACCTTTTGTGTACTGTTTGTGATTAATGGTTAATTGTTTCTCTGTGTGCTCACACCACAGCATTAACAAAAAGTAAGGTGGAATGCATACATGTTGGTGATGAGTCTCTGCTCAAAGCAAAGGATTTCAAATATCAAGGAGTCTTGTTCATAAGAGACTCCCAGATATTTGAGAGGGAGATGGGTTGACTGATCAGAGCCTCGTCCTCAGTAGTCTACGTTCCAATCTTCAGGGATGGCCATGGGGTGTGGTTGATGACTAAAACAAAGAGTTCCGAGATCCAAACAACTCAAATGAGCTTCTGCCGCAGCATGGCCAAGTTCAGCTTTAAAGATTTAGTGAACAAATTTGTCATCTGGGGGAAGGTCAGAGTTGAGCCACTGCTCCTCCTTATTGAAAAGAGTCAGCTGAGGTGGTTCAGGCATCTGATTTAAAATGCCTCCAGAGGGTGCCACCCTCTGCAGATTTCCCAGGCACATGCCACTGAAAAGAGACCTTGGGTAAAACCCAGAACTTGGTGAAGGGATTATGTATCCTCTCTGGTCTGGGAACACCTTTGGAGTGTTTCCCTCCTGGACCTGTTGTCTCTATGATCTGATCATAGATAAGCAGCATAAAATGGATGAATGGGTGGATGAGGCAAACCACTGTGCACATTAACTGCAGAACAATAAGTGGCAAAGAAATAAAGATAAGGAGAGGCACGGTAATTATGGAGGAGCAATTAACTGGTAAAAATCTTCACATATTTTAGCCAGGTGTCGATAGAAGCTAAAAACAAACTTTAAAATGAAACCTATAAAGGGATTTACATCCACCTAATGATCACCTTGATACTGTAATGATGCCAAGTATTTTGGCCCCGATTGGCTTGCAATGCTAAAACAAATAAAGAAATGTTAGTTGTGTGTCACTGTTTTGTTGTACCTTGTTTCTGACACCCCCTTAAGAACTGAAATAATTAAACATGCAGCAGCTAAAATTACATCCCTTGGTAAAGCAAATTTGGAGCAAACTTTTAAAGGGTTGTGTCATAGAAATATGCACCAGCCTCATTTTCATTTGTGGAAATGGAACAAGGCTCTGTAGTGTTGTCAGCGTGACATAAACAATATATATTACACCTCAGTGTATTATACATGATGATGTTCACTAAACAAAAAGAGAAATTATAAAAAGGAGAAACACAACAGGCTGCTTGATGGAGTACAAGAGAAAAACAAAGATGCATCTTAAATTATTTATTTTAACCAGGCATGTTGTGATTATTATTATTATATTTTTAAGTTGGTATGCATAATATTTATTCATGCTTTCTGATTGGTTTTATGAGTCATGTATTTGCTATGCCAGAAATCATTTGCAGTAGATGTTCACATCTTTTTTTTTTAATAATAAAGAAAGATAGAAAGAAAAGGGCCTTAAGCTAGCACATAAAATATTTTATAAAATTTTGAACACGCTTTTGAAATTCTTTACTTACAGATAGCTTTTCAGAATAGAATCAAAAGGATCAATTAGAACATTTTTTAAAGTAAATATAAATGAGATACCCAGTATTCGGTGTATTTCTCTACAAGTACAAAACCTTTTACAGGCATGCTGCAATTTTGCCAAAAATCTTATGATTACAAAGATGATGCTCATTTTTAGGGCATCTCATCTTCTCTTTCAGATGTCCTTATACTGCACCTGTGAGCGAAAAAATCCATTTTGACAAAATATCTTGAAAGAGATGTCAGTTTCTTAGATGTATCAGGGGGAGAAAGGAGGCATAAAGGAGGAGCCATAACTGATGTTGAACAGGTGAATACTTTGTGGAATAAGTCTTAAAAATGAAAAAAAAAAAATATAGAAACATTGGCTTTGATGATGTGTTTTTTTACTCTTTCAGTTTTAGTCTGAAACAATTCTGGGAAGGTTTACAATATTATTTCAATCAATATAATATCACCCAGGGCTTTTCATACTACCACGTTTGTGACCGTCGTCTTGACTTCTCTTACATGACGGATGTGAAAGGATGCATTACAGGAATTTATGGTCGTGATCCATTTAATCTTTGTCAGGTTAGACACATTATTCACTGTGGCTCGGTGGTTTCAAGGACAATTTAACATCATAACTTTGGCTATAGAGGCTTTTGATCAAGTGACAGATGTAGGCTTATAGCATAATGGCTTGTCAGATCTATATCTAACACCAGCTGCTTTATTGCGTAGTTTTACTTCATAAACCCTCTTAAGAGATTAGCATGTTTCCTCACTGACCTGTTTCAGGGAGATATCGCCTGCAGTTTTGTTCACCAAGACTATTTTGTCATTAGATTTTTTCTTTTCTTTTCTTTTCTTTTTGTTAAACATTAGTATTGCAAGATTAGATGCTGAGCAGCATTCACATTCTGACTCATAACTCTGTAAAATCAACGTAATTTATGTCTTAGGACTGTTTAGGACCCATCTGTTGCTTGGATTTTAGGACTCTGTGAAATTATTTTCAGTCAATGATAAATCTGGCTGATAATTGGAGGTCCTGTTTTTAATCTTCTGTGAGGGTAGTTTCTTCATGATTTGTTAAGAAATACAAGAAAGATGCCGTCATGTATAATTAAAATAAAGCAGCTATGGGTACATTTGCACATAAAAGGTAATTAAAATTCAATATTTTTATTGATGGTTTTCCCTGTCAAATCAGTCTGTTTGATGATTTGCTCAGAGCACAGGGGAAAATGCCTCAGCTGAGGAGGAAACCAAAGTCAAAGCTGTGTTCTCAAAGCCAAAGCTATAATTATCTTATATATTTGAAGAACAGAAATGCAGGCTTTTCCCCCTACGTTTCCCCCATAGGATGCTAAACTGAAATATAAAATATAACTGTGTGCACACAATTAATTGATAAAGAATTCACAAATATTGTTTATCAGTCATCACATAAATTTAAGATGAGCTTTTCTGAAAGCACATGAAAGCACACTGATTCAAAATTTAACAAAAAAAAAACAAGAATCATGCACACATTAGCAATTTGTCATAAATCAAAAACAAATGAGAAAGCGTTAAAAATGCTTTGTCATTCTAAATTGCATATAAAAAAGCACAAAAAGCACAGTTTTCTTTTTTTTTATGTTTGTAACAGTAACTGTGTAATTTGATGAAGTTGTTTTGAAACATTTCCTTCACAGTTGCTTCTTCCAGACAGAATAATCAAAAAGATCCAAGATTCATTTTCCATTCTGTTTATTTCACTTCTGTAAAGTTGGGCTTCAGAGGCAACAGGTCCAGGAGGGAAACCCAGACATCTTTCTCCTCCACAACATTCTCCAGAACTTCCCAAGCCATTATCCTCTCAGAGGGGATTTATAAAACCTCCAGAAAATTCTGGTTCCACCCTGGGGAATGCTTTCAGTTGCAGAATAATAATAAGAAAAAAAATGCAAAGGGACACAACAAACAGGCATCTCAATTAACCACCACTTCTATTCCATGCCCCCCCCAACATCCAGGCTTTACACCCTACTATTAAGAGTAAACCCAGAAACTCTAAATGCAGATGTGTGTATCTGCAGTTTAATTCTCTCAGTCATCAAGGGTAGCCAGCCAGTGTAGACAGACAGGCAAATCAAAAGCTTTGGCTTTGTGCACAGCTCCCTCTTGACCTCCATGAACTGGTACGGCGCCCTAGTTTCTGCTGACAAAGTCCTGATTGATATGTTTATCGCATTCCCTTCTACCTTGTGAAAAAAGTCCAGCAATACTAAAACTTAACCACCTGAGACAAAAAAAAAACAACAACTCACCTTCAATTTTTCAAACTCCCTCTTCCGTGAAGTACAAGCTATACAATGTTAAATATACAATGAATGGCTGTGTCGGGAGTACTGTAAAGCCATGTCTGTAGATATTGTCGTGCAGCTGTTAATTGAATTTGTCTGGATTGTGAGTTAAAGTTGGATTTCATTCACTATATTCCAGATTGAGCGGGGATTAGAAAATTTTAATTGGATGTGAGAGCGTGTGTAAGTTATCTGCTGCAACAAGTTGCCTAACTTTTGTTTCTCTTCATGACCAGTGGTGTTTTCTCCTGACACCTAAAGTAAGAAAAGCCTCTAGAAGTTTTTTTTTCAGTCTTCTTGTGCCATTTTTCTAAAAGGCTTCAATTATGGTAGCACCCCACTGTGCTGTGAATGTTGGCGAATAGCAATTACTAGGGAAACTCTAAAATGTCTCAAAACGCTTGCAGGGGTTTTGGTTTTCTGTGTGTGAGTCTTAGAGGCTTGTAGCCTTGTTGCTTGTTCAAAAAATTTGTTGCATAAAAATCATCTCAAAATAGTCCCAAAGTTGTTAGGGGTACCTCAAATACATCAAAATTTTAGTTTCTGTAAATTATAGAGCTGTATTTTGACACCTGCATGGGAGGGAGCTCTCATGAACACATCCGAGGCTACAGCCCCTAATGTCCAGGTCTAAGATCTATCCACCCATTCATCCATTTTCTTTACACACTTCTCCTTTCTGGGTCAAGGGGAGCTGGTGCCTATCTCCAGCAGTGGTCTAAAATCTATGCCAGTGATAATTAATAATAATTTTAAAATGGTCCAAATCTGCCTAATCTTCATATAAAAAGTGTACTCCAAAAGAATAAATCATAAAAGTAGGGGAAGTTGCCAAGATGTGTACAAAACAGGCTGAGGCAAGTACAGTGAGGGCAAATAATGTGAACAGCCTAGAATAGTTTTGCAATACGGGCACATGAACACAGGCCATTATTTTCAAAAACGGGCGGCTCAAAACACAGCCACATTGTTCACTGGTCAAAAACACAGAATTCATTGAGACTGCAACTGAAAATTCACAGATTTTCTTGCAATATCGAGTCAACACCTAGTCTCTAACAGTTGCAACCCAATGAGATACTGGCTTAACACTGCATATTACTTATCTCGAATGTTTTCCTATTTATGAAAATAGCAGAACAGTGACTGTACAGTAAGTGTGGATGAGACATTTCATTGTGTTTTGGTGAGCCAACGTCACATCAACAAGGCGTCTGTGAAAAACAAAAAAACAATATTTAACCAATCAGATGAGGCTAAAGTCACATTTTAGCCCAAGTGTAATACATCCAGTATGTGTCAGGGAAGGCCAGTTATCTTGTGGTATCACACCAATCAGATCATTGCATGCTATAAACATCAATAAGCAACATCAGAAAGCCCTGGAGGTCAGAGGTTTTAGTTTTTCAAATGAAACTATATTTTGCTAAAATGCCATCACTGTTGCAATTTTTAAAAGGAATAAATTAAAGAGCAGACAGACAAAAAAACTAAAACCTTGATGAAAAGGAAAAGCTTCAGACTTCTATGCTGAGTGTCATTAAGTGTGTCACTTTCCTAACAAACCTATGAAAGACACAGCACCAACCTGTGAAATTAGGTCAAATATTTAAAATTCTACTTACTGTGGAGGACTTGAAGGGCACAATGAAAGGTTTTGATATTACTGACCACCTTTCTGCAGTTGCTTACTGTGGCAATGATTTAATATCCAGTAAAAAAAGAACTCTTATGAATCCAGACATTCAAATCATTTTATTTTCTTGTTAGTTTAAAATAAGGGCAGGATGGACAAAGAAATATAGAAAAAAGGTTGGTTTGATACAAATAAACTGTTTTCAGATTGGAACAAAGCTGGTTTTATGTTGTGTGGAATTCAAAAGAAAATTAAAGCTGCGAGCAGCGTTGGGCGGCCCTCGCAGCTTAGCGCCGCTTCGCCCTATTGGCGACCGTGGGAACTTTGGCGACTCGTGTCGTCCAGTAGGTGGCACTTTCGGTGAAAGTCCCAAATCGCCTTCAGTCTGGATAAGGATGAGTCCTTCCTACGTCAAAAGGTTGTAGAGTTAGAGCACATAAGCTCTTGTGACCTTGACCTTTGACCTTGTGACGTTGAACTCCAAAGGGCTAATCCTTGACCCATGTGAACTCCATTTGTAAAGTTTGACCTTCTTAAGTTACACAGTTTTAGAGTGAAAGCCTTCTTTTGCATATGACCTTCACCTTTGACCTTTGACATTGAAATTCATAGGGCAGATCCCCCTCAATTACAATAGGCCTTCACAGCGCTGTCGCTGCTCAGGCCTAATTAAAGAAGTAAAACTAAGCACTAATAATTTAAACAATACGAGTAAATAAAATTACATTTCTTGGTGTGATCTTAAACCACAATATCTACTGTAGCAAATAAACTTAAGCCAAGTACAAACATAAATCAGTAAAAGAACATTAAAAAAATGCACATTTTAAATCAATAACAAGATGAAGAGCTGATGCTGAAGAGTATAGTAAAAGATGTGAATATTGTCAGTTAGTTGTCTTTATTTTGTTCTTCTGTTGTTTCAATAAGAAAACACTAAGTAGAGGGTTGGAATTGTTGAACTTGTACAAATTGCAAAAAGTAAAACAGTTGTAAATTGTGACAAGTAATGCAGTAGGAATAGATAAGTTTATATTTCTGCCTTCATCTTTTTTAAAGTAAAAAAAGTAAAATGTGATAATGTGAAAGGTTAACGTTTGAACATGTTTTAAAAAAACAATGGATGAATTAAGAAAAAAAGAAATTACAGTTCTTTAAAAAAGCTGAACATGTCTGCAATGGTAAGCCTTCTGAATCACTGTTTGTTTGTTTTCGTGTATGCGGTTTAATATAATAAAATACTTTTTTCTAAAGTTTTGTTTCAAACTCTGGTTTGGTGTTTTCTAGAATTTCATGAGTTGCTAAATGTCATGCTTTAACTTCTGTTGCTGTTCTTCAGGTTTTGTGACTGTGATTTGTGCCCCAAAGTCAAAGTAAATATGACAGATGCAACATGTGAGGCTTTTTTTTGTGACACTTTCAAACAGGATAAATAAATAAATCTTCATAATCACAGCTACGGGTTGTTTCAAAGAGCCCTGGTAGCAGTTGGTGAAAGCTGGATAAACGCTGCTTTGGTTATCTAGCTGTGGTGACACAGGCTTGTGCCTGAGCCAGCAAAAGATGAGTGAACGTCAACAACCACTGGCAGTTTGCGACATTAATGCGTATGAAACACAACAATAGGTCATAACATGGAGTCATTTTCCTGTTTCGATTGAAGGCAGTGCAAAGGACATTGAAACAAGTGTATTAAATATCCAGCTTCCCATCATGACATAATGACAGAAAAGCAATAAATTATTCTAATTTTACAAAATCCCATTAGCCAGTTTACAGCACTATTTTTCTCTGTTATGGGATAGTGTCCTCAGAACCACAGTTAATATAAAGAGAACGGTAATTATCTTAGAAAGTATTGAAATTATAAGTTTATAATTATAAGGACAGAAATCAGTTGATCTCAGTTGACTTGATCTGACAAGATTGTTTTCTATTTGATCATATTTTGGAAAGAAATGCATTATTATCTAGTTTCAAAAACTATTGTAATTAATATAATTATTTGTCCTGTTTGTGGAATAAATCTTGTGATATCTGATAGATCTGAGCCACACTGAAGCACATCATTAACCCTCGTACAGCTTGCAGCAAATCATGACTCATCCGTGGACCCCAGAGGTGGTAAAACCAGAAATTTCATCTTGGTCATTAAAAACAAAAGAAGAAGAAAAAAGTAAAATTTAAAGCTGAGGTTCTATTGTGTGACATAGGTAAACAGCATATTGCAACAAACTTGGATATTTTGTAAATAGATGGGAAAATAAACCCACGAAGAATAAAATGAGTAAGAATTTCTTGTACAGTTGTGTAAGCCTATTTATACCATCAAATCGCAATGCAAAAAATAAAATATTAAACTTTTCATTTTTTAATCTGCATATCAATTACACACATACAGAATGAAGAGTTCATGCTCATGAATGTGGAATTTCAAATGGAAAATTAAAGGCCTACCATTCCTTGAAGGATTGCATATTACCTTTCATGCCAAAGTTTTAAGCTAAGGTCATCATATGTGACAGACTTCTAGCTGCTTTGGTCAAACCTTCTTCATGACAATCTTGATCTCAAGCAATACTGCAAGATCTGCTAACGTTCAGGGGATGGGTTGAGGACTCTCAGCTACGACCACATCCAATGGCAGCTAAATTCTGGACATTTTCTGACAGTTATAGCCATTTATGTCTTTTTAAGTTTGATTATCTGTGACAACCATCTTTAATTGGATTGACCCCAAAAGTTAATGACTTACATATTTGCAGTCAGTGCTTATTTTCTGAAAGTTTTATAAAAAACCCATCGAGGGGTTTATGAGAATTAAACCTAAAATTAATGTCAAAGCTTTAATCTGAGAAGTTGTACAATGTGTAGCACTCAAAGCACATGTTGTAGATGACTCTCTGCTCTTGCCATACCAAACCTTAGCTCTATATCTGTATAACTGACAGAAATGCAGCCATTTTTGTGTTGGATATGTTGGATAATATTAACTAGCTGTGGTATCCGAAAGTTAATTAGTTGTAGATGTACAGCCAATAATTACTTTCTGTTAGTTAGTTGTTTTTTTAATCATGTGGTTTATGAAGTTTAGGGCAAATACATCACAATGTGTAGTGCTTAGGGTATGTTTTGGAGATAATGCTCAGCTATTAACCCTCTCAAGGCAGACATTTCAGATTTGCAACAGCGAATTGCATATACCTATTTACTCCACATTCATATTTTATGAGCCTTATTTTACTCAGATGATAATTTCCCCAAATATCTGATTTTTCCTGTTACTAAAACTTAATTTGAGCCTGAGAGGGTTAAAGTAAGTCTTTTCAGCTGCTCCTTTCTTCAGGGGTTGCCACAGCAAGCAAACTCGCACAAACGATTTAGCAATTGTTTTATGCCAAATGCCCTTCCTGATGCAACCTGGGCTCAAACCTGCAACCTCAGGATTACAAAACTGCAGCACTGACCACCACAGCTTCTGGAGATGATGCTCAGCTACTACCCCAATAAGCCATAGGTGAAGATCTGTAAATTTAGCTGAGTTATAGTCATGTTTTTTTTTGAAGGTCAGTTGGCCATGGCGGCCATCCTAAATGAGGCTGACTCCAAAAGTTACTCAATTGTAAACATAAACCAAATGACTGTTATCTAAAGGGTTTCATTAAAATCTGTCACTGATATTTCGCTAACAGAAGAACAAACAGCAAGCAGTAGCAATGGGTGGGTGTTGGGTGTTACACTCATGCACTTACTACACCCCAACTTTAGTAGAAATCACAGTTGCAGGGAAACAATTGCATTTTGAGAAGCAACCAAAGGTTTTGTAGTGCAGCAGGGCTGAGGTTGTTTACATCTCTATCAACAAAGTCGGTGCAGACAGAAAAAACAAAATGAGGCCTGAGTGAAAGGATTAAGGGAAGAAGAGGGCTTAGAGCCAAGTGCTGCTGCTGGTTTGATAAGTTTGCTGAGGAGGTTGATTCACATTGGATTATATAGCAGACATCAAACCATCACTGAGGGCGGAAGTAAAAGTAAACCATCTGTTTTGTTTTTTTCTTGTTTGTTTGTTTTTTTTTTCTCTCAATCTGTAGCTAAAGACCTGTAGCAGCACACATGCTGTCAGGAAACTTGTTTGCAAGACTCAACTCACATCAGCTAAAGGTACTGCTACTGAAGTACTGCTTTTTGTCTATCGTTAAGCTTGTGCTTTGAGATATTTGCTAGCAATAAATGAATATTTGTCAGTTTTCATTACTCCCTTGACATTTAAACTGCTAAATGTATCAGATGGAAAGCTCCATTTTAGACTACCACTTTTAAATGTAAACTACGTTTTTGTTTGCAAACAGAACATCAATTAGTATTTCATTATTCCAGGTTAAATTACTTTTAATGTTTAAACACACAGGCTTTTGTCAACATCATACAGTATAAAAAGGTAATTCACTGTTCCCTTGTTCCATTAATTGAATTTTTTGTTCAAATTACAAGCAAGAGATTTAATGACTCTACCTGGATAATAGATTTACAGAATTCATTTAAAAGCTTTAATCAGTTTGTGCTGCAAGCGTGTATCTAATAGACCCCCTTTGTCTGTAAAAGCTATCTATATCTCTATTACATTTTACAGCTGTTAAAATTTAACACCAATCAGAAATGATTACAGGTCTAATTGTAAATATAGTGCTTTATGAGGCTGTTATATAGCAGAAGGTGACGTGATTTCAATACAGATTCACTGAATCGTAGCTTTTACGTAACATCAGGTAAATGTTATGGAAAACAATTATCTTTTTATGTCTCTTTTTTCAATTTATAAGCTAAAGAAGGTGACGCAACCTGTGCTGCAATCTGCAGCAGTGCAGACAGAATGTGGATTAGTAACGTTGAGTTTGCTGGCTTCATTTTAAAAGTCCATTTTGGATTTTAACAAGTTTCATTTCTAGCAAATGGATGCCAGTGTTTGGGGAAAAAAAAAAAAAAACAACCCAGTTATCTCATGTAATGCAAAGTCAGAGAGTTTATAGGGATTTATAAATATTTGATAATGTTGGTATTTTAAGGGTTTGCTTATATGAAAAAGCATAAAAAGTAATTGGGTTTAAACTTTAATGATTTATACAGTCACTGTTTACTTTCTATTTTACCCATTATTTAGATGCATTAAGGCAAATAAATTAACTAGTTATGCTCAAAACATTTAAATTAAGGGTCAATGGGACACCATGGCTTGTTGTTAAACAGGTTGTTAAAAATACTAAATGTTGAGTGCCCTTTTTGTAGTTTATCAGGTGTGTATTTCTGCATCATCATTCAAACTCCTTTCTTACCCCACTACACTTAACCAAAAAAAAGCATGTTTTATCCCATTATGTCCTGTTGCCAAATGCAAAAGTTTTGGAGGTAACCCATTTAAAATGGCTGCCAAAGTTAAACAACCATTGAAAATGCAAAAATGTCTATAACTCAATCAATTTTACAGTTCTTAAGCTAAAATTTTGGGTGTTATTAACTAAAAGTATTCTCTAATTTATAGTTCAAATACTTATTGACTGCAGAATATCTGTTTTTAAAACTTTGCCATTAACAGTTGGAGTCAACACAAGACATCTCATGAACCATCGAATGGATTCTAATGGAAATGTAATGAAAGCAATCACTGGATATACATACACAACTGACATATACACCATTTGGAGTCAATCCCATTCAAGATAGACACCACAGCCAACTGACCATTGGAAACACAGAGATGGGTGCAACTTAGTCAATTTACAGATATTAAGCTAAAATTTGGTGCAGTAGTAGCTGAGCATAATTCACAACACATACTCCATACACTACACATTGGAAAATACCTTTGTTGTTAACTCTCAAAGTCAACACTGTCTGTCTGTTAGCAAAATGTCTCATAAACCACAGGATATGTTTTTTGGAAGTCTCAGAAAATAATCATTGGATGGACATCAACAAATGGTTAACATTTGGTGTCAACACAACTCTAGACAGATGCCAAAACTGTGACTGTACAACTGACTGAGGTACAGTCAGTTGTACAGATATTGAGCTATAACTTGGTGTGGTAGTAGCTCATGCTTTAAAGAATATGTTAAGTTTTCTTAAAAACTAAAAAAAGTGGAAAATTCCAATCTATTTACATGCGATACATGAAAATGAGAGAAAAAACACCACATTGAACTGCTGTCTGGCTTTTATACAAAACAAGTCTGCATCCATTAGCAAATACATCATTGTATGTCTAGCCTTTGAGTCACACATAAATGAAACTGCTGCTTAATCCTCCTCTTGAAAAGAAAAGGTCTACAAAAGAAAACCCACAGTGCTTTGTTGTTAAAGGTCATGGTTTTCAACTGCTTATCTTATTGTATGAAATTCACACACAACATTTCTGTCAAGGGTAAATGAGGAAAAACACACACACATACACACACACACATATATATATATATATACATACACACACTGTATGTAACAATAAATTCTACAGAACTCTATTGTAAATTAAAGGTCTAGAATTCCTTGAAGGAATGTAAATCACCCACCGCCTTTCATGCCAGAGTTTTAAACTAAGATTAGGCTATGGCGAAAGGGGCCAGAGTAACCATTTTGAATAGATTTTGGCAAAGAAAAACAAAAAGCATCATGCAGAATCTGCCTTGTGAATTATTCACATCTGCTACCACACCATATTACAGCTCAGTATCTGAATTATAGCCATTTTTGTGTTGGCTAAGCTATTGATTCCAATAGTTAATGTGAAAGTTCTAAGGTAAGAGGTCATGCAATGTGTTGTACTCTGAGGGATGTGTTGTGAACGACTCTCAGCTACTACCACACCAAATTTGACCTCAATGACTGTAAAATTGACTGAGTCATAGCCGTTTTTGTGTTTGCTAAGGTTACTTAAACCTAAACTAGGCTGACTCCAAAAGATAATAATTTGTAGTTGTAAAGTTCATGATTGCTTTGCGGTTGATTCTTTAAAATCTGTCCACTCATTCATGAGATTATTTGCTAATGATACAGACAAACAAATACAATCACATAGTAGACATTACTAGATAGTAGACAATGTATATAGTACACTTTCTCTTAGCTGGGTGTGTCCTGTTGAATAAAGGAAAAAGGGGCATGCTGTGCCACCAAACTGCTTTGCTGTAATTTTAAATTAAATATCTTCATATTGCACCAGATCATTTTCTTTTTATTTTCTTTCACCTTTTACATGCAAGGTGAAATGAAGACCAGGGTGCCAGGAAGTTGTTAGGAAAGTCAAAAATCAAAAGTGGCTTTGCAAATGTTGTCTGTAAGACACAGGGTTGAGATTCGAGTGGATTTTGTTTGGATGTCTGGCTGTATGCTGAGTGCTTGATACACATAGACCCACAGTACTTGAGTCTGAACGTCAATAATATTAATTCATATCACCATTTGGCCTGTCACAACGCTTTTACTGGAGCTAAAAATCATAAACACATTTACACTTTAATCAATATCGTAAAAAATATGGCACAGCAATGAGTGTTCCTCTTCTCCTGAGACATGGGTGCCAAACACGTTAATACAACTTGAACATAATTTATGGGTTGAGAGGCGCCACTACAGCACTTCAGCTGTTATACATCCCTCAGCTGATTGAAAACACTGGTGAAAATAACATTTTCTGCAATGCTTTTAATGAGATGCTCTGCATAGCAACTGATAATGTGTTCCAAGAAGGACGTCTAATGGCTACAGTAATAAAGGAGATTCAAAAGTGTAACATGATTTCTTGGCTGTCCAGGGCAACATAAAAAGGAAGCTTTTGTCAGGACACATAAACATCAAGGAGGGGTTTTTTGAGAGAGCTCAAGCCAACAAGCAAACGTACAAATAAAAATGCAAAGAGAAATATGTCTCAGGGCTTGGTAGGCCTAAAAAAAAGCAGGAGTTTGCACAACCTGGGGTGTACAACAGCTGATTCTGTGCAGATGTTACAGTATAGCAGAACAAAACAAAAACAACAAAAAAAGGTTATATTTTTATGCCTTTAAGACACACTGATTTAATGTAGTTTCAAGAGGACTTCATTGTGTTGTTGGTGGCCCATGTACATTACGCTAAAACTGTGTCCTAAATAGTGTACGCTTAATTCAACAGAAAAGTCTTTGTGTGCGTAAGTGCGTGATCCTAAGCATTCATGCTGCTTCAAACGAAATAATCAGCCATTTTAAATAATGTTTTTGGGAGAATAATTTATTTATTGTGCTGTGAAAACGTATTTGCCTACTTACAGATCTCTTGTACTTTTCCTTTTTTGTCACATTTAAATGCTTCAGATCAGCAAACACATTTCAATATGAGACAGAGATAAACTGAGGAAATACAAAATGCAGTTTTCAAATAACGATTTAATTTATGAGCGGAAAGAAAAGATATCCAAACCAACCGGGCTCCATGCAAAATAACCACTGTTTTTGGAAAGCTTAGTTCAGTTGCACCAGCCACACCCATGCCTGATGACTGCAAGACATGTAGAATAAAAAAAAATCACTCACAAATGGAGAAATCATGGAACCAAAATAACTCCCAAGACCGCACTGACAATTCATCCTTGAGGTCTCCGAAAACTCCCAGAACATCCAAAACCCTGCAGGCCACGCTTGCCTCAGTTAATGTCAGTGTTCATGATTCAGCATTAAGAAAATACGAGGGGCAAAAACGGCCTTCATGGGAGAGTTCCAAGGCTGAAACCAAAGCAAAAAACCATCTTGATGACTTTTGGGAAAATATTCTGTGGACTGAAGGGATAAAAAATTTAACTTTTGGTTTGTGTACCATTACATCTGGTGTAAAACTAACACTGCATTTCAGAAAACAACAAAAAAAACAAGAACAACATCATACTGACAGTCAAACACGGTGGTGGCAGTATGATGGTCTTGGCTTTCTTGCTACTACAGGACCTGCACAGTTTCTCGTAAGTGATGGAACTATGAATTCTCCTCTCTACCAGAAAATCCTGAAGGACAATGCCTCGCCATCAATTTAAGAACTGAAGCTCAAGTTCACTTGTGTTCTGAAGCAGGACAGTGATCTGAAGCCCATCAGCAACATTCCTCCACAGACACGTGAAAAAGTCAGTTGTTAGTTATTAAAAAGCTAGTTATTACAAACACTTGGTTGCAGTTGTTACCATAGATGGCACAACCAGTTATTAGGTTTAGGAGACAATAACTTTTTCACACTGAGCCAGTTTGGTTTGAATAGCTTTTTTTCCTTTAACAAATGAAATCTTAATTTAGAAACTGCATTTTGTGTATACTCAGGTTGTCTTTTTTCTGATGTTAATAGTTGTTTGATGATCTGAAACATCTAAATGGGACAAAAAAGGGAAACCATAGGTAACCCATAAGGAGATGAGCAAGCAATTTTTCATAGCACCGTGAACGTCAAAAATTTTAATGTAAAGAAATTTTTTTTAAAAATGAAATAAAATAGATATCTGTTCCTCCTGTTTTAACAGAATATCATTAGTGAATTCAAGATTTTCAAACAATAATGTGGAAAATGTGATTAAAAAAAAACAATAGCTGATTTAATGCACATGAATGGATTGCAGGTGCAGCACACATCCCGGATCCATCATGCTCCTAAAACTCATGAAAAAAAGAACATTATTTTTATCTTCTGTTTTCTAGCTTATGATCATCAGCTCTTACACACAAGTATGTTCTTGTGAGATAATGACACAACTTAATGCTGGCCTACTATAGAGGCCCAGTTGTGCCACCGCCGGAGTAGAGGACTGTAGCACGATTTGAAGTTAAAGTAGGTGGAGGATACAGATAACTGGGCTGGATTTCTTCTACTCTTAGCAGAAGTGACACACTTTTCTCATGCAGTCCAAATTGTTTGCAGAATGAATCTTCTCAAAGCTGAGGGGCCACAACAAAATGACGGTTTTGTTATTGTTCAGATTTTCTAAGTGGATGGTGGCTTTAGACACTCAGCAAGCTGGCATGCAATAAATAAATAAATAAAAAGCAAACAAAGACAAAGAAATAATGTCACCTTTAACTATTGTGTTTTTAGTAACAGGCTGAAAAGCACTATTTGGTCAGGTTTAGAATAAAACCATGGTTGCGACATACTCCTTTTTTAGTATTAAAGCCTAATGCTAGAAAAAAAGCACGTCTACAATCTGTTAAATAAAGGAGGTGGGGGGCATTCTAAAGAGAGGTAAGGGTATTAAATATCTCTTGTATCATACAGTATATTACATTATCTAAAGGTTATTCTTTATCAAAGCCAATGCAACTTCACTGATTCAATTACGCAAAGAGAGAAGAGCAGTGAACAGCCACTGTAAATGTTACAAATACAAATTATTGCAGCGGCTTCTGAATTACCAGCCTTCATCGTGAAGTCATAATTTACCATAATCGACTACATACAACTTCATATAATCCGTGTAAAACAGTAAGATTGAATAGGTGAAGTCTATTTTTAGTTCAGTTCCTCGCTCTCCACAGCACACCCGTGTCTCACATTAGTGTTTAGTGTGGTCAGGTTTTGTTTGCAGCCTAGCTGCAGAAACAGTTCTTAAACATCTCAACCCCATCTTTTCTTGACCTCATGACAGGTTCAAATAAGGCTAAGTTTATAAAAAGATACGGCAGATCATCTTTTGACAACATGACAGCACCTGTTCGGCGGTTCAAATAACTCGAGGTATTTGTGAGAACGGTTTGCGTGCCAAGCTGGCCCCGGTCTGCATTAACAGATGTGTCACAGTGCCCCCCAGAGCTCTTCTATTGTGTGGCTCCTTCATATTCTATTCCTAATGTGTCCGTTGCTGAACTTTTCTGTCTGACAGGTAATACATAATAAAATCAATGCATAATGAAATGGATGCTGGGAAGTATGATATACATAACAATTGGCACGAGCAGCTTGAGGGTCTCAAACTGTGTCAGATTAGCGTCTGACTTTGACATCCCTGAACATTTGCATGCTATTTGTCTTGAATGTGAACATTAAAAAAAAAAAAAAACACTTGTCAAAATGACTAAACTTAAATCCATACATTTTGTCTTTGACGCCGCGATGTTCAGAACATCTTTTTCATGCTGTGGGTTGATGTTGGGCTTCCTTTGGGGTGAGTTTACCAGAATTTCTCATTAGGAGGTAAGAGATCTAGGCAGTAAAAAAGGGAAAAGATTTCGGTTCTTGTTTAGTGCTACATCTTTTTTTTTTCTTTCTTTCTTTTTTTACCAATCTAATAAGCCTGCAGCACATTTGACAGTGTTCTCTTTTGAGTGAGTACAGTTGTGGAAGCACTGGGGTAGTGGCAGCAAAGGGAGCTTGTTAAAAGAATGACAGCTCTGGCTTTCATGAGAAATGAGTATGCACACAACAGAACGCATGCTGCGCGAGGATCTACAGGCGCCGTGCGAGTTTTGCATCAAACTTGCCAGCCTGCTGATGGAATGGCGGTGTGGGAATGAAAGGATGTCCGTGGACACAGCACGGGCTCTTTTATGCAACGTGGAGTTCTTTCCCCGTCAAAGATGTTTGACAAAATGACCACGGGCACTTAAGTGTATGCTGTTTTTTAGTTTACCAATCAAAGGCTGTGTCTCATTTGTAAATGGTTTGTTTAATTTAAAATGGGGCTTAAAATTTAAACTGGCAGATTTACATAAACAGAAAAAAAAAATGAAAAAAATAAATATATCTGCAAGTCACTACTGACATTTTATGTTTTATTCATGCAGGCACAGGAAGTTAAAAATATTACAGATCCAAGTGAGATACATGTTCTTTTCATCCCTGACATACAGCAAAACCTTGATTCCAGTGCAGTCAGGCTTGAACAATAAAGCATTTGAACCTGAGGACATTGGTTTGACAGCTGCTCTCTGGTGAGTTGTCCCACAGTGCTTTACAGTGTACCTGCAGGTACTTCCAGATTACAGCCATTCGATCTTCAACCCTGAATTTGCCCTTACCATCAAATTTCATCAATTTTGAAGCAGGCTGCCATGAAAGGCAAATGATTACAATCTGCCCTCCTGATTGAACAGAACTAACCCTCCTGTAACAAATGTCTTTACAATAGGCACCAGCAAATGTCAGACTATTCCCTTTTCTTCCTTTGGAAGGGCTGAGGGGTCCAATCCACATTGCTTCATCTGGACTGCAATGTCGAACAGGTAATCATAGCATTCACACCTACAAAAAGCAGCAGATTGTTGGAGATAAGTACTCAATAACAAATGGTAAAATTAGCTTCTTTGTCACCTTTGCCCTCGGTGCAATTACACAAATATATTCTATGTCATAAATCATACAGAAAAAGGTTAATAGAGCTGGGATGAAAATGCTCACATGGTCTTGGCTTTTTCCCATGACTCGCCCCAAACGTAAACACCGTGTCGACGGACAAGAACTGCACACGAATCCGGGTATTCTTCCATTGCTCGAGCCATCCTGTCTTTCAAGTCCTTCTCCTCTGGGGTGTTTTCAATAATAGGCACCAGCAGCGTGTCATCATACCTGTAAAGCACGGTTAAAAAATATGTTTTTTTTAAATTCCAATGACACAAAAACTGGAAACTTTTGTAACCACTGCCTTCTGCCGTCACAGCCGGGCTCAGTTACATGAATTAACATTCCAACCTGAAGGAAGATGCTTCTGATAGATTAGCATCAAATTAAATCCTGTAGAGACAGCATTGTAAATTTGCCTTAGTACCTAAATAGCAAATAGGGGTGTGACAGCACATGTATTTGCACAGTGACAGATTGGTACACGTTTGGGACGGGTACATGATCGAGACGATGAATATGTCAGTTACAGGTGATCACCGCTCCTATGTAGGAGTGAGTGTGTTTTATTTAACTGCATTTTGTTAACGGCCATGACGGAAATAAATGGGAGGAAAATGCTATGTGAAGGACTTCATGTCAAACAAATCGTAGTTGTTTCAGAATAACACACAGAAGCCTGAATTCAGACCAGCTGTGTGGGATCAGATAGGTGCAGCAGAGAGGAGACGAGAGGCATACATATGGAAAGCAGCTGCATCATGTAATCAGTGTTTTAAATATTATTATGGAAACCCCTTGCATATTAAATCAATTTAATCCAATTCAATTTTATGTAGTTAGTAATATATTTTTTCAAGAGAAAATGTTTTGGACTTAATCAAACTTTTACTTTGGCCTGTAGGTTACTGTTTACTATTCTGATTAAATGATTAAAACAGTAAAATATTACTTTTTTATTATATAGTGAAATTATCAGTAGACAAATCCTATTTCGCTGTACATGACCTGCTACCTTAGACCCTTCCTACTAACAAGGACAGTTGACTTCTCCATTTCTGCTTCTGGAAGAGCTATTGTTTGTTTTAAAAGAAGTGCATTTGTTTTTTCCCCCTATTGTACCAAACTCGTACTGAACTGTGACCTTCATTCTGAGGTACTTACCAAACTGTGACTAGGGTGTATAGTTATGTCCCTACTAAATAGTATAATATTAAATAAATAAAAGTTAAAATTTTTTTGTCTTTTAGTTTGATTTATTTTGGATTCCAAATATGCTATGAATTGAATTAAAACCCTTTGACTCTACTCATAGCTGTAAAGAATAGATTATCAGTGAAAACAATCAGACACTGGTCTAATCCAGCAAACTTCTTCCTGAGCGTCTTTGTTTACACACAGAAAGAGAAAAATAAAAGGTTTATTTATTTGTTATTTATTTTTTTAATCTGGCTGGATGACCTATTAGTTTATTGCAAAAAATTACAAAAATAAATAAAAGTTCAAACTGCTTCACTTAGTAATTTCTGTCATTGTGCAATCATGTACCGGATGTTTTAATGAAAGTGCAGGCAGGTCTCCAGTGATAAACAACTTCACACTGCGAGTTATTGTGTGCACATCAGAGTTACTGGGCAAGACTGGGCACATTGAAGTATCATGGCCAAGAAAGAGCTACTAAATACCCACTTGATGAAATAGTACTCTCTGTGCTGTGGATTTGACACACCATGGTGTGGTGAGGGCAATAAGCCAAGCATATTGGTTTCAAGAACAAACAAGTTCAATGTAACAAAACTTAGTGAAGACCAAACTTTGTACTTGGATTAACCTGTTCCAGAATGTAACTTTGATTAATTATGTTTCACCACAAAAAATGAAAAACAAACAAAAGCTCAAAAATTTAGGTTCGCATCTTTACTGGGAAGAAAAACTTCCTGAGCAGCTCTCGCTTGTCAAAGAGATAAGATCTTTTCTTGCCTTTTTTGGCTTTACTATCGCTTGCCGCTTGATTACATACCGATAGTTTGTGCCCGAGGTGCACTTACGAATCCCCTTTATCATCTCCTGGTGTGTTATCCTGAACTCTTTGCCAGGATACAGCAGCGTTGCCATGACAGCAGCCTTGGAGTGGGTGTGTATAACTGCCTGCGCCCCTGCATTTTAGAAGGAAAACAAAAAAACAAAAACAAAAGAAGACACAAATTTAGGTTTAGGAGTGCTGTCTTTTTGTGGTTTCGCTCCTAAATAATAGAAAACTGTACCACCCCCTAAAAGATACCAAACTGTTCGTATTGGTTTTAGTTTTGCAAGTTCAATATTGTGTGAAATATGCAATGTGACCTGGCAGCTAAGGACAGACAGGATGAGCAACTGGTATAAATATCATCAGTCTGAGGTGAGGCACTTAATTAAAAACTGACCTTTAATCATACTGTCTTTATCAAACAACAGTGTCCTGAATATTATCTCGTCAGGTCCATTCTTTTCTTATAGTTATAGATATTTCAGCAAACCATCACTTTTGCATTAAAAACCAGATTAATTTTTTTTGCTATTTAAATGCCCCGGAGACGTGGGTCAAATATTATTTTCATGCAAATTAGTTAAGCTCATAACACCCACTATTATGTTCTTGCTATTTTGCAAAGTTCTGGAGCCAACTAAACTTTACAACAACTAGCTCAAAGTTCAGTTTACACCGAATCACACAAATTAATTAATGTTCAAAGTTCACTAATTAACAGATTGCGAGGTAAATTTCCTATTTTAGAACACATATATTTTTTAATATAATATTTAAAAAAACAAAAAGGCATCTGTACGGTCGGTTTACCTATACTTACATGTATGATGGTCACACAGAAATGTTAGAAATGGCACAGCGTTTCTAAATGGTTTTTGTCTTTCCAAGCTACCTCTACATCTATTTCTTTCTGCTGTTCCTGCGTGCTGAGATCTGATCTAACACTGTGACTAAAGCACACCTACGAGATGCATCTGGCTCTGTTGGAAAGCACAACTCAACATAAACTTTGAGTCTCGATGGTTAGAACATGAACTTTTAGTTTTTATACTTACGTTTACAGAGAGGAAGGGGGTACACTTAGACATGGAGACTCTTTTCTGCATGAAGTAGCTAAAATGTGTCCCAGAATTTTGTCAGTATACAGCAGCTATTCACTGCCAAAAAGAACGCTGTTAAATGTCACCATAGTGAGTTGTGCTTAATTTAAGCTCTTTAAAAGAACAACCTTGTTAAGGTCAAAGTTGACAATAATATTTAATGGCACTCGTGAATGTGCTCATATGAACACGTTCCTGCACAACACTGAATATTGTTAGTGGCAGTCAAAAAGTTAAAAAGGACAAATTCTACAATTTTGATTTTCTTCACCACTTGAATGAACTAAGCAGACAAAAAATAATCTTGTATTTAATCTTTTACACCTAATCTGCATGAAAAAAGATCCAGACTACGAATGATACCTCGAATCTTAACAATAATATAACTTAAGAGCACATATTCACATCATTCAGGAGCAAAAAAAAAAAAACACTTTGCTGTCATTCAGGAAACATGAACTTTTCTCATGAAATACTAAGTCATTAAAACTCCTCCCATTATTAGACTCACTTCTGATCTGTGTGCTTGGAGCTCTTTTATAGTTCTATTATCTGGAGAGTATTCAGCTTGAGACATCAATGATTTGTCTTATCAAATATTAGTCTCATGTACCTCATGTAAAAATGCATTGTTGAAAACAGCCACAGATAATTAGTAATATTCTACAGATTGGACTTTGACACTGACAAAATGAGAAATTGTGTTGCCAATTTAATTAAAAAAAGATGAGTTTCACCATTTTGGTTGCAGACTGAATCTGCCGGCTGCAGACAGAGGTTAGTATGGGAGCTATGTACGTAATCAGGTAGATTCTAACCTCTCATAGTGTAGGCGTTCATAAAAAGCGGCGTACACTGGCTTTTCTTCAACTTCTTCCAGGCGGGTGGAGAACAGATGTCCCTCTCCTCCACGTCGCACACAAACATATCTTCTGGCTGACAAAAAAAAAACAAGAATTAGAATGGTTTGACAGGAACTGTCACACCATTTTTTAATCTGTTCATGCCGCTCAGTCAGAACTGTGAGTCATCGTCTGCACCAAGCACAGCTTCATATTTTGGTTGGAACCGGCTCACCTGTATTCTCTCTTTCTGGACGCCTGACGGTGCAATGTAAATCTGGTCACTGTAAGTTATACAGAAATAATGAGTTAATGCATTCATCTTTAGGAGATGTGCTTAAACTCTCTTGCTACTCTATTACATTCCTTTTTTATAAACAGGACTGCTTTTTCAAGTAAAAAAAAAAAATCTCATTTCCCAAATAGTGGTTTGAGTTTGTTGGGGAGAAGAAAAAAAAAGCATATTTCCTGGACTTGGGGACAACACTTACTGCGATAAAGTCTGAAATGAAAACTGAATAAGTGCAAAACTGTAGAATTAGATGGATAAACTGACACAGTCTATCCCTTTTAAATTGTTGCAATGATCCCATTTAGAGCTCGAGCATTTCCCAATAGAATGCAAAGAATAAAGCCACTGCACTCCTCTTTATCTAGCAACAAATAAGTCCAGATAAGAAAATCTTATTGATTTTGATAGCAGGGTTTGGCAAGGCTGCCTCAGTCTGTGAGTCACTCCTGAGTCAAACCAAAGCTACTAGGGCGGGGGGAAAAAAATAAAATAAAATCATCCCTGCTCTCTGAAAAACAGTAAGCTCTCTGTCTAAAGCATTTTATAACATTAGGATAAAGTGCACTCGGGCTGCTTAATGAATTATATCCTTGCTTGGTGGAATTACCTTAAGATGTACAATTGTTTATCATTAGAAAAATAAAGGATATGAGGGGATTCTAACTGCTGTGGCCACATTCGTTTATTACAGATGTAGAGTTGCGTCAAATGTTTTTTTTTTTAAAGATGAAAAGAAAAGGAGAAAAAAAAAACACTTTTGCACATTTTTTGCAGATGGGTTGGTCTTTTCTATGTAAATTTCAGACAATCATTTTCCAAGATGAAAGGATGTTCCTTCCTGAATCATTTTAGGGTTGCGGTTATCTTTTTTTTTTGTTTTGTTTTCTTTTTGTCTGATTGAAATATGAATGTACACGAAGCGGCAGTCAGTGAAACTTATTTAGATTACTGGGGGTTTCATAAAGATCCCTTGTTAACTTCAATAAATGTCTGTCATTCTATATTTCATAGAGATTTGCTAATGGGTGCTGCTTTCTTTGCAGCTGCCAACTATAAGCACACACTTCAAAGATGCTAGTAATGACCTGTCAAAGCTTTCAATTTGAATTGTAGTTTGTTGTTGAAAAACTGTAGTCTTGTACGTTCAACTTAGATTAACAGACACTTTCAAAGCATGACTGACCTCCCACTGAACTGTTTGAGTACAAATACTCTCATGAACTCTCCAAAACAACTCGTGATACTTGGGACTACCATAAACAGGTAAAAGGTTAAATGAGGATAAGTGAAAGAGATAATTAGGCTGAAAAGATTTGTCCTTTTTAAAACATAATTAGGATGAATTAGGTGAACACGGTATTGTTGCAAAGCATCATTCAGCGGTTTATCTGTATACGAACCCCTGTTTAAGGCTGATCCCGCCGCCTGTCCCTGTCACCCATCCCAGCTGGTAAAAGAGCCGACATAACTCAGGAATGAGTGCACGAGGATGCTCCTTGTCCTGGTATACACAAACAACAACTTAGCTTCAAACATTGTTGCCGCTAAACAAACTATAAATCGTCCAGTTTAACAAATGCAAAATTACTCCTTTAGACACAAAAGAATCAAAAAGAAAGTTGGTATTAACATACATATTACTGTATATTATATGTCTGACTAAATTTACAGTGTAGCCACAGCCTGAACACTCCTCTTTATGCAGAAATTACTGCATTCAACAGATTAACACCAGTGAAATATCTAAAATAAGTAGTTCATATAATTACACTTCTTTTTTTTTTCAAAATATCCCTATAGTTGAGCTGTACCAGACTTCTGTTATAGTCATGGAAAAAAAAACTAAATAACCAAGAGAAAACATAATTATAGTGAGTGAAAAATGACTTGAATACATCCTGCCTCCATGAAAAATACAGTATAGAAGAGCTCTGTCATATATTTGTATTCTTTATCATGATCTTTGTTATTAGAAGTGGTGATAAAAGTAATATCAGTAGTAGACTTTGGAGAATATTTCTAACATTTGGTTCTTTGATCTTAGAATAAATACCAAAAGACTTACTGTATTTATTGCCTGCCCCAGAAGGTGGAGCGATAATGTTGTTGCCCGTGTCTATGCATGTGTGTGCATGTTCGTTTGTGATCGTTAGCAAAATAGCTCATGAATCACAGAGCAGATCTGAGAGAAAGTTTAAGAAAGTAATCACAGGGATGACAATTAATTAGTCATGTGGCTATAACTCAGTCAATTTTACAGACACTGAGCTAAGGGTGGTGTGATAGTAGCTGAGCGTTGTTCCCAAGACCTATTTTGAGCAATAAGTCAATGTGAGATTGGTTTGTTAGCAAAATATCTTGCAATCCACTTAACAAATTTTAATGAAACTTTTTGAGAGTAATCATTGGATGTACATCTACAAGTAATTAACTTCTGAAGTCAATCCAAATCAAAATGGCTGCCACAGTCAACTGATCTTAGAAAACACAAAAATGCCTTTTTCCTTTTAAATCAACCCAGTTTAAGATGGCCACCACAGCTAGCCAACACAAAAATGGCCACAACTCAGTGAATCGTACAGTTTGATAGTTTGGAGCACTGACAGAACATGCGAGATCAAGCGAACTATCACAGTACAGAATAGGACTGAGCATAAAGTTATTTTCAAGGTTTGATCAAATGCTATAACTCCATCATTTCTCAAAAAAAAAAAAAAAAAAAAGATTACCTTGGTCTAAAACTCTGGCATGAAAGGCGATAGGTGATGTGCATTCATTCAAGAAAGACCAGGTCTTTAATGAAAATATGACTTGAACAGATAAAAAACTTAATGAAGGAAAAGTATGTCAACCTGTCATTAGCATTTTATGACTGTGTATCAGACTTAATTCTCTAACATAGAGACTTTAGTCTTGGAGAGATTTCTGAAGTAATGCTGATTGAAATGCTGTTTTATAGTTGTAGTTTTTGGAGAAACTCTTGTGCAACTCTGACAGCAGTCTTTCAGTCGTTATCATGCTGGCATACTCATCGTCTGCCAAGACTCTACAGACTGGGAGTTATGAAAGTTTTTGGGCGTATTCATATGCAAACACGATACCATCTATAATTGTTTTGCTGTGATAGTCCTGGACAGGCAACCTCCAAAGAGGCTGAAATTGTTTAAAAAGGTTTAAAAAGTACACAAATTTGTAACTGGTGTTATGCAATTTGGTTGATCAGAAACTATAAATCTGCTTACACTAATATCAGTGATGTCATTTTTTTCCCCAGACTTCTCAGTAATGATAGGTGTGTTTACTTCCTTGAAACTGATTTTTTACCTTAAGTCATGCATCATAATTATAAGCTTTCTTCACATTTTATTGTTCAGTCAACAAAAATAAATCATGTACTGAGACGTGATAGTTTCACCTATAAACCAGATGGCATTGTATAATGTGTACACATTCCTGTTGTATACTGTAATCTGCAGTTTGTCCTGTTGGCTGGTTCAGATATAACATACTTTCATAAAAGTGGATATGTATGACGTTATACTTACGTGCATTTCTGTGGCCTGTTGATCTGCATTATGGCAGCCATTGCTGGTGCCACACAAAGTTGACATCTCCTGTCAGGGGGGGAAAAAAAAGAAAGAACTGAAAGCATTTCATGAAAATTCACAACCTTAAAAAAAAATAAATAAGTGCCTGGATAATGGTTGCAGTAAAACTGATAATGATGTCAAATAAAACTAGATTAATGCTCTCAAGTAAGAGGAAAACAGTTTTCTGACACAGCCTCACTTCCTCATTTTGACTCATTCCCTAATGAAATCATTTACTGTGGAAACAACAAGTACACATCTGAGATAATTCTCAATAATTAAGCTCCTTCCTTCTTCCACGGAGAAACTGTGGCTCCTTCTAACCGCAGGGTAAAAAGGCAGCAACATTTAAAAAAAAATCTCAAGAAGCGCTCACCGTTTAAAATTTCTGTTTTAACAATTACATTTAAAAAACTGTCTCTCGACAGGGAAAAACTAATGTATGTACAGCATCTATCTACAACACATAAAAGTTGTGGTCCATTTAAAACTGCTGCAAATGTATTCCCCAGTTGCCTATGAATTAAAAAAAATCACAGCCAAAAAATTTTACTTTTCAGTGGTGTTTTCCATGCTATAATCCAAAATATACAACAGTAAACAAAACCTAAAAATATATGTTCTCCATAGCTGTTTAAGAGAGGACAGTATATAACTAGTAATACTAAATGCAGAGGAGTGTCATTAGTTTTCTTAAAGACAAGGAAGAGTGATTTTCTTTGGAAACAGAGGCATGCTGCCAATGCAAAAAGAAAAAAAAACATAATATAATAGGACAAAGAACCTTTTTAAATCATGGTTTTCCTGTGGGCACAGCAATAGCAAGGACATTAGCAGTAGGTCTGACTCTTTACATGCTGCTTGATGTCAGCATGTAAATGGTGCCCCATTTAAATGCCATTTAAATGGTGGTCTGCACAGCACGTCAATGGTATATGTGCATTCATTAAGGTACAGTAAACACAGCAAGATCGAAAGTTAAAGCTGGCAGAATATACAAATGAGTCGGGTCTTTTCTTTTCGTTCTCCGAACTAGAGAAGGAACATAGTTTTCGCCTGTACATCTGAACTGCTTGCTCAGTCAGGTAATTCTAAATCTAGTGGGACCAAACAAGCAGCAAAGCTGTAGATTTTTGAGTTGGTGGTGACGTCAACAAGAAGCAACCCGTGCTTCTTGTTGCAGAAATTGTCAATATTTGATGTTTCAATCCAAACTGGATCTGTACCAGAAGAGAAATTTTGACAGAAATTTGAGAAGATGATTGTAGATGCATGTTCCACTGAGCTCACCTGTTTCAGGTGGGGCCTACAGTTCCATTAAACAGGCAGTTTTCACATGAAAAAGTTTTTTTTTTTATTAAGTTATTTTATTACATCTCGTTTTCCAACCGACACTTGTTTCCAAAGAAAACATTTTAAGCGTAGGAGTGACAGTATGAGACTTGTCAGAACAAACACTTTTGGATGAGCGATCTGAGGTCATTAAACACAATAGGCAAAGTTTCAGCTACTGAAGATAAGATCGGATTATCTCATTGTACATTATTATTATTAAGTAGCTCTCATTTTCACAACAGACTGGTCACATTGAAGTCCTGTTGCTCAGTTTAAACTGGAAACTAACAAACACATGTGGAAAAAAAATGCAACTGTATTTACTGCAAACATTTTAAAGCCTTGCCATTTGACTTTAGGGTAGACATGACCAAACATATTTTTAGAATGAATACACCTGCTGGTGGTAGGAGTTTAGCCCTTTGTTGATGTGCCCATTCCATTAAGTGATAAAAATCATGTGAAAAGAAAACTTTTGAGGTTGACAAATGATGTCAACTCATCAACATGAAGCTCTAGCATCTTAATCTTGACTACATTATTAAATACCGTGTGATTCCATAAACAATTGACATATCTAGAATGTGTTATTTGTGTTTATTTAGACTTGAAAATCATTGACAGATACAGGAACAGTGACAATACCTGTTTTGTAAACAAATTAATAATGGGATATCTTTGTTTGTGGGATACAGGAAGTTGATTACAATTAATTTGTTAAGGTTTTAAACTTGCGCATTTTACGTAAAACATTACGTAAATCATCAACTAAAATTGACCTACGTAAGTTTAGCCAGTTACGACGTCGAAAAACAAACACATGCCGCGGCTATTTATAAAACAGTATTCATAAACAGCTGAAACTCGCTTTACTTCTTTAAGTGTTGTTGCAACCACTGTATTAAACACTCAGTAACACCACCCTGTCTTTGTCTGGCAACAGTAAAAGTTAACGGTAAACAAGTTACGTGCTAACTGAAGTGCTGTGGCTAACTTGCAGCTGTCGAGTTCGCCGTGTAAATACTTATTGAGACACAGACTCAGAACAGTGGCCTGAACTGTGGTCCAAACAGAAGTGAAAACTCACAAACAGGACATAGACACTTACTGAATTTAAGGTGTTAAATAGCTCTCTATGGATTAATAAACGAGGATGAAATGCGTTAGCCTAGCAGCTAACGTTGCGTCATCAATGTGCGTCAGACACGGACGCAGTCTGGGACAAAGTGGGCGTGTCAGTCCCTACAGCCGGAACTGAATTCTCTCGTCCTTTATGGTGTTCCAGTCTGCGCTACTAAATCTACAACAATGCGTGAATTTGAGAGTAAACCAAAAACTTTTCCTGAGGGATACAACAAAGATCCCCTCACTTAGCAAAGTCTGGAAGCATGAGAGTTGACCCAGTTTCAGCTCCCATGGGTTATTACAACATCACTCCAGTCTGATATTGTGATGCGGGGTGTGTTCAGCAAGGCTGCCCTGCTAGGTTGGTGTATTGTTCTGGGGAAGAGGAACTGGAGGCTGTATATAAGCGCTGACGTATTACAACATGACTTCTAGGTTTCAAGAAGGTGAATGGAAGGCTGCAATACATTTCTTTTTTTTTTTCATTAATAGGATGATTGCACTTTGTTCTTCAGTCTCTCAACTTGTGTATACACATAAACTTCCCTGGCCTTTCTCTAGCTGCGTTTTGTTTTGTTTCACTTTATGAGTACAACCTTAATTAAGCTGAAATATATTTACTTTTATTTTATTGTTTGCATTTGTGTCTAGTTTTGTATGTGAAACTAAAGCAAGTAGATATTCTTATACTCATACTTAAATGTTTCTATTTTTTACTATAACATGACAGGCCACTTCAGCTAAAAGAATTGCAAAACATAAGAAGAAGTCATGAAAGCTGAATAAAAATCAGATTTAAAAAAACTAAAAAAATGAACAACGGAGGAGAGCTACTGTAAAGCTGTTTCATGGTAAACATCACCTATTCTAGGTAATTAATTTGGCTAATTGTTTTACTTAACTATATATATATATATATATATATATATATATATATATATATATATATATATATATATATATTTAAAGGTAATTAATTTGGCTAATTGTTTTACTTAACAATTATATATATATATATACTATATATACTCAGCGAATGTCTCAGACAGTGGGGAACAGAGGACGAGGTGCTGGAAGTATCATCATGGGAGGACAAGCCCTTACATGGGATGTACCACCGACAAATAACTGAAGTGGCTGATATTGGGAAATCCTACCAATGGCTGGAAAAAGCTGGACTCAAGGACAGCAC
>NC_051444.1:26031360-26117204 GCF_001649575.2 Kryptolebias marmoratus
CCTGCGGAGGGTGAGAAGGGAATTATATATATATATATATATATATATATATATATATATATATATATATATATATATATGTGTGTGTGTGTGTAAATGTGTGTGTGTGTGTGTGTGTAAATGTCCATTAAGGGGCATGTAAGTGTAGTATGTAACTGTAAAAACCAAAGATAAACATCAAACATATCAAACACAGAAGAAGCATATTATTGTGAACAAGAACAGAGAACGTGATTAGATGTGCCGCGGCAGTTAGGTTTCAGTCAGCCTCAGAGCATTTTGACGTTTCTGAGTCATGCACATAAAAAACAATAAAAGAAACTCCATTCAAGATTTTTCGCAAGTCATCAATCATACTCATCTGCCACTCCTTTCTGCCTTGGGACATAACTCTATCTAGCCAGTCAGATGCAGAATATCTGCAGAAATATTTGAATAAATTATCTTTTTTGTTTCTTAATAAAAAGGTATATGGGAAACAAAAGTTTTCTTTTATATGAACTGAATCTGAGGGTTCCTAAAAATAACATGAAAAAATAAAATTCAGAAAGGTTGTACATACATGACAAATAAAGATCTTGCCCCTTCATAAAGGTTTTAAAGGATGTTTTAACATTTAAATGTGTTGTTTTAAAGCGTCTGGTTTGAAACAACCTAAACACATAAACTGTATTTGCTCTTTTGTAATATTATGGATAGTCTAAACATTATTGTCTTTTTTTTGTTTTGTTTTTGTTTGTTTTTTTTAAATTAAAGGTTGGTAAACTATTGTCTGACTTGAGACTGAAACTGAATTGTGATCACTGCATTTGACAACACAGTAGAGTTCACTAACAGCAAAAAGCAAACTGGGGAGCGTAAGAGACAGCAAAAGACAACACTAGTCATGCGGTCTGAAACACTGCTGTGCTAACGGAATAATGGACTAAATATCTACAAAATGACTTTAAAACAATGAATTCTAAGCAAAAACACAGCTGAGGCCATAGTGTTGATACAGGGTTGGGGGGTAGGACACATGACTTGTGCTGTCATTGAGAGATCACCTTTTTATTTCACATCTCTACCTTTTAGTTACCAACTTCAGCTTATTATTGGCTACTCCCTATTTTACTTCTGCACAGATGTAGCCTCAATTGCCTTCCCAGCACTTTCATTCATTTTACTGTGTCATAAAAGACAAACCCTTTACTTTTCTCCATTTTCTTTCTAAAATCAGTGAAGTAAATCATCTAGACAAACACACAATGACGTTTTGTTCATCTAAAATCCACATGCAATGGAATAAAATAAAAATAAAAAATAATTGTTTTTTGTTATAAGAGCTCTGTTTTATGAAAACGTGTCTAAGCATGCTAAGTGGAGGACTTCCGTCTTGAATGGCCAATGCTTGTTCCAAGCAACCACTCCTCTTACAGTTGGCTTTGTTTCATGATGGAAAGACTCCAATATCTGTTGCATGTGGAAAATAATGGCGTCAAAAAGCCCTGTGAGCAGTGAAAGATCCAATTTCAGGCTATCTTTAATCTGAAAAAACGTTGTTGTGTTAAAAAAATAAAATAAAATCTTATGCCATTTGTCACAAAACTCTCAAGTTGCATCAGTACAGTGTTCACTTGTCCAAAACATGTTCTGCATCTCTACAATTTTAGTCCAAGATAATGACTTCATAAGGTTTTATATTGGGCATAAAAATATTGACATTTCTTCTCTTGCCCAGAGAGATGCGTCAATAGGTTTAAGGACTATTTAGAAATAAAACACAGACTTATAAATGAGGACTGAGTTTATTGCAAATCTGACGAAAGAAAGAGATTAATACTGGCTTTTGAAAATATGTATAGTATAAAGGTAGATTTATAACACAAACAATGATGCAAATGCATTAATGATCGAGCATTTTAAAAAAGCTTCATAATACATGACAGGAATTTAATTAGTGCTTTTGAGAACAGACAGTTCCAGATTAACGATAACAAAGAAAAAAATTCGAACCAGGAAAGGAAAATCTAGACCTGTTCTCCTTCAGGTATGTGTAACAGTTTGCCATGAGGCATAAAGTCATATTTAATAATAAAGGCATAGCATTCATTAAAGAAATGCATATATTTTACTGCCTTTCATGCCAGTTTTAGACTAACTCGTTTTATGTAGACAAATGATGAAGTTGTAGCTGTTTTGGTCTAACCTTGAATAAGACCTTATGCACAATCTCATGAAGCATTGCAAGATGCCACGCTCAGGATGGCGCTCAGCTACTACCACATCAAACTTTAGCTCAATATGTACAAAACTGATTGAGTTATAGCCATTTTTGTGTAGGCTAATGTAGTTTAGTTGTGGTGGGATAGCTCCAAAAGTTAATCACTTGTAGATGTACAGCCAATGATTACAGCCCTGGTTTGGGAGTTCTTGCAAATTGATCTTGACACATCTACGCTGAACTTTTTTGCTTGTGTGGTGTCCAGCAACTATTGTGTTATTGGTCAGAAATTGGAAGTTAATGCGGAAAAGCTGAAATGTTAATATTCCCGCCAAGACGACTTCCCAAGAGTTCTGCATTTTAGTTTCTTGTGAAGCATGAATTGTCCTAGCCAGAGTGAACTTTGTTCTTGCCACCTTGAGTAAACAAACATTTTTCTTGGTTTACGAGGAGTACGCAACAAATTTAATTGCTGACAAAATTTTGAACAAAGATCTTGCACATTCTGTTAGCGCTCAGAAGATGTGTTGGGGGCCAGTCTCGGTCTGATAGGTCAATATCTGTAAATATGACTGAGTTATAGCCATTTCTGTGTTTTGTAAGTTCAGTTAGCTTTGGCAGTCATCTTGCATCAAATTGAGTCCAAAACGTTAATCAGCTTTGTAAATCCAATAATTACTTTCTGCAGGTTTCATTACAATTTATTCAGTGGTTAATTCAATATTTACACACACACACAAACGACACAGGCAAGAACATTATCTCCCATCTTTTGCCTTTTGGCCTCAGGAAATAAAAATTATATGTCTGTAGGTTTTAAGCTGTTTTGAATAGTCTCTTAAATTAAAACCATTCTAGACTGATTTCTGTTTTTTAAGCTCCTTTTTAATGTTAATTAGTTTCCTTCTGTATTGCAATCTCTAATTCTTATTTAATATAGAAGATTTAGGTTTTTTTCTTGTTTTATTTCCCCCGCTGCCATTGGCTTTGTGATTGTCTTCATTGTTTCCACCTGTGTCTGATCGGCCTAGTTTTGTTTATATGGTCTTTTCTTTCCCTCCCTTTTTGTCAGTTGGTCCATCTGTTCTTCCTGGCCTCAAGAGATGTGTTTTGAATTGATGAAGCATTTTTTTTCTGTACTTTGGACTTATTGTATTGTCTTCCAGGGTTCTGCAGCACCTACACTTGGAACTAGTTTATTAAAGTCTTTTGTTTTTTTCAATCTCCTTTTTCCAACATTTTATGAAAGTATCGCCCCAGTGGAAATTAGGAACTTTTTCCAACACATCTAAACAAACAAACTTGATTGATTTAGACAACTTCTTGATCAATAAAAATGATACCAAAAACACACACGAGGGGCTTTATCTCTCTCAAATGGTAGATGCTAAATAGTAAATCATAGTTTTCACAGGTATTTAAATCACACAGGAATCATTTCATCTCTATTAGGGCATTTTAAAATGTCAAATTAAATGCATTATAAGCACATTTAAAACATGTTGACAAAAAATCTGTAAAATAATAAGTCTCAAATCAAAACAATAACAATGATTATAAATAATAATAAGAATGCACTGTATTAGCACATAAAAAAACAAAACACTCTACCATGAATGTCAAAACATGTATGGGGCTGGTAACTGGCTACAACTCGTATCTTGTCCTGTCCTGTCAGCTTATCTACTAGTTCCTTCAGTTAGAGTTCCAAGGACATAAGTGCACATTATAAAACAAGGGGGAGAAAAAGAAAAGAAAAAAACAACAGGAAAGGAAAATCTTTTTTTTATTTCACAAGTTCTTCCTGGAGAAAAACTGTTGTCATTCAAAAAAGAAAAAAAAAAAGAAAGAAAAATAAAGGTATAAAACAGGATTTGCAGGATAAACTTCTTTCCACTGGGCATACAGTCATAGGAACGACTACTTCCATCTAGCCTTTCATCTGTATACCCACTTCATGCCATGCAAGGTTGCAGAGAGCTGGTGTCTATCTAAAGCAATCACTGAGGGGGAGTTGGGGTACATTACAGAGCAACAAACTCACTCACACCTATAGCCAATCTAAAATTCCCAATTAACCCAACATATATGTTTTATGGACTGTGGTGTAAAACCAGAGAAAACCCACAAATGTGCAGGAAGAACTTGCAAACTCCACTCAGAAAGAAACCCCAATCAAGTTACAAACCCAGCAGCAGTGCTAACCAACTGCAGCATCCTGCAGCCCAAAACACACAAGTAATAATTACAGTCCATAACAAAACTAATGACTTATTTCTTACAGATCTCAATAAGCAAATGGTTTAGTATTTATCAATAAAAGTGACACATAAAGAAGAAAGAAAAAAAAAGATGACAAATGCAGTATGCTAAGGTTTATCATAATCAATGATGCATTTAATTAGTTTCAAACTTTGTTTAACTCAGTAGGTGCAGTGCAAGCCTTAAAGTTGTTTCAAATTTGTACATAGTATGTAAATTAAGCTAGGTAATAGTGATGACCCACAGTATTCTGCAGTGATTCTTTTGTTTGTTTGTTTTTTTAACTAATTGCGTTTGATTGGTTTATACCTAAGTAGACTTCCAATTTTCAGTTCCTAAGGAGACTTCTTTTTTCCTAACTGCTTTAGCTTCATAGGGAGGTCCACAAACTAACTGGAGGTAACCTTTACATGTTCCATCCATCCATCAAAAACAAACAAAAAAAAATCAATTACATAGAACCTGTTGACAAGAAAAAAATATGTAAAGTCAAAGATTCGGTTTTCTGGGTGCTGGCCTCTCACGACCCTGAGTAGGACTAAAAATATTTATAAAATTAATGAGTGGAGAGTCTGGATCACTCTTTAAAAAGGTAGACATCTTATGTGTCTTTTGAAATGACGAATGTGTTTGCTCCAAACATAAGAAAGGTAAGGGCTGCTGTTTATAGGTTATTGGGTTGCCTCAGGATTTTGGAAACTGGAACTATGATGGCTTCCATAAAACATGAGATAAAGTGAAGCAGAAGAACAAAAATAATGACTCTTAATTGGCTTGAAAAGGTCAGTAGACATGCACTGGAAAGGGGCCTACAAATATATATCCTTTTTGTACATTTTATAATATGAATTTTTTTTTTTAACTTTAAACCTATATAAAGTGAGATTTAAAAGACAAAAAGGTAGTTTGAGGTGAGTCAAAAAATGGGAACTAGAGTGTTTAGTCCCTTAAAATCTCTCTATGTATTAGACCTTTGGCCAAAAGTGTCATACAGAACAAACATTCATAATAATGCACTTGTAATAATGCCTTGGCAGAGGTTTGCATTCAGAGAGTGCAAACTTCTGCCAAGCCCTTAGCGTGATTAAAAAATAGTGCAATCCAGATCATAATTTGGATCACCACCAAAAATTGAATCCATTGTTTTTTTTTGGGGGGGGGGGGTTTGTGACAACTGCAATGTTTCCTGAAAATTTAATCCAAATCTGTTCATTAGTTTTTACTCAATCTTTGCTAACAGACTGACAGACAAACCACTGGACACAACTGGAAACACCGCAACCTTGGTGGAGGAAACAAAAGGGTCACATGTAGGAGCAGAGACAATTTTTTAACAAATGGGTTGCCTGTGACCCTAAACTTTGACCCCATAAACTTTAAAATCAACAGGCATCATCTTAAACCTGAGTGCATCTTAAACGGTGCAGTTTAAATTTCCTCCGCTACATGGTTGCACAGATACAGCAATAGGTCATCTGTGACCTTGACATTGACCCTGTCACCTTGAAATCAACAGTGATCATCTTTGACCCATGAGTTATCCAGCTGTGGAGTTTAACATTCCTTGATCTTGACTTTTGACCTTGAAATTTGACCGGATCACCACTAAAATGGAATCAGTTGTTCCATGTTTGACGTTTTCTGAAATTTCCATGAAACTATGTTCATAACTTTTTGAGTAATTTTGAAAACAGACAGACAGCCAGCCAAACAAACAAACACTACCAAAAGCAAACTCTCCTTGGTGGAGGTAGGAATAAATGTTATTTATCTGTGCCTTTCAAAAAACTTAGGGACACCTTATAAAAATCAGACAAATACTACAGCTAAACAGATAAAGTTACAACAAGGAAATGCTATGCTAAGTTCAAGCAAAGTAAAATACTGCTCTTAGTTCAAACACCTAATTGTCCGTAGCAACTGCTCAACTGAAACTAAGTATTCAGTCATTACTGATTCAGCAAAACAATTAAAGTTTGATGGTTGCATCCTAATCTTTTCCAAATCTTGATAAGTTCACTGAAATCCTGACAGCAGCTTTCTTTAACACTGATTTGTGTAAAAACTGCAAAAAGAACAAACAATTTTTTTAATCTTACAGCAATTTACATAAATATCTTACTAAAGAAAAAACATTCTTGATTTCCCCATAAATTCTGTCACAGGATTTTACTTCCTTCATTGCATAATTGCCAAACTCCACTCTTCTGTAACCTTCACACTCACCAGACAACAAAGCCTAATAAAAAGATACACTGAAAAGTGTAAGCACAAGACTTGTGCTTTAGTCTTGTCATTATGTTATGTATCACAGCATACTGTAAAAGTCCACTTTAAGAATGGCAGACAGCAGTGAAGTCTGGGTGTGGAACACAAGTTTGAACAAGAACTCACCCACACTTGCTTCATGACGCATGTTGCAACTTCATGTATGTGCCAGATAGCCTGAGGCCACAGCTCATCAGTGACGCATCAGTTTTACAAATACCACCGTACCATAACAACCATTATTCAGTATACAGTACACAAAATCTGAAGGGAGATGATACAAAACTGAGTTTGTGGTAAAACTGTTTCAGCTAAGTCATAAATTGCTGCTTCAAACATTTGAAACAATGCTGCAGAAGAATGGAAATTTAAGTTCCTGTTTTTGCTGTGGCATGAGAAGGATAGGAGATGGAACGATATGAAAGATAGATGAAGAATGGGTGTGTTGTTTCATGTGTCTCCAAAACTGAGTAATTTATTATGCCGAATGTATTTTTTGAGATCTTTCCAATGGCTTTTCCAGTCAGATGGGTAGCGTTCACCCTGTTGTGAAAACAGTTTCACCCAATAATTTAGATGTCTTTCTCATAATTTAATTTCAAAAGTTACACAAGGTGAATTATCTGATTATTTGTTTTCATGTCAGGCCTGGTAAGCTGGTATGTGATCTTATCTTAAACCTTCTTTCTACACAAGGACAACAACAGTGTATTTTTATCCTTAGCAGTTTTGATCATCAGATGAAATTCCTGTTTATCTTAATTTTGTAGCAGACATTTCCATGTTCTGAAAAGGATGTCAAAAGAGCTAAAGTTGTTCAAAAACCTTTCTATGTGGGAATAGAGAAAACAGGCAGAAACAACAAACATGTTACCAATTCAGTTTTCTTGTAATAACAAACTCCCTTCACACGTTTGTTTTAAATTGTGTGCATTTTCCAGTTCCTATATATTGTACTTAGTACCATTACAATGTGCAGCATGTAATTCCTGTTCCTTGTTTTTTCTTCTTGTTTGTTCTCTATTCATGTTCGCGAAGTTCGTTTGTTATTGTCAGGCTGGGTGCATCTATTCTAGGTCTTTTTGAAAACACCTGCCCATTCGGGTCTATCTATCTATCTATCTATCTATCTATCTATCTATCTATCTATCTATCTATCTATCTATCTATCTATCTATCTATCTATCTATCTATCTATCTATCTATCTATCTATCTATCTATCTATCTATCTATCTATCTATCTATCTATCTATCTATCTATCTATCTATCACTACCTTTTGTCAGTTTTACTGCACTGTTTTTTTCCTATTAGCTACATGGAATCTTTGAAGCCTGAGATGTTGACAAAGCCTTGCTGCATTCCCGTATGTTGTTGTCATGATAGTTACTTTTACATAACCAAAGTCATAAGTGAAACCTTTTTTTTTTGGGGGGGGGATCATGAGGTATTTGTAATACTAACCCCAACCCTAACCCTGAGGAGGAAGAGGTGGGGGGAACAGCGTGGGAAAGTGTGTGCAGAAGGAAATTTCTAGAACAGGTGTGTCTCCCTGTGTTGGGTGTTACCAGCCAATCTCCTGACGTGACACCTACGTATAAAAGGTGAAGGTGTGCTCATCTGCTTCAGATTCTCGGCTCAGTGTGTCACATAATTCCAGCTTGCTGATAGGTAACGTCAGATCTTTTCGGTCCACTGCTTTTAATAAGATGACGAATCTTCTTCTGGGAGTTTTTCTTGGACTTTTTGTTGTGGTCCACCCAACACCTGTTAATAGTAAGTGACATTTGTTCATTTTAGTTATGGAAATATTACTAAACATTTAAGTCAGCAACTAAATTTTAATATTATTACATAATTAAAAACCATTGTTATATTATCATAACAATAAAAAAAACAACTGAATATTTATCACGAAAACCCAACATTTAAATATTATTTGGTTTAGAACGCTATAGTGATTAATTTTCGGTCTGACAAGCAAAGTAAGTCTAAGAGTTTTAATTTTTATTCCAGCTCCTTTTTGCGCAGTGAGTCAGCACATCCCTTGCTGCCACCCAAGGTGGTTTTTATTTTTCAGGTCTAACTCTTTCTGCGAGGGTCAGATTTCATTTCTCTTGCGCAGATCTCAATTGCACCTCTAGAGAACACACAGAGGTCTTTGTGAAAAGTTGTAAGCTGCTCCAGGAGGTGCATTAACACTTTTATCTTGAATACTGTGAAACCAAAGATCAGCAAATAGCTGTTTCACCAGTTTGGGCAACCAGTAACCTCATCGGGGGAAACACCTGATCTGAACATGACTGAGTAATAATGAAAACTGGAGGTGTGTGATTAGATATTAGGACATTTTTAAACATTCTTTAAAGAGTTCCTCAATTGATCATTTATTTCCAGAATTATTCACAAATTATATTAAAAGTATAAACTAATGTTGTTATAAAACATAGTGTACAATTGTTTCCATTGTCTTGCTGTTGTGAAAGCAGCAGAGCATTAAAGCATTTAACTTACTAAAAGATGAGCAGTATAAAGGAAAAACACAAACCTCTGTGATTTTCCTAAACAATAATTTTCATTTGAATTGCATAATAGCTAAAAAGTCTAAGAGGGAAAAAAAATCAATAAATGGAGGTGCTCGGTATTCAGAGATATAGAAATGTATTTTTTTGTGCAAATATGAAAAATAATAATAAAGGAAATGCTGAAACCCATTAAACAGTTCAATAACCTGTACAACATGTTAAATCAAAGTGCAATGGACATATTGTAGCTAAAATGAAATTTGGATTTTTTTCTTTGCAGCACAGTGTTGTTATACTTTGGCATAAGACACAACTATACCACTATAATGCATATTTAAATGAGAAAAAAAATGCATGCATTCTAAAATAAACTGATTGGTTTGTTGTACTGTTTCCTCTTTAAAAGCACAAATATGTCCTTGCTCCAAAATAAAACTGCCTCATCACTCTTAACTTTCTGATATACATAATAATATTTGACACACCTATTTTCTAATAGGTGTGTCAGATATTTAAACGGATGTTTTGGTGAGGCCACAGTCTCTTTTGTTAACCCATATTTAGTCACATGGGTTAATCATCACTGTTTCTCACCACACCTTATCTAAGCAGGGTGCAAAACAAGCTAACACAAGAATTTGTGGCCAAGCAAGTAAGCTATTAGGTTCTGTTGTAATACATCAAAAGAACTCAGTAACTTTCCTTCCTGCTCATGTCAAGGCTGGTTGGTAAATACTTAAGTTGATCCATGGACTTCTTTTCTTTTTTCTCTCTCTTTGTTGTAGCTGTGACCCAGATCCCTGCCAACCTCGAAGAGGACGTTTACCATGAGGTCAAAGCAGAAGAGTTCATTGTTGACCACTTTACAGCTATGAGTGTTTCAAAAGCTCAAAGCACCATAACAGAGTCTGCAATGGACAGAAATGTTCCATCATCCAGTACTGAATCCCCCCGAACACCGGTGGTCATTCAAGAATCCCAACAGCTGTCCTCAGATAACATGACTGAGGGCAGTGGTGGAAACTATCAAACTACACCTCTGAGTGTGTCAGATGCTCAGAGCCCAACCCCCACAACCCAGACTGTGATGGACAAATTCTCAGTCTTCCAAGTCTCTGATCAGCCATTAACAGATTTCACAACAGAGGGCAGTGCTGACCCCACGTCTTCTAGAAAGTTTTTGGAAGGAAGTGGATTCTCTCCAAACACAGCTCCAAATGTTCCTACTTCCACACAAACGTGTGTGATGGAGACCACTGCTGCTTCATCCACTACTTTCCAGACGAGTGAAGATTTCACAGGTTTCTTTACAGATGGCAGTGGTACTGAGGAATCTCCTACACAATCTGGAGAAGGAAGTGGACTGTTTTCAACTACAACACTAGATCTTTCACACATTCATAACCCTGCCTCCACAACGAAGTCTGTGAAAAGCACTACTGTTGCTTCCCCAATATCTGAGTCAACAAAAACATCCACATCGAATCGACCTTCTGAGGTGCCATCAGAGAAAATAAAAAAATCCCGTATCTTCGGACCACTACAAAACGTCCAAACTGAAACTGAAATGTTAATACACAGCAAGGAAATCGGAAATGGTAAATTCTCTCTGACTGAATAAAATTTGTAATTACAGAAAAAGAAACAAGAAAAGAACAATAACAAATAATTTCTTGATTGTCTATGTCTATGTTTCTTACAGGAAATGAGGACAATGAATCGAACATGCACAAAGGACATGTCACACCAGGTAAATATATATATATATATATATATATATATATATATATATATATATATATATATGTATATTAAAATGCATCTCAGAATCATTTAACTCTTGCTTAAGTTATTTCATCAAAGTAACCTTTTTTTCCCTACATCTAGATTGGATAATCATTGTTGGATTTATTGTGGCACTTGCAGCACTTGTGGCAGTTTGTGCAGCTATTGCCACTAGAGACAAGTAAGAATTGATTTTCAGAAGAAAACATGTGTTTGTGTGTGTGTGTATATATATACATATATGACAATGACTCTTTGAACAGTAAATAACTCTTTGTTGCCCCTTGTTTTGCAGATGGAATCATCCAAACCAGGTACCCATCACCAAGGCAAACTCCTCAAACCAGCAGAGGGAGCAAGAGATGCAGACCTTCATGCACAAAGATGAGCCTAAGGAGAATGGGAATAATGGAGAGTACACTGTTATTCCCTTGGAGGATATTCCTGAGAACTGTTCATCCGACTGAGGTTGAGAGACACAAGCAATTGAAAATTTAAATTTGAGGAACAAAAATGTACGGACAGTTGAGCAGAAGTTTGGATTTTATTTAATTGTGGAGTTGCACAGAGTTCCACAGTTCTTAGCTTTGTCTGACAGAGATTCATGGTCTGTTTGCTCAAGCTGTCTTCCAAAAACTTTCAGCAAACCATTACTTGGAGAATATATATTTAAAATGTATATTTTGGCTGGTATATTTATTGCAAAATTGACTTTTTTAACAAAGAAAACTGTTCAGGGAAAGCGTACATTTGTCCTTTATTTCAAGTCAGAGTCAAAGCACTTTTACATCCATTCATATTCTTTACCCGCTTTTTTTTTCTCCATTCCGGGTCTTTCCGAGCTGGAGCCTATCTCCAGCAGTCACTGTGAGTGAGGCCGGGGACAACATGGACAGGTTGCACGTCCATCACGGGGCCACATAGAGACAACGAGACAACCAACCATTCACACTCTGATCTAGGGACAATTTAGAGCTATGAATAAACCTAACATGCATGTTTTGGTCTGTGGGAGGAAACCTACTTCTGCATGGGGAGAACATACAAACTTTCACATAGAGATGCTGGGATGAAAACCTGCAACCTTCTTGAAGTGAGACAGCGCTAACAACTGCCTCACTGTGCCACCCAGCGCTTTTTCAATGTTTTTTTTTTTTTTTATGTTTTTACTGTAGGTATAATTATTTTATTATTTTTTTCAAATTTTCAGGTTTTTTTTTTTTTTTTTACAAATGTTTTCAGTGTGGTCAAAATACTTTCTAAAGTGTGTTTTTTATGTTATTGTAACCTTTGTTGTAATTTTATTGAAAACCATTTTGTGGATTGTAACTTATATTAAGCTGCTTCGTTGCTCTCCTGCGTTCATTATGTAAGCTCGGATCTGAACCTGCATCTTAATGGCTCCTCTTGACACCCACGCAGCACTTGAAATGCTGTAAAATACACTTACCTAACATTCGCCACGTCCCACGTTTCGCAGGAAATAAACACAACGGCATCTCATCAATAAACATTTATTTGTGTTTCATTAAGTATTTACACACAAGTGTTGAAACAATTACACACTTTGCGAACATTTTTTGGAACATTGTTTAAACATGTTCATGTGATCAACTGTGAGAAAGGTTTTATGTAAGAGTGAGTTTACTGTAATTTAGCATATACTCACAGTTTTCTTACCGTTTTATTTTTTTTCAAGATGACAAAGCCACACAAACTGGATGGCTTGTTAATTTCTCACACTATGTGGACATACTTTAGCTGCCAGCAACAACGTTCCTACACACGTAAGCCAACTTCTTTCATCATCTTAAAACCTTTAAATAATCAAATCTTTAAGCAGTCAGTCTCAAGAGTTGCTGTTACTTGAAAACAATAAGAAAACTGAGAAATATTCTGTTTTAATTCTTGGAGATTATTTAAAAACCAATAGATTATAAAAAAAAAATTGTGTTTGCATAGAAACAACTTTGTCACAAACTAGTCAAACCCCTATCAGCCCATACAATAAAAATAAATTGTTAAATAAGTGTCTCTAATGTTGCTGAACACTGTAAGTATAGAAACATTTTTTATTTTATATAGAAATATTCAACATTGCAAAAACAGGATGACAAAACTACCAAAGCTACATGCTGAATTTGTTCATCTAATGTGAGTATATACACAAAGTGCAAGCAGGCACTTTAAACATGGTTATATAAGCTGCTGCTTATATAAATTAGACATAAATGATCCATTTTTAAGCTACATTCAGTCAGAGTTTCTACACTGTAAAGCTCAAAACATGTAAAAACAACATCCAATGACCTTGTTGTTACAGCGTCAGATTTATGCAAGTGCCAGAGGCGGACTTCAGTGTGCACTTGCTAAACAGACATGACCATAGCTAATTAACTCTGGATGCAATTATAAGCTTGTTATTTATATGCAAATCTGCAGTAAAAACTCTGAAAGATCTAAATATCTAAATATCTTGTGAGAAGGCCCAGCCATACTCACTTGTGGAAAGAGCTGAAAGTGGGGTTACTTTCTTTGCTGAAACTTAAACCTGAATATTCTACATAAACGATTAAAAACATTTTTCCAGAACATGTTTCAGTCATTTTAGTGACTGCACTCTGCAGGTGACATCATCAAGGCAAGGTTGTCATGAATAAACAGAAATAGACAGTTTGAAATAAAACACAGAACAAAGCATGAGCATGCTGAGAGTTTTACAGACAAGCCTGTTTTTTTTTTCTTCTCTCAAAGAATTGCCAGCTTTATTTTCATGCTCTCTTCCTCCCAGGAACACAAACACAATGATTGCAAATCATTTCCAGAATAGGGACAGCCATAGTCTTTGTTTTCACATATAAGGAGCATATATACAGTATATACAGTATAATTACAGGACCTGAGAGGGCACCCTTACTGCACTCTAGTTTCAGCTTTACTCTGCAACACATTATGTACTGTTTGTTGCCACTTTTAGAAGCCACTCCCTCTCTTAAGTCCTAAGCTTTGCTTCTTAGGCTTGACCATGTGTGACATTCAGGTATAATCCTATAAATCAAACAGTCAAAGGGAATGGAAGCCGTACATGTCCTGTACTTCACAATGTTCTGTTAAGATCTTCTTTGCAGCATTTTGAACCTTAGGTTCAATGTTTTATTAGAGGACAGCGTTTCAGATATTAAACTTACACAGCTGATAAGAAAGGCATTCAGTAATGCAGCCCGTTGGACTCCCAGTGACTTCAACTTTTTACTTTTTTTAATGTTAGTCCTTGTTACGATCTTCACTGGCAAAGTCATATTTCCTTCATCCTTATCCCCGCTTTTATCCTCAAGCCACAGAGAAAGATCTTCAATACAAAAGAAAAATAAGTAAAGGAAAAAAATATATATATTTTTTCCTAACAGAATGGAAAAAAATGCAGAAGCCACAAGTAAGGCCCTGAGCTGTCAGGTGTTTAATTCATCTGCAGAAATGTATAAAATGCACATGTTTTGTGTAGTTTGTGCAGATGTAGAAGATTTCCTCCAGAAGGGTAAGTGACTTCTTTCAAAGACTTGCTGGCAGTCTGCGCTGCCCATAGAGTCGTCACCCTTTTAGTGTTTACTTCAATTAATGTGTCCTTGTTTGTGTAAATTTTCCTTTAGCTGTGTCCTCAGAGGGTAAATGCTGGTGAAACTCAGGGGAAGGTGCTGAATCTGCTTTACCTGAAGTTCCATGGTTCTTCATCAACATGAGAAAACTCCTGAGTGTTGCCATTTTTGCCATTTGTAACCTGTAAGCAATTATCAAGGACAACTATTTCGGCCAAGGCACCATTTTATATATATATTTATACAAATCCTCATTGGTTGGGGGCAGAGAAGCCATTGCTTCATTGCATTCAGGAAAAATTAATCTCGAGTCTGACTTTAATTTGTGAAACCCCATATTTAGATAAGAATGTATGCTATTTTGTTAATATTGAGAGAATGCTACAGTGATTTGTTCCTGACGTGGTAAAGAATCATCATTATAGCTCTTCAGAGATGGCCATGTCATACATGTCAACTCTTCTCTGTAAATTATACAGATTTTTCCTCATTTTTCCTGATTAAAAACATACAGAGAAAGCCTCATGGCTCTTTCAAAAACACAACTTCAAATTTATTTTATGTCTAATGGTGCTGTTTTCATTAAACATCGTCACCTGATAAATTCACACATAGAAACGGATGTCTGATTTTATATTTATCCCCAAATCTTAACTTTTATGCGCCTAAGGTCATTGTTTGAATGGTTTTACAACTGTGCACAGTGATCATTTCTACCCAACATATTTTCAATAGCGCTGTAGTGTGGTGAGAAAGAAGGGGAACTCCTAAGAAGAGAATGAAGAGTTTTCTGGATTCTGCTGTGTATATTTCAGCTGGATATATCTACATTCCACAGAATATTTATGTTGTTGTAAATAAAGTTTGTATCCTGTGAGAGTACTATGGATGTTTTGTGAATTTTACAGATTTTTGAAGGTCAGCATACAGGTACACATCTGAAGGGGTTGATATGCATGCCATGTATTTTATGGATTCTCTCCCCAACCAAATTACAACACTCTTTGGAACTAAAAAGGCAGTGAAATATCAACCAACATTACTGTTTGCATTTAAATTGAGCTACAAGTGAAGGTCAAAGACATGCATTTCACAAATGTAATGCATTGTTTTAGTTGAATCAGCAGTCTTTATGCATACCACTAGCTACAATTGTTTTTAAAGATGGCCAATTATCAGAAACTGCAATTTGGTCAGGGCTGCCAAAAATACATGTCCAATTAATTAGACAAAAAAAAAAATGGAAAAGTGAAATAAATCAGTACATTTTATAACAAAAATACAAATTAAATATAAACATGCACAAGAAATCATATTGGGCAGAGTGAATACTTTTTAAAATCCTTTGGATTTAATTACTTTTTGAATGTGATTAAAACTAAACATATTCCTGTATACAAAAAAAAAAGAAAATAAAAAAATATGTATTTTTTTTGGATCCTGGTATCACAAAAACTGCTTCTTCATATAATGTATCGGTGAATAAATAAATATTTACATATTTATTTAGCCTTTTCACCACTTTAAAAAAATATTTTCATCAATGAAAATATAAGATTTACTATAAACAAAGACACAAATACACCAAACATATAGAAAAGCAATACAGTCACACACAAAATAAGACCAGCACAGAGCTGAGGGCGTTGTCTACATACAAGTCTCTATGTCTGTTAACGTGAAATGTACCTTGCAGTCGTCTATCAAGATTGAGTTGTGGTGAGCGTATACATTCTGATTGGTATTGTTTTCAAAGAAGGACTGTGTCTTTGCCATCTCAAAGTCGTCCATCCGGGTCTGCTGAGCATCAAACGAATCAAGCTCATCTTTGGAAAGATGGTACACGATTCCCGCTCCATAGGAGTCCCCAACCACATTAACTGAGGTACGAAAACGATCGCTATGTGTTGATAAAAAAAAGAGATAAAAAAAAGAAAAAGAAATAAGATGTGCAGAAATGACTGACACTTGTTAAAGAAAACCTTTTTTTAAAGAAATAAAATGAAGAAAAAAACGTCAACCTTAATTCCAACAAAGTTGAGACAATGTGTAAAAATGTAAATATAAACCGAATTCAATGATCTGCAAATCACATAAACAAATATTTCATTCACAATGAAACAAAATAAACATATTAATTGTTTAAACAAAGAAATTGCACTGTTTTATAAAAGAACGGTTGTTTTGAATTTGATGACAGCAACGCAGTTTCAAAAATTGGTGACAGCGCCAACAAAAGCCTGGAAAAGCAGGTGGTAGGAAACAGCTGAGGAGCATTTTGCAGCTAATTAGGTTAAATGGCAACAGGTCAGTAAGAGGACTGGTTATAAAAACAGCATTTTAGAGAGGCTGAATCTCCCAAAAGTAAAGAGGGGCATAGGTTAACTAGTCAGAATGATGTTCCTTAACAGAGAAATCTGTGCGCTCAAAGAACAAGGCTGAAAGTCAATATTGGATGCCCGTGATCTTTAGGCGAGACCTGATTTTCAGACGGCACCACATGAAAAGCTGGTCTGATTCTGTCATAGACACCACTGCTTGGGCAAAATAATACTTCCACACGTTATTACAGTTCGTTGTGCCATCCACAAATGCTAGTTAAAGTTCTATTATGCAAAGAAGAAGCCATAATTGAACATAATCCAGAAATGCTGCTGTCTTCTTTGGGCCAAAGCGTATTTAGACAAACAAAGTAGAAAACTGTTCTGGGATCTGACAAATCAAAATTTGAAATTCCTTTTGGAGACCACATCCTCTGTACTAAAGAGGAGAGGGACCATCCAACCTGTTATTAATGTGCAGTTCAAAAGCCTGCCTCTCTGGTGGTATGGGGGTGCAATATTTCTGATGGCAAGGGAAGTTAATACATTTAGATGGGCACCATCAATCCAGTAAAGTACACTGCCTGGCCAAAAAAAAAGTCACCACCAAAAAAAGGTTACACACTCTATTATTTTGTTGGACCGCCTTTAGTTTTGATTATGGCATGTATTTGCTGGCATTGTTTTAATAAGCTTCTGCAATGTCACAAGATTTATTTTCATCCTGTGTTGCATTAATTTTTCACCAAGATCTTACATTGATGATGTTAGAGTCTGACCGCTGCACAAAGCCTTCTCCAGCACAAAGATTCTCAATGAGGTTAAGGTCTGGACTCTGTGGTGGCCAATCCATATGTGAAAATGATGTCTCATGCTCCCTGTACCACTCTTTCACAATTGTCATCTTGGAATATGCCCATGCCATCAGTGAAGAAAACATCCATTGATGGAATAACCTGGTCATTCAGTGTTTTCAGGTAGTCAGCTGACCTCATTCTTTGAGCACATACTGTTGCTGAACCTAGACCTGACCAACTGCAGCAACCCCAGATCATAGCTCTGCCCCCACAGGCTTGTACAGTCGGCACTAGGCATGATGGGTGCAGCACTTCACCTGCCTCTCTTCTTACTCTGATGCACCCATCACTCTGGAACAGGGTAAATCTGGTCCCCACTATCCTTCCAGTTTTTAATAATGCGTTGGACAGTTCTTAACCCAATTTTAGTAGTTTCTGCAATCTCCTTAGATGTTTTCTCAGCTTGATGCATGCCAATGATTTGACCCTTCTCAAACAGACTGACATCTTTTCCACGACCACAGGATGTCTTTAGACATGGTTGTTTAAGAAATGAGAAGCAACTCATTGCACCAGTTGGGGTTAAATAACTTGTTGCCAGCTGAAACATAATCACTCATGCTGTAATTATCCAATAGGAGGCTTGTACATATTTGCTTAGTTAAATCCAGGTGGCAACTTTTTTTATTTTTTGGCTAGGCAGTGTATATACATGATTTAAAACAAAATATGCTCCCATCCAAATGATTTTTTTTTTAAAGAAGGCCTTAATTATTTCAGTGAACCAATATTTACCTGCACACCTCATGCTTTACAACAGCATGACTTTGTAGTAAACGAGTCCAGGTGCTGAACTAACCAGCCTGCACTCCAGACCTCTGACCAATTAAAAACATGTGGTGTCTCATGAAATGAAAATCCAGCAACGAAGAGCCAAGAATGTTGAACAGCTAGAATCCTACATCAGACAAAAACGGAACAAAATTCCCCTCCAGTACCTACAGTAACAGGTCTCCTCAGTTCCTAGATATTTACAGACTGTTGTTAAAAAAAAGAGAAGATTAAATTCAGTTAATATATATAGTGCCAATTCACAACAAAAGTCATCTCAGGGCACTGCACTAAAGCATTCACATACATGCTTCAGTGGTAAACATGGTCTTGTCTCCACTTTTTTGAGATGTGTTGTTGCCATCAAATTCAAAATTACTTTTTTTTTTTCTAAAGAAAATTGTATAATTTGTTAGTTTAAATATTTGATACATTTTATTGTGTTTATGAGATTTGCAAATCGTAGCATGCTGCTTTTATTTATATTTTACACAATGTCCGAACTTTTTTAGAATCAGTGTTGAATGTCTTTTTTTTCTCATTGATGAAGCAAGTTAAATAAAGTAAGTTCAGCAGTTTTAAAATGTAGTGACAAATTCATTTTCCTTTTTTTGTTCCCTTTCTTTGTTTGATTTTTTTTTTTTTAAGGGACTGAGAATATGTCGTAAAATGGATGCTCAGCTATCTTTTTGAACAGTTTGTAAGATAAGAAGTCAAACTTAAAGCCTGCAGACTGAAATGTGTTTGTCTGTTTTAAATAGTGGTAGTCATGACTCACAGCAGCCAGTCGACAGCAACCAAGAGGCTGATGTCCTGAGTGGGCAGCCCCACTGCTGTGAGGATCAGAAGCATGGTCACAAGTCCAGCACTGGGGATACTGGCAGCTCCAACACTTGCCAAGGTGGCTGTCATACTGAACAGAAGACAAATTCAAATCTAAGACCACAATTTTACACTCCCAAAATACACTATATCACACTATATCATGTCATATCACTATATATAATGTGTGTGTGTGTGTGTGTGTGTGTGTGTGTGTAGTGACTAATTTATTTCAAACTAGAAATAAATCTGAATATTCTGTGTCTAAAGTTTTAGGGCTTTTTTTAAAAATGTGAATGTGGAAACATACTATGCACTAAATTTTCACTTTGAACGTTTCTTATGTAGTGTAAATTTATGTGACACCAATAGTCATAAGGGCTCCTGAACTGAGTATACATTGTATTTGATGGGACAAAATTATGATTGGACAAAAGTACAATCTTCACTAGGCCAAGGCCAATTTAAACCTCTTATAAAAGTAATTTTTCCTGCAAAAGTTTTTTTTCTGTGAAGATGTGCTATGATAGCTTGCTCACCTGACAGTAACTATCTGGCCCCAATCAAGCACAATCCCATTCATCTGGGCGATGAAGATGGCAGCCACAGCCTCATAGAGGGCTGTCCCATCCATGTTGATGGTGGCCCCCACAGGAAGGACGAAGCGTGTGACTCTTTTGTCAATGCCCAGATTTTCCTCTAAGCATCGAAATGTGACAGGCAATGTACCAGCGCTGTGGAGAATAAAAACAAACAAACAAAAAAAAACTACAGCTTTAGGATGACAGTCACAAACATCACACCATGAGATTGAAGATGCAAACTTTGAGCCCAATCTATCACAAACAAACTAAAATAACACTCACTAAATAGTTTAGACTGTTGAGTATTTATTTTGACAAGGTCAGTAGTTTGTTCAAATTTTTGGAACGTTTCTCTAAACTAGTCATTTTTTTTAATTTTATGGTTTTTAAACTAAATTATTTATTATTTAAGTTTAAATTCACAAAAGCTTACACAAAATAGAAGGTGTGACTTAGTAGATTGTTTGTTTTGTCTTATTTCTTCACTTTTATTTTTGTTTGTTTGCTGTGAAGGAACCAGACTTCTTTGAGTTCATTATACCTGGATGCCGTTCCGAGTGCCGTGACCCAAGCCTGGAATATTCCCATAAAGAACGTGAAGGGGTTTTTCCTTACTATCACAAAATAGATGAGCGGAAGGAAAATGCCACCGTGAATGATGAGGCCCACTATCACAGTCACCATGTACATCCCCAGCTGCTTTGCAACCATCTCTAAGTCAGCAATGGAGATGATCTTTCCACAGATAAGGCAGGCAATACCAAGTGGAGAATACCTAAAAATAGACATAAATAATGCAAGAAATTGCTTTTTTTTCCCCCCTCTTTTTTATTATTTACATACAGCCAAAATCAGTGCACTACATACAACACACTGATAGTGGAGATTTGCACTTACCACATAATTGCGCTCACAATCTTCATAATAATCTCATTGAGCACGTTGAAAAACTCCAACATTAGTTTGGCCTTCTCTCCCATTTTCCCCATAATGACGCCAAATGCCACAAAAAATCCAATCAGACCTGTTTAACACAGAATGCTAATTTAGTAGGAACAAAAGATATGACTATTCATGCCTTGTATTCAGTACAGTAATATTCAAAAGAATTCATCTTTAGTAAATAAAACAGTCCAATGTGCATTTCAATTAGTGTATCCACCACATTATGTCTACTTTGTGCAGTTTTGAATGACTTATATTTCAATAAATTTTTGCACCATGTGAAAGACAATAAATCCATCATTAAAAGTTAGTTATAACGATTTTTATGGTATCACTGATTTAAAATTACAACTAAAAATACAAGTAAATATACTTTTTTAGCTGTTATACAACCAAAAAATTGGAAATAACTTTTTTTTTTTTTTTTTTCCAATGAAGGCACTGCCAACCTATTGCTGACATGCTGTGGGTTTGCTTTTTTTATTTTCACCCACCCAGGACATTCATCCCACTTTTGAACTGAAGCGACCTCTTGATTGTGAACTGTGGAGGTGCTCTGGTCCTGTTAGTGGGCACTTGTACTTTGGTGGTTACTGTCTGGATCTGGGCAAGAAACAAATAATAGAAGAAGAACAAACTGTTGGAGCAACTGACTTTTTACAATATGTGGGTTTTCTCAAATATATTTGTGTGACTCCTACCTGCTGGAAGCAGGCCTGTACCAGATTCTCTGGAAAAAGATTTCGGATAAGGTCAAACAAAGCATCCATACTGGATACTTCATCGTTCTTCTTTCCCTGTCCGAGATTAGCTCTCAATTTGGGGTTCCCTGGGTGGATGAGCAGTACCAGGATCACTCCCAGGACAGCTGCAATCACTGTTGTTGACATGTAGTACACCATGGCCCTGGAGCCCAAGCGGCCGCTGGATTTGGCATCCAAACCAGCAAGTCCTATTGGCACAATATGTTTTACAAGAAAACAGACTTAGCTCACAATAATAGTCTCTGTAGGGAAAAATAATCCAAGAAAAAAAAAAGGCATTGTTATTTGAGCAGATCTGTTGTGTACTTTTTCTGGTAAAACAATCTGCACGCATTCTGGAGGAACAAATTCTTTTCTTTAAAATTTTAATAGAACTGTTTCCAAAGGAACATTTCTAAAACTCTCTTCCCCTAACAAAAACAAAACAAATCAAAAGAAACCTCACATTCTGTAAATAGCTTCACAGCAAGATAAAGTACTTCTGACAAACTAATTAATTATTTTCTTTTGCATTACTATAATGTATTAATATTTTCTTATTGCAAGGCAATGCAGATTAAGAAATATCTGAGTTTGATTAGGAGGCAACTTTAAAATTTTGCAAAGGTAAGACCGATAGTTTGTATGCACACTGTACTATATGTTATTTCTATGTATGTAATGAGTGTCTCTGGCCGTAATGTTGTTGGAGCCCTTAAAACTTGGACAAGGTAAAAGTGCCTGAGTTTTGTTCTCAAGAAAAATGCATTTACATTATATATTGATTACAAGAGCTTGAACAAGTATAATGGGTTGTGAAGTACTCATTCCTCTTCATAATCTCTTCATTTTGGTGCCTTACAACCTGAAATTAATTGGAAATTTGATTTAAATGAAAGCAATGTTTCCAAAAATATTGCATGAAGTTAAATGGGGACAAGAAAACTTTTTTCTAATGTAAAACTGCAAAGTGGTGCATGCATACTTGTTTAGCCCTGCTGCTTTGAATCCCTAACCATCACCTTTAGAAGCCACATAATTAGTTAAATGATCTCAGTATGTATACACACTTGTTCTGACAGCCCCAAGAATCAACACAAGTGAAACCCTTCTAAACAGTGAGGACTACCACCAACCAAAGGACACCATGAAGACCAAGGAACTCTCTACACAGATCAAAGACAAGGTTGTGGAGAAGAACAGATCAGGGTTGGGTTATTAAAAACATGTCAAAACACTGAAAAATCCATGGAGCCCTAAAAATCCATTATCAGAAAATGGAAAAATGATTTTACCATTGCAAACCCACCAAGAGAGGGACATCTCACATGCTCACAAACTGGGTAGGGAAGCCATTAATCAGAGAAATATCTATGAAGCCAAAAATAATCCTGATGGAGCTGCAGCTCTTCTGCAGAGATTGGAGGCTCTGTCTATAGGACCATTGTAAGCTGCATGGCACTGGGCTTCATGGTAAAGTGAACAGGAAAAAGACATTGCTTAAAAGGTATAAACAAAAAAAAATAATAAAAACTGGGCTGTTTGGGAGATCTTCCTTAGAATTGTGGAAGAAAGCACTGTGGTCACTTTTAGGCCATCAAAGACAACACGCTCTCTGAGGCAAATCTATCACCTCTCATCATGATGGGAACATTATCCCCACAGTGAAGCATGGTGGTGGCTGTATCATGCTGTGGGGCTGTTTATTTATTCATTTTATTTTGTTTAAATCAGCAGGGTCTAGGAAACTGGTCAGAGTTAAAGGCAAGTTGGAAGGAGCAAAATACCAAAAAAATCTTGAGAGCCCAACTTACAATCTTTAGTTGATCTAAAGATCGCTGTACAAAGACAACCCATCCAAACTGAAACAGCTACATGAAAAATGAGTTAAAAGTCCAAATGTTGGATGGACCAAGGTCATGAGACAAACATGATGCTGTACTTGTTGCAAAAGGTGGTTCTAGCAAGTATTGGGATTGAACACATGCATGCAACACTTCAGTTTTATACTTTTAAGACACTCATTTTCATTACTGAACTTTGTTAATCTGAAGTATTTTTTATACAACAATTATTTTTATTCCAACTAAAAATCTATTTACATTCCAGGTTGTAAGGTAACAAGATGGAAAGGTAACCAATCGAGGTTAAATAATTTTGCAACCCTCTCTATACAAAGTAACATTATCCTACATGTAATGTGATGTAAAGTTATGACCACATGCAGTTTAAATATGACTGCATGAGCAACATCAATAACATTTGTTTAGAAAATTCAGTTTTAATTGAATATGTTCTATATAGCTATATTTTATAATAGTAACAAAATGACTTTTATTCAGAAAATAATCCCAGGTTCACACAGATGTGTCTATCACTAAACATGTTGGCAGCAGAATATGAAAATTATCTGCATAGAGCTTGAACTAACAATTTCACTGCTCTGGTTTTGTTTTGTAAAGTTTATGTTTTAAAAGAAAATCAGTGTTCACTGTGGAAAAACATTACCATCTGTGCATGTAATAAAAAACTGTGAAACCATACACCAAGCACAGTTTTAAGAAGAACTTTTCAGTTTGCTAAAATGAAAATACTCCCACTCTCTAATTTCTGCTGCTGCAACTCTAGTCCCAGGTAACAACATGTACTGTGCGACCTCATTTCAGGCCAGTTGTAAGCAAATTCAGCAGAACACTGAATGTAGCACAGATACTGTATCTCACCCACCTGTGACCAGACTGGAAACAACAAGAGGCAAAATAAGCATTTTCAGCATCCTCATTAGGATCTCCCCAGGGAAGGCAATGATCATTATAACGTCGGGAGGGAGCGGTGATATGTGCCGCAGAAGCATTCCGGCAATGGAACCAAGAAACACACCTGTCAAATTGAGAAAGCACATAATAAACACAACACCAGGTGACGCTGAGCCATGAAATAAAACATGTGCTCTTATTCTAAAGAAATGTGTCAAGTACAATCTCATGTTATGCTCCTTTAAATGTTCTTTCACATTACAGCCCACCTGAGAGTCACTGTGCCGAGGTCTTACCTATCTATAGAACAGCTGTGTATTTGTGAAAAATAAAAACCTGCACATATAGCTAGTCAATGAATCACACCAGAGAAGTAGGCTAATTATCTTGTCTTTATTGTTCCAAGCATTCTACATCTGTTAGTAGACTTTAGGAAAATAATACTACGAAACAGCAAGTATAAAACAGATTTTTCTAATCGTGTTAGTTTTAGGTTCGGTCTATTTAAGTTCACTTTTACTTTGCATACATATATATTTTTATAGTATTTTGTAAATGTTTTAGCACATTACAGTGCTTAACACAAGATAGTCCAATATGTAAAAGGCTGAAGTCGCTTTCAGTTCAGCTCTCATGCTTTCACATTGTGTGGGTGAATTTTCCTCTGATGTTCCAAGTTCCTCTCACCGCCCAAAGACATGCAGCTGCTCCCATTTTGGACGCCAGGTGCAGCAGTTAGTTCTCCACTGATTGCACATGCAGGGCATGATAGCAGACACATGGCTCTCTCACCTGATATCGCCTCAGGGTTTAAATGCTAGATGAACATCATAAGATTTCATCGGTTTTATTCAACTTTTTTTGTTGCAAAGGAATAAATATACTTTTAAGTGCTTCACAATTTTTCCATTACAAAGGTTAATAGCTTCAGATCAATTGTTCAGATAATCCCTAAAGAATGAACACCATCTATTGTAGAATTATAAAGTGATACTGAACCTTTGCTGGAATGTGAAGATTCAGGCTTTTCTAAACAGACACGCAATCAAAAAGGTTAAAGCTAAGAGCCACTGTAACATAATTTCATATGAATATGCAAATACCAGAAATAACCTACTTTTTTAACACAGAGCCTGCAATTTATGATATTCAGCTGATTCACTGAATTTATTCATCACATTTGGTTCTTGGCAGTTGCGTGGTTTAGCCAGCATTTGGCTGATATGTCACTTGAAATGGAGAGCTAACCATAAATACCCAGCTAGCCACTTTGTCACCCAGGTTGCAACTGGTGTGCAGCCAGTGTTCCTGTACTGACACTTGTGACTGAATTTGATAAGTAATTATAAAACAAGGAGTCAGAAATGACAGCTCAGCTGTGATTTTATTTGGGAACAACACACAGCATTTCTGAACAGTCTTCCACCAAAAAAGTCCAACTTGGGGGTACTGAGATAGAGGCTTTTATAGCCTCTCTTTATATATCACAAACAACAAATTTGGCTGATGAACAGAAACTGTCCAGTAGAAATTTCTTCCTCCATTTGGTCTGGGTCACCAGAATCATGCAGAGTACACCCTGACATGTTGGCTCCATCCATAGGTTGTAGTTAAACTTAAAACCTCCCAACTCTTAGCTCGGAACATCCATTTATTATTCTAAAAACAACCTGCTTTCTGCATGCATTCACTGTTCCTTCTTCACACTGAAGCCTGCTGGGAACGCTCAGTCTTCTGAGTGTTTCATCCATGCACCTGCTCTTGCCCACTTTTCTGGTGACCCACTTCATAACAAAGCAAAGCAGTCTCTGGTTTTAAATTTTGCTTCTAAGCCTATGAGTCCCTGAATGGGCATATGAGAATTGAAGATAAATGAAATGTGTGTGCATGCATGGAGTACAAACTTACCAAGAATTGTGAGAGTCAGAACCATGTTCTTCATTATCTTTTCACAGAAAGTGCTACATGGATTCTCAGGAGTCTCCATGATGGGGTCTATGTGGCCCTCGCTCATCCTGACCTCCACTTGCTTCTGCATTTTGTTGGCACTGAAAAAATGTAAAGAAAAGGAAAAAGCTGATAGGCACGAGTGGCAGTGTTTTTTACACTTTCTCTTATGGTCAGTGAGTTTTGGTTCAGATGTTGTTCATATCTGATTGGATCCTTGTTGTTATTGTGTAATAGTTTTATTTCTCATGTCTTTGGTTGGTGTTCTGTTTGACTTTGTATCCTCAGTTGTCTGTCAGATTTCCTAGTTGTCCTCAGCTTCCTTAATCTTATCTCTAATTGCCATATCACCACCTGTTCTGATCCTTGTTAAATCACATGAAGCCATTCTGAAAATTTCCCCTAGAAAGTCTGTTTTCCTCACCTTTTCTTTTTTTTTTTTTTTGCATTCATGTCTGCTTGGTCTTGACTTTCTCCCTAAGTTCTACTTAGTGTTTTTTGTTTGTTTGTTTTGTTTTGTTTCTGAGATTTTTAGGGATGACAAATCCTCTGGGATTGTTTTTGTCACCAAAGCTCTTAAGTAGTCTACACCAACCTCCTGTCTTTTCAAATATAACATTTAGGTCCTTCTTTGACCGACTATGGCACTAAATTCCTGCATCCCATAATTGTTATGTTCACCACTGAACAGCAAGTTGCAGGATAGAAAGTTCATGTTTCCTAACAGCAAGTCTCTCAACATGGTGGTACAGTATGTTAATGGTCATGTATGTTGAAAGTTAAAGGGGAAAATGACTTGTCAGTGTGGTTGTGCCTAATAATGTGCCTCCCCCCCAAACATTTTCTATTGTTTTTCCCTTTGTTGTGCCATTTGGCTTTTAATAAAGAAATATTAACAGAATTAAATAAGCTGTGAACAAAGTTGTAAGACAAACGTTTGAAGGTTGCCATTTCATACAGCAACTGATGTTTCCAAACAATTAGCGCAGAATCAGTAAATAACCTGTTGATAATCCACTGCCATGAAAGTCGTATGTGGGTTTGTTTGTCTGTTTGTTAGCAAAACATCTCAGGAAATAAAAACTCTTAAACTATGTTCAATCTGAAGGACTTAATGACCAATTTCAGTATTTTGCTGAAATCAGCGTTTTTTTGCAAGTGTTTCACTTTATAATTTAAATGCGACAGTCATCAGACTCCAGTGTGAACAGTCTATGGCCATGAGGCGACCGGCTGGCACAGAAGACGACATGACATCACAAGCAGCATGCTGTGTTTACAGAAGTAAATATGGCTGCTTCTCATGTAAAAGAGTGTGCATTGATTCTGAAATTGTGCAATCGGAGCCAACTACATTTTTTGCATCTGCCATGCTTGTTTCATCCAATGTTTACATTTGATCTTGCTGCTACTCAGGCCCAGACTTGCACTACTGGAACAGGAGCAACAACCTGAAAGTTGAATAAAGAAACAAACCTAAGCACTGATCCCATCATGCCAGTATCAGTATCATCCAACTCCACCATTTGTATCAATATTTGGATCGATCCGCATATCCCGACTTCAATGACATAAAAGTGGGATAAAATGCAACATGACTGTTCAGACTGAGGTTGCTTTGAAAAACATCAAATATGACTGATTTGGGTCACATATGGGCATAAAAAATTGGATTTGGGACATTTTTTCCTGCAGTGTAAATGTAGCCTTAGAAGTAATCAATGGATGTGAATCTACAACTGATTAACATTTGGAGTCAACCCAGTTCAAGATGGTCGCCACAGCTAATCACTATTAGCAAACACAAAAATAGCTATAACTCAGTCATTGATAGGGATATCCAGCTACAATATGGTGTTGTAGTAGCTGAGTGTCATTAACAACATATACTCCAAGCACTAATAGATCACATGAGTACTTTGTTTAAAACTTTGGCATTTCCTTTAAGAAGTTCTACTTTAACTGTATAATCTACATTTAGGCAAATGCTTTTTTTCCACTTTACAAATATATATAAACAGAATTCATGTTTTTACTTGCGTCCTTGCCTGTGTTTTTATTTGTTCTGGCCTCCATTCGATCATTTACATTGACGTTTATGTATAAATCAAAAATGCAAAGACAAAACTTTAATATAAATGCCTTAAGATCTAACTGCAGAAGGTCTTAAACAACCATATTATGGATTTAAGTAATTGTAGCTGCAAGATGGAAAATACTTTTTCAGGTGTAAGGGTGTCCCCAGAGCTTGGTAAATGTGTTACTTGGAGATTCTGAGTATTAAGACCTGCGATTCAGCAGGTCTTCCAACCAACTATGCATATTTATCTTTTTTTTTTTTTGAAATCCAAGGCCTCATTGTGTCTCAAAAGCAACGTGTGTTTGTTGTGACTTAAATTAAAGCCTCTTTGACTAAAGATCAACGCTCTCCTCAGCGGCCTTTAAATCTCCTGCAGAACACAGACGTACACAGTTATATAACCCTGGATGCCTGTGGTTACCTGGACAACCTTGACCTTGATGCCTCCTGGAACATCAAACTCAGCAACAAACACTGAAAAATATGATGTTTTTTGTTTTTATTTTTTAGTAAAGGCTGTGAATTTAGAAAACATACTATACTGAAAAAATACATTCCTGCGGACAACAAATTGAGGGGAATTGTTAAAGCAGACAGGTGAAACAAAGTGTAAATTAAAAATATTTTTGTTGCAGAAACATATACAACTCATTTTCACAAATTCCACAAAATGATTGACGAGTCAGTATTTGTGATACCTTTTAATCTAAACATTTAAAAGGTGAACAGATATAAGATGAGGACGAATGCCAAGCCAATCAAGCATGTCTGATACATGGTGCTCTGGCATTAATGAGACTTAAGCTAATTAACAAGGATGGAATTAGCCCTTCCAGCACACAAGTGATTGAGTTATGCAACAGAAAAGGGGCTTCCCAAGAAAAGTCAAAGTGTCACCATCATTTGTTTGAATATTTGATGCAGAGCATCACCAACTTGACTTTCAAATATCATAATTAAGAGCACTTTACTTGCATTTGTACAGGTGGCATTTTTGAAAAACAGCATTGAACACATCATTGATGCCAAAATTGTGAATGTATGTTTAGTTGTGTGGTACTAAACGTACATATCTTTTAAATTAAAAGTCTTCAGATTGCATCAACTGTCAAGCAATGTTCATTAAAATAAATAAATAAATAAATCACACAAATACACCAAACAAGACATTTAGATGTGGGATTGATTTTGCAGGGTCGAAATGCATCTCATTCATTTAGAGAGTAATTATTAAGAAGAGATCTTACTCTTGCATCACATATCACACTGAAAGTACAATGCATGGAAAAAAAGTCACAGAAATAAAACAAACAAACTCATAGCTGACATACTTAACAGACAACAGCTTGCATTGCATCCCTGATTAATAATATTTCATTTTGGTCTTAAAAGTCACTGTTCTGCAGAGTAAAAACATAACATGCTACCAACAAACTTACCAGCTGGATATCACTCAGGAATTAAACTGCACTTGTGAAGAGCTACCACACAGCCAGTACCCTCAGTGAACACATTGGTGAAGTCATGGCTCATGCAGCAGTAAACCACCCAAAAATGGATTTGGTCCTTTGAGTTCTCAAAAAAAAAGAGTCCTTAATCACGTCCTCTTCGATATTTGTTGTATATCCCAAATCAAAGTCAAAGATCCCTGCTCGGTCAGCTGCAAAAAGGTGTGCAGAGGTAAAGTGATGAGGTGGAGGTGTGACTGAAGGCTCCCAGACAGGAAGGGTGGAGCCAACTCTGCTAAGATTAGCAAAGGAGCCAAAATCCTTCCTGGCAACTTTTTCTTTGTGTTTATCTTGTTTTTCTGATTTTGTTTTGCTTATTTGGTTTATGTTCAGGGTTTATGTGTTATCCACTGAAAATTATTGCAGCTAAGACAACTAAGATAAACAATGCACTTGTAGCTAAAAAGCACAGACTCTTAAAAAGACTCATGAAAGGTCTGCAGAGCTTTAAATACAGGAAACCCTTTAACAAATGAAACAACAAATGAAAAAAAAGCTTTCAATTTGAAGCTTGGGAACTGACTTATTTGTAATGTCATATTACCAGACATTATAAATTATATGAAATACTGAAGTTTATTTATCACGCTTATACTGAATGTTTTTAATTAGCTAGTTTAAAAGAAGTTTATATTAGACACTAACTTCTAGTTTAATCTAATTTTGCAGAATAAGTGTTAAAAAATACAATAAAACAAAAACAAATAGGAAAGCTACCTTTTAGTTTTAATTTTCAAAATATATCTATTCGTTCTCGTAATTAGTTCAACTTTTTTTTTCTAATTGATTTTGTGTAGGTTTTTAGAATCTATGATGCTTCTGGGAAATTTGTTTTTTAGTGTAAACAAACTCTGGAATGACGCAAAAACTTGATCAATCTTGGTATTATTCCTAATGCTTAAACATTAAAACCCTAAATGTCTTTTTTTTTTTTTTTACTTTAACTCAGTGTTGCACATTCGTTGTATATTGTAGCAGTAACTCATGACAACAGTCTCAATGTATTTGCAGAGTCACATCTCCTCAGTGCAGCTTTGTCACTGAATGATCTCAGTGGCTGAAAGTGGCGTGACCTCTTTTGCTCTCAGCTGCATTGACTTGTGAAGGTTTTTCAAAACCAACAATTTATTTGCAGTTTGGTTTGATAGCCTAAGCCACTTTGTATGCGAAAAAAAAACAACAACAACTGGACTTTGTTGGCACATTAGACTTATTTTAACAATTGTCTGAATTTTAGGAGATTTTCCAGCTTTCTAAAAATGATCAGTTAATAAAAATCACCAAAACTCCAAATTCATGCTTGATATCACAGATTCATCATGCACAGGTGTGCTGAACTTGTTGCAATAAAGTGTGTGAAGATTTCAAAGTTTTCTAAGCATGAGCAGGAAGTGGAGAGCCAAACCAGGAGCACATGGCAAAGCATTTGTCCGTGCGGTATCGTGCTAGTTGCTCCACCTTTTCTCTCCTCTGCAACAAGCTGCGCCTCATGCTGCAACACCTGACAACACGAGGCCACGCTTAGGCAGTGGGTGTCTATAATTACCTAATCTGTCCTGAGCCATCCTAAGTCCAGCACACATACACACCAGAGAACAAGTCTGCAGCTGTGAAATCTCTGGAGAAGTTTCTTGGAATCAGAAAAAAAGACTAGTTGTTTAGGTACTTTAATTACAAACTCAAAATAAAAAGAAAAAGAGAAAAAAAACTAACATTGGTTTGTATTTTTGTTTTGTGAGACTGCCTGTTGAAGCCTTCATGATCCTTTCAACTTTGCAAAAACTGCTGGTCAACGTTTTTCATACAAAAAAGGAGATTCAAAAAATGTGGCATATTGTAATATTCAGTTATTAATGTCTTTGAATTTTTTGATGAAATGCATTTTACCCACCCAGATTGTTATTTTATTTTTATTTTTTTTATCAAGATTATCTTACAGTGAGAAAGGAGTCATAGTGGTTTTGGTCAAACCTTGAAAATAATGTTAGATGTGATGTCATGTAAAACTGCAGGATCTGTTGATTTGTTAGTGCTCAGACTATGTGTTGTTATTGACTCTCAGCTACTACCACTCTAATGTTTAGCCCAATATCTGTAGTCCAAAAGTTCATGAGTGATTTTGCTAACAGACAGAAAGGTTAGACTCAAACAGTTGTTGCCAACATTTTAGGCAAGTATGATGTACAATAATTTGCACTCACAGTATGTGCTGGAGATGACTCTCAGCTACTACCACACCCAATTTGAGCTCGACATATGAAACACTGACTGTTATAGCCATTTTTGTACTTGAGAATGTCACTTGGCTGTAGCAGCCATCTTGAATAGGGTTGACTCCACACACACACAGACACACGCAAAACCCATTCTGCCTGCCTTATGCCTACCGGAAACTGGCAATAATGAAAAGACAAAACAAAAAAGAAACTCTATAAGTCTTAAAATTAGGTAATACATCTACATAATCAAAAAAAGACACTTTTTATTGTTGTTTGAAAATAAATAATTCTTAATAAACAAGTTGAGGAAAACACTGATAAGGGTTTTGTAGTGAATCAAATTGACAGCTGCAGTATGGAAATTTCTGGCCTCAGTGGAGATGCGTGATCTATTTATTCCACAAATCAAAGGCAGCCTAATTCAAAAAGCTCTGTTTGTTTTTACGAACTAAGCACATGTAATGAAGCAATTAATGTTTGTCATTTGTCCTCTAATTTTTATTATGTCTGTTCATTTAGTCAGTTTTTTTGTTTTTTTGCTACACATTTCCTATTGTAGTATTTGAATTTGAAACTAATAAATCCCAATCAGAAATTAACACTTTTCCTCTTTACAAATATTTAATTGCTGGACACAAATGACTCAAATACTTCATAGAGTGCTTAATAGGCAGTCAATCGCATTCACTGACTTCTCAAATTAGTGAAACATTGTTCTGAAGATCCACCAACTGCAACCAGCATTGTGGTTGTATTAGACAAATTTGTCTTTGTTATTATTTCGTTTTAGATGCTTTTTTTTCAATAATTCAACCTGAGAGTTCTTTGTAAACATGAAATCCTTGTGCAAAAATTGCAGAACAAGCCATACTGACTGTCACAAGCGCAACCCATTCAAACATATTTTGAATGGGCTAGGATAGAAATCACGATGCACCACTGCTGATTATGCATCAGTGATGATTTTAATGACATCTGTCTCAGAAGAGCAGGATTTCAAAGCTACAGCTCATCTTCAGCTTCTGATTAAGGGAGATAATTGCTCTTATTCATGCAGGAGATGTACAATTTAAAAAAAAGAAAAAAATGGACAAGAAGCTCTTAAGTTGCTCTGCCATCATCCCTCCACTTGAAAGTGAAGCAGAGAAGGAAATGTTGTTTTCTACTCAGACTCATCTTGTCCCTCATCACGCAGAATGAGACCAAACAAGATTAAATTATGTGGATGCTCTCATTTCATGTTTCACCAGAATCTAGGCAAGAAAACTGATATTAGTTCCACTCTCTGTGTATCCAAAAGCTTCTTCTTGAAAGCGTGTATTTCTGCTTAGATGAATGCACACTTCTGATGGCAAAAATAAGGAAATTACAACTTGAGTAACTAAGTGATTATATTTTTATTAAAAAGATAAACTCATTTTGATTTTGTTTGTTTGACTTCATAAATGAGACACTTTTTTTTTTCAGAGGGTAGGACGCCAAGTAAACTAACTGCATATTTAGTCTTTCCTTGATAGCTTTGTGGTTAAGTCATTTAATTGTTTTAATTGCAAATAACTGTTACAGTAAGACATAAACATTTAACATCCGAAGGTCTTTGCTTTGACTTTTACCAGCTGGAAAGTTAAAACTTTTTTGAGGGTTTAAAATATTAAAGAAACATAACCTTTGAGGCCTTTATACATATTATTATGACACATGTAAAAAATCTCTCTGAGACATATTCATGTTTTTAATGCCTGCTGTGACTATAGAGTAATGTCACATTTAAAGATGAATATCAAGGCCATAAAGGACTATTTGAAAAAATAAATATATATACAAAATAAATGTGAAGAAATGAACATGTTTATGAATGACTTAGATCAAAAACATGTCATTATCAAAATGATTTTAGATAGATGTTTTATGTTTTCTAAGTGACTTTGACTTTATTTGTCCAAAAAGTAAAATAATTTTCCACAGCAGACATTAGGAGCTGAAACTTACAGGAACTGTTGTTTGTGTGTGTGTGTGTTTTGTTTGTTTTTGTTTTATTGTTTACAGTTTGTGCTTTTTGTTATGATGATTATTTCCCTGCTGTTTCTTGTGATCTCTTGTGTTCAGTTGTGTTCCTCAGTTTTTCTCTGCGCCATCAGTCAGCTTCATCCTCAGCACTGCACATTCACTCATACCCCTTCCTGGTATCTTATTAGTCTCAGCTGCTTCCTATCTTCTCATCATTCCCAGCATACTTATACTCCTGGCTTTCCCCCCACTTTTCATTTTGATCATGTTTGTTTCACTGCCTGTTCCCTATGTGCTTCACATGATCATTTTGTTAGTTTGTGTTTTGCTGCCATGTCATCTTTTTGCTTTTATAATTGTATTTATTTTTCTCAAGTCCTCAAGTAAGTCCTATGTCCTAAGTGGGTCCTATTTTACCACAAAGCCTGACATAATGGCTGATTGTAAAATTATCAGCTACACTTGAAGTAGGCTCAGGTGTTGTAAGGAGAAATTGGGTCATTCAGAAAATGGGGGAAAATGACTTTGTCCTTGTTAAATAATGATGTTGCATTTCACTAAACAAGTGACCATTTTTTCCTCTTATTTTAAACTGAAACACAGCTTTGAAAAAAACATTGTGAACTTAAAACAATGTTGAATGAGTAGAACATGATATCCCATCATAAAATGTAGTTTAAAGAGTTGTGAATTTTTGTTTTTCTGATTTAAATGTGAGCTGAGCAAAGTGCATTAAGTCCACGTTTTTCTTGTTTTTTTTTAAGTTATTGTCTTATTCATACTATCTGCAGTAACAGGTGAAGCCAAACATCCATTAAAATTTAAATAAACAGAAGATCTTTCATAAAATGCTGAATAAAAGAAGTAGCTTGGTTGAGCCTGTGAATCAGCAGTACACAAACAAATGCTTTAATTAACAGAATGTCGTAAAACAGAAAAATAAACATGTTGCAAGCAGCAACATGTAGCCTATCTATGAGCTTTATTTGGATCTACATCAGTGGTCTTTAATAAAATTCAACAAGGTCCAAAGAAGAGAAAATGTTTTTTTTTTTCTCTAGCTCAGAAGATATACAAATATTATTTCTTTCTTTTTTTATTTTCTAGTGACAGCCATGCTACTTTTCTTCACTTGCTACAATATATATTTTTTTTTTTTCAGGCATGTACCTCTCTGTGTGCTGGCAGCTTCTTCTCAGAGACAAGCTGAGAGCAACCACAATCCAACCATAGGAATATCCATAAATACATCACCTAAAATTAAATACTGCACTGTTTAAAATGATTACTGAAATATTATAGCAAAGCATGACCACCTAAAATGAATGAAGAAAATGAATGTAGAAAAGCTGAACCACCTAAAACGAATTACCGTAAGTTGCAGAAAGGCTACGCCACATAAAATGATCTTCCATAATTGTAGGAAATGTTGCGCAGCTTACATTAAATACCATAAACGTGGGAAAAGCTGGTTTAGATTGCCTAAAATGAGTTACCATGAATGTGGAAAAAGCTGCACTGTCTAAAATGAACTACCACCAATCGTAGAAAAGCTGAGCCACCTGAAATGACTTACAGTATATGCAGGAAAAGCTGCACCGCATAAATGAATTACTCTAAATGCTGTAATAATTTACGCTGCTGAAATGTAACAACTGATCTGGGTTCAGGATAAGCCTTTATTTGTGTTCAGGTCTGGACCCATTTGGGGATCTAGCTGGTCTACATCGTTATTCAGCGATAATATAATGGCAAACTGAGAATTTCAACAGATGGAACACAGTGACACACAAATAAAAGTTTCATTATGAATTTGTAAGATATTTCAGCATCTTGAACTATTATTGGTTATATTATTATGGTATACCATTGATAGCTTAGAGAGACTGAAGATGGTTGTAGCTTGTAAAAATCATCATTCAGGTCAAAGTACAAAAATTATGCTTTGGGGTTAGGTTCGAGTATATGCTTTGGATTGGAGGGAAAATAAAATACTGTCTATCTGTCTGTGAGTCCTCTGCAAAGCTGTTTGAAATACATAAGGCTAGAGCAGCCTTTCCCTTCCCCATCAACACTGGGGAAAAAATAGAGTATTTGGGGTTTGGGAGAAAGGAACCCCAGAGCCCTCTGCTGGCCAGTCGCCCCTGGTGGTAACGGTCCCTGACACGAGGCAGAGCGAAATAAACCGTCTGATGTGAAATCCATCAAATTAATTTACTTGGAATTACTGTCTAACCCTCCAGGCGGTTCTTTTGAACTTCATCTTCATGCAGCCTTGTCTCGAGTTGTGGTGGGAGTCGATCGCACAGAGCATCATATCTTTACTGATACATATGTGGCCCAAGGCGAGCTGTTTTGCATCGCTTTAAGAACCTGTCACTTCCATACACTGCATTAGCCGACATTCGTTCCTGTCTCGAGAAGTAATGTCATTAATCTTTTAATTTGACAGTCAGTTTGTGAATTTCAGTTTGTTTCGAGACTTTGTGGACTGGTGATTTTCTGGGGGAGCACCGTGCCAGTATCCTGACATGACCTAGATCAAGCCATCATCCCGGGAGCAGGAGTGGGAATACAACCAAGCACCGATCATTACACTCAGGTATGCTCAGAATGGGGTCACATCACTGACAACACTGTCTGTACCTATTCCTCTGTTGAACCTGGCAGTCATATAGGAAAGCCATTTCTGCAAAACAACAGAGTGTGCATGAGAACAGATGGAGTTTTAACCTCTTTGAGGGGAGAGATAAGAAGTGCATCCAGAACTAATTACTATTACATTTAAAATCACTTTGCTCTTCACCCCTCCACTAATACTCTTGTAAAGGTGACATATTAACATCCATGTATCCTTATACTAAAAGTGCTCACCTGTGGAGGTCTTCTCTTCTTTATTGTGTGGGTTTTCCTGATTAACTTCCTGCTGTGTCTCGAATTTAAGCAGCAAAACGGTTTGTAGAGTTTCTAAAGTGTAGCAGCGCAGGTTTCTCCTACTCTAAGCAAACCAAACAGACACTCTGCACTCGCACAACGTGCTCACAGATGTACACACTGAGGGATGGGGATTTGAGATGAGAGCTCAGTGGCTCCTCTCAGGCACAGGTAGGATGTTCTCTTTGTTAAAGAGTGATGGATTAGTAGAACTTCAAACCATTAGGCATTGTGGAATCCTATTAAAACGGAGGCCTCGGCAAAACATAATGGCTCAAACTGGGTTTACTCAAAAGCCAAACTGACAAAAGTTTTGAATTTATTCATTTGCATTTAATATGAATTTGCCCCAAAGTATTTCATCTTTCATGTGTTACACACAGGTGAAAGCTTTTGTGTTTTAAAGAATTGCAGTCATATATTTTTTTGTTGTTGTTGTTGCAGTTTGCAACTGGAAAAGTTTGAGCACTAAACTAATCATTGTTTAATGGGCTGGGCTTTGCAGGTGTCCTGCACAAAGCCTCAGCAAAGACTGCAGGCGTCTGTGTCGCAGGAGTAAGAGCTAAGTTTAGCAAATCCTCTCAGTGTGCTTCTCAATGACAGCACATGTTGGACAGTCTGCGGGGAAACTCGCAAACACGCGCCCTCACATGCAAACACGCCGCAGACACACGCGATCTGTTAAACTTCACTGTGACAGGTGAGCGCTGAGCTCGTCCTTACTGTCACACACGTGCGCACCTGCATGGCTTACTGCATGCAAAAACAGAAAAGTTTGTTTTCAATACATTCATTATGTGAAGTTGTTTGATTCTAACTTTTTTTTTTTTGCCAAATTTATATCATGTATTTATCTATTCATTTTATTTACCAGCTTTCTCCTTTCTGGGTCCCAGGGTGCTGGTGTCTGTCTCCAGCAGTCACTGCAAGAGGCGGGGGACACCCCTGGACAGGTCACAAGTTCATCACATGTACACACAGAGACAAATGAGACAAACAACCATTCACACTCTCAGTCACATCTAGGGACAATTTAGAGTTACCACTGAATATAGTATGCATGTTTATGGTTTGTGGGCGGAAACCAGAGAACACCCACACATGCCCAGGGAAAACATGGAAACTCCACACATATCCTAGGTGGAAGGTTCTGACAACTGCACTGCTGTGGCACCTCATTGTATATTTAATATATGTATAATGTTTTATTTAGAAAATGCAGTTTGTACAAATGTGGGGGAGATTTTTCTGATGACTACCCTTCTTGGAGATGGTTTATATCCAAGATAGTCAAAGGTAAGAGGCTGCCAAAGACTTAGTGACTTGCTCGGGAAACTTAAGTGGTACAAAAGATAAAACTCGAAGATCTAGACAAACACTCAGTTCATTTTTGATGAAAGGCAGATTATGGTGGCAGAGGTAGCTGCAGATAAGAGATGGTAAAAACCAGTTGTGGATTTAAGCCACAGTCTTAAAACAGAAAAACACACACAGCTCCCAGAGATTATCAGTAAAGATTTCATATTAAGCTTTTTTTTGGTCTCCCAAAGGTAGTAATGCCATCACTTCAACAGTAAAAAAAAGATGGGGTGCAAAACTGAGGTACTGAGCAAAAACAAAAGTTGTATTTTTTTAAAATAATTTATTGTTTTACTCTAGAAAAAAAAAAAAACACCTAACAAGCAAATGTATTATAAGCTCGGAAGGTGTAAAGGTTATTTGTTTGACTTTAAAGTGGTCCTAGTATGTGCAAAGATATTACACAGATGGACTGTACACAAAAGAAAAGTTTCAAGAAGGACAGTTTAAATCATGACCCAGATATTGCATTAATAAAAACATTATTGTTAGCTATTATGAAAAAAAATGTTTATCAGATCTTGAAAGTGTGCTGGTGGTGGTTATTTTCCTAGAAAATTAGTTTTTTTTCCCAAAACAAGCAGCTGACACCAGCACCAGCACTAAAGGTTCTCTGGATCTCCCCTGGAAAAGACAGGTGGCTCCATTGTGCTGCCTGGAAAAACACAAGGAATAACACAGGGACACCCACTTTGAGGACTGAACAGCTTGCTAATGACAGACCATTTGTCACCAATCACTGTGGTATGTGCCCCACCTTGAACAAACTCTCTACATCACAATGATCAACATAATTCCACACACCATCAGGAAGTAATAGTCACATTCTTAAAATTATTCTAAAGTTAGAGTCATAATAAAATAAACTTCAGACTCCCCAAGTTATTCTTATATCAGTTATTAGACAAGAAAAGGAAACAGAAAACATGGAAAACGGTTACATCCTTAACGTTTTATAAATCATGACAGTATAGCATGTTGTGTCTTTTTGTTAATTTTAATTTGTATTTGTGTTATTTTAGATTAAAAAACAAACATCTAAGATCCCCACTATAATTGTAGCCACATGTTCTGAATGTATGTCCAAATGGTATTGGAGATCATTTTGTGTCATTTACATGAAAATCAATAATTCATCAGATGGTACAATCAGTCATGAGTGCTGCATTTTGCTTTTACTTTTTCTTTTTTTTAAAGCTTGCTGTTGGGAAATCTTCTGAATGTTTAATGACTTGACAATAGATTTCTTATTTTTAGTATTTATAAGTCTAAATCAATGTTGTAGTTGGAGCCTCAGTACATCTCAAAAGGTATTTATCTAATACTTTAGCTTGTATTTCTGTGGGTTATTTTGGCTTGTTGACCATGGTATTCACTGACATGCAGGGTTTCCATCTGAAGTTATATCCTTCTGTAAAGCTTAACATGAGCAGGATGGTGGGCTGCTTGTCTAACACACAGTGCGATGGCAGGAGTCTTTTGGTGTGCAGGCAGATTCCCACTGCAGGCTAGGAACTGAAGTGTGGACTCTACTGAGGCCCCCTGCTGGTTCAGAGCAGTGACTCCTCGAGGCTGGTAGGTACTCACAGTGGGATCAGGAGGAGAGAAAGTTCAAACATGCATGGGATCATGAAAGGTCAGACAGAAGGTTAGACATTAGTAAAAGAAGGGAGAAGAAAGGAAATTATAATGCAAGCGACATTTTTGCGATGCAGATATAAAAAAAGTGTTAACAGCATCTCCCTCTGTGTGAACCAGCTGGGCATTTTGATGGTAATTATCAGAAGATCCAATCTAAAAAATATATATAAACAGCTATTTAAGAAGACAACAATTTGTTCTTTGGGATGAGTTGTGACTTTTAATCAACAAAACAAAACCAAAAAAAGACAACATCTGTCCAGTAAACTGTAAATTGTTAAATTAATCTGTCGTTGCTCATTTTAATTTGATCCTAATAACTCTAGCATTCATAAAACACAGGGCTACCTCGAAAAAAAAAAAAGCATAAGCACTTTTTGGCATTTGACAAACTAGTGCATGATGATGCATTTTATTATCAACTTTACTTCTTTATTTAAAAGGGGCACGTTTTTTAAAGCCAGACTAAAAGACAGAAATGCATATTTGACATTTAACTTTTTAAAGTGCTTCCTGTCTTAGATAATAAATATGAGTCTAAACTGCTGCTGCAGGAAAGATGGCGCCCACTCTTCCCGCCAGTCTTCGTGCCGGTGTATCTTGAGTTTCCTGTGCCATGGTCAGGCTCAGCTGCTTCACAAGGGCAGGAGGGATGAAGCTCCATTGAAAAAAAATAATTCACCCCACAAAGTAGTTCCTCCTAATAAATGATGAAAATTATTAGTTAGCTTGCTGTGTATTGCTCTGATTTGTGTTTTTCAACTTTTTGGACAATTTTAAATGTGTTTTTTTTTTGCTGATCCACTCTCAGCTATTTATTTATTTGCAGTTATGGGGCACAACAGGTCACATTTGTCAGTATATTTATCATATCTCCTGTTCGCAGTGATCAGAACTGCAGACAGCTCCAATTGAGTCTTATTGGGATGGAAATAATTTCACCACATGGACACATTCTGCTGTTTTTTTACCTGATTGATACAGCCACTAACTCTGGACCTCTCTTATTTAATGCAGGAATAGCTGCAGCAAAACCTGCTGTGTCTAACAGTGGAAATTTTCTGTTCAAAAATCTATTTGCGAGAATAAAATTAGAAGACAAATTATTAGTCGGCATCTTGAAGCAAACAAATCGAACATGAACCGAACACAGAAAACTAAAGACAGATGGGATTTATACAACGGGCTGTTCTCCAATGTCGTCGTTCAATTTTTTGTCTCTACAGGTTCTGAGATCTCCCACAGGTGAATCTTATTTAACTAATTATGTAGCTCCTGAACATAATGATTTTGGCTTTCAAACAAAGGGGTGAATATATATATATATATGGACACACCACTTCTTCATTTTTATATTTTTGTAGAATCATTACACAGAAGAATTTTGTGCACAAAAAGCAGCAAAATACTAAATATTAAGTAACACATACCCATATCTTTTGTTTCTACAAATTTTACAATTTGTGTTAGTGATTCAGAAAACGAATATCCACCCCATTAATATTTATGCTCAGGAGCCGGAACTGGCTGTGGTGGAGGAGTGAAGCACACTTGAACTCAAAACTTGTGTGAACAGGGCAAGAGCCTCAAGGCATCTCCTCCAAGGCAGTATCATCTCTGTTTTCAGTGAACTGACTGCTCAGTGTGGGAGATATAAAGCCAGCTGATATCGTGCCGTTCAAGTTGTATAAGGATGACAGACAGTCTTTGGTCTGAACTCAGTTTGTCTTTATATTTGCTTTGTATCTTTACAATTTCAGCTACAGTCTAGAAAGTTCATCATTTAAATACACAACAATAACTTTTCTGCATGCCTTCCAGGCTTTTATCCTAAGTTTATGAGCTGTAATAATTTCATTGTTTCTCATCACATAGAATTATTTATTTTCAAGGATATTAATAAGCCTCCAAGCTCTTATTTAGTTATTTTGCCTACTTTTCATTGCCCAGGAACATTTCATGTGAATTAAAGATTGGGTGACATGTATTACAAGATCAGATGTGTTTAGCAATATTGGGCAAATGTGGATGGGTGGTTGGGGGGGGGGGGGACTCCAAATCTATTATTTTTACTAAATTAAATTCCATTCATGAAGCCACACTGAGTTATGTGAATTGCTTCTGTTCTCACCTGTTTAATTATATTTGTTTTATTGAATATGCCAGACTTAAGTGAGAGAACTTTTTTTTTAATATCTACAGGCTAAACCTATTTGAAAGTAACTTTGACTGTTCTTAAAAGTTTCCATTTTTTGAATTTGAACATTTGTTAAACTGGTTTGCCCCCAGTGACAGTATCAGAGAATTTGCCAGTTGATTGGCAGGCATCTTCAATTGGGTTAACTCCAAAAAATAATACGTTTTAGATGCACAAGCAATGCTTAGTTTCTGAAAGTTCCATTCAAATCCATCCAGTGGTTGATGAGATGTTTTGATTACAGACAGGCAAAGTTGACTGTAACAGTAAATGGCAAAGTTTTAAAATACTATAGGGCATGTATGAGTATGTGTTGAGGACGACTCTCAGCTTTTAATGCGCCAAATTTTAGCTCAATATCTGAAATTGGCTAAATTATGGGCATTTTTGTGTTTGCTAAGGTTGACTCCAAAGGTTCATCAGTTTTAAATATACACTTACTGGCCACTTCATTATGTACACTTGTTCAATTGCTTGTTAACACAAATAGCTAATCAGACAATCAGATGGTAGCATCTCAATGCCTCTAGGCATGCAGATGTGGTGAAGACAATTTGCTGAAGTTCAAACCAGGCATAAGAATAGGGAAGAAAAGGGGTTTAAGTGACTTTGAATGTGCTGTGGTTGTTGGTGTCAGACTGCTGATCTACTGGGAATTTTACACACAACTATCTCTAGGGTTTAAAGAGAGTGGTCCAAAAAAGTGAAAATATCTGGTGAGTGATATTTGTGTGGACAAAAAAGCCTTATTAACATCAAAGGTCAGAGGAGAATGAGCAGACTGGTTTGAGCTGACAGAAAGGGAGCAGTAGCTCAAATACCCACTCATTATAAACAAAGGTCTGCAGAACACACATCTCTGAACACATAACACATCCAACTTTGAAGCAGGTGCACTACAACAGAAAAAGCCCACAATGTCACCACTCCTATCAGCTAGGAACAGGAAACTGAAGTCAAGTCAAGTTTATTTAGATAGAACTTTTCAGAAACAAGGCGGTTCAAGTGCTGGTTAACACAGACTCACCAAAATTGGACAATAAAAAACTGGCAAAAAATTTTGCCTGCTCTGAGTCTAGATTTGCTGGACTCCAACAATCTCCACAGTCACCAGATTTCAATCTAATCGAGCACTTTTGGGATGTGGTGGAATGGGCAGACCATCATGGACATGCAGCTGACGAATCTGCAGCAACAGCATAATGCTATCATGTCAATATGTACCAAAATCTCTGAGGAATGTTTCCAACAAGTCGCAAGCTCTATGACATGAAGAATTAAGGCAGTTCTGAAAGCAGAAGGGGATCAGACCCAGTACTAGCAAGGACTAGTGGTCGTTGAGTGTATATCCAATGATTACTTTGAGAGAGTTTCATAAAATCTGTCCACTGGTTCATCAGATATTTTGCCAACAGACAAATACACACACAGAGGTGCATATACACAGTTGCTTGCTTTTTAAGGTGGTGGGCAATAATGTTTACACAGCAATTTCTGCTAGGAAGTCAATTCATTACACCCAGAATTTAGTGTATTTTCTAACTCACTTTAAAATTCAAAACTTGCCTGCAAATTTATTTGTATGCAACCAGATTATTAGAGCATCATCTGTATAAATGAAAAGACCACTTGCACAGGCTGCTTTTAAAGTAGTCTTTGTAGTGAAAAATATAATAGCTCATAAAAACTGCCCCCGGGGAACTTTGAGAGTTAGTCCTTCAATCCTTCAACTTATTTGCTGAAGTGCTGCTGGAAAGTGCTCCAGCATTCATTGATGCTGTACCAATGAATGCCCGTTGTATGCACAATTTGCTTCAAAGACAGCAAACTGAGAGGAGAGGAGCAAGTCTGATAAATCTGTGTCATTGACTGTCCGTCTCACATCGCTGCCCTGAGTAGTATGCTGCACAGACGCAGAAGTATGAAAGGGAAAGTGCCCTGGGGTGTGTGTGCATTATGTATGGAGGGGGCAGTAGAGTGTCATCTTTTTCATTTATTTATGACACCAGGAGCAGATACCTGCAGAATAAAATGAATATGGAGGGACTATGTCAAACTGGAAAAAATTGTATGATTTGTATGTGGAGATTGAACACTTGACCAAGGTGTAAGGGTAAAAAAGAATATCAAGTAAAGTGGTTTAACCATTTAAACTTTTAGGATCACAAGTTTTTTGTTATTTAGCCAACCAATGTCTATACTTTGCTGCATGAGAAACATTCAAATGACTAATTAGAATTATGCCTGTTTGAACTCAAGGGATAAGACAAGTGATAACTAATTCTTTGCAAATATAGAAATCTGAAAATGGACAAGATGTTTCCTGGGCTTCTTTAATGAAGGAAGCAACTGATTCCCACAAAAACTCATCAGAAACAAAGGGCAGATCATCATGGGCATGCACCTCAACACAGTCGTAATGGCACCTGTGCTCAGACTCGAAACTGACTGATGAGCTTAGAAACTATGTGACATCTTGAGAAAATATTGGCTTCCCACATGCAAAATATGGAAGTCTTTTTTACAGCATCTAATGATTGTATTGCTAAATGAAAGAGACCTACTGCTGTCTAACATTTGTGATCCTTACACTTGGATCCATTGGATACATTTTATGTAATCGATTCAGCTCAATTCAATGAAATTATATTACAGTACTATCAGATTATTAGTAAAATTAGTAAAAAGTTGCATATTATAAGAAAACTAACAGTTTGTGATTTGATGCAATCCCCCACACTGAACAAGCAGAGGGTGGTGGGTGACAGTGGAGAGGAATGACTCTCTTTTAACTAGAAGAAACGCCAAGCAGAACCAGAACACCAATGGGAAGCTATCTGTCTTGACCAGATGGAAGTTCAAATTTAATTTGTACCCTGTTGAGGTAGTCTACCTTTACCTCCCCGAGTTGGTTGTTGGGAAAGACCTTCTGGAGACGTTACCTTAAAGTTTAACACATTTATTCAAACACCATAAGTAAATATTCATACAATTATAAAACCAAATGAATTTGGGAGACAATCAATGGGAATGAGATACATATCACCTTGAAAACTAGTCAAGTCATCACCCCAGGATTGTCTGAGGACACAAAGGACGTTCTCTGGTTTTTATCACTTGGGTTCCCCCTCCTACAGAGGGTGGATCACTGCCTCCCTTCTCTGGAGGTCAAAGGTCTCTCCTTCCCCCTTCCTTGCTGGCACGTCCGTTGCTCGCATTCCAGGATGTTTACCACCTATCTCTCTCTTTCCAGATAAACAAAACAACTACTTGTTAAAGCTTTTAAAATGGTGGCTAAATATAAAATGGTGATAAACATTAAATCAGCTAAAGATAAAATATTTGAACCACTCCTAGTACTAAGTTAAATCAACGCTATTAATGCTAAATAAAGCATGGGAGAGTAAATACAAAGCATTCTATTCCACAACCCACAGTACTGTCAAGTCAACCCTTTAAATTTATCCTGGATATACAATGAAAATATTTAGTTCATATGATTAATTTAGGATAAGATGAATGCATAGCTTTTGAAATTAAGGTTAACTATTTTTATCTCCTGGGTAAAATACATTAATGTTCTAATATAAGACTTTTATATTGGAGTTATTAAGTCCTCGATGTAACTCGATGATGCCTTTCTCCTCTGCATGTAATGTCCATTCCCATCAAGCACTCATTGCTTAACATTTTATCTCAAAGTGACCTTGAGCTTTCTGAATGATCTCTCCACATATGCTGTCCACAAAAAGAACTGTAATTACCTTCCACTTAGTAAACACACATTTCTATTTAATGCGTGTTTATCACAGTGGCATTGACGAGTGCTGCATGCTGGATCGCTAATGTGCCATGCTGTGTAAAACAGCAGATAAAGGCCCAAAAAATTATGAGGCGATCGGATTCAACCAGGCACTTCAATAACCAAAGTTATTAACATCCCCCTGATATTCATGCTGACCTGTGCTCTTCAGGGGTGAAGAGCAGAAAAAAAATAGACTGGATTATTTATTTATTTGTTTGTTCCAAATAGGAACATTCAGCCAAATGAAGCTGAAATGTTTTGGCTTGAAAGTATCTACTGTGTATTAAAATAAAAACCATACAAATTATTTTGTTGCTTAAATGCTCTGTCTACTAAATACTTATAAAATAAAATAAAATAAAAAACGTATAACATAAGGAGGGGCTCAAGGACTTTTTCCACATGCATCAAGTCACAGTGTATGTAATCCAACCCAGGTAAAAAAACAAAAAACAAAAAACAAATGAATGGGAACATACCTTTACAGTGAATATGAAAAGAAACAAGGAGAGAAACCGGTTTGCTTTCTTCTGTAGAAAAGACAATTATAGAACTCACAAGAACATTTAATTGCTGTTTGGTTTTGAATAGATGTGAGCACGATAATAGCTGCAGTTCAGTCTTCAGAATGACTTTAGATCAAATAAATAAATAAATGCTGTTTACGCAAATTGATCGTCTGGGGTGTTACAAAGGATCATAGTGATGGAAACTGTCGAGGTTTGCTTTTTTTTTCTAAACTACCAAAACAAATGTATTGAAGTGTCTAAATATATATGCATCTTGTGTTTTTACAATATACAAGATGCGGTAAGTAAAGATTTGTATAATTATTAAACCAATAATTATATTAATAATAATACTTTTGTGTGGTGAGTAACAGATGGAGAAGTAGATTGGATATTGGAAAATAAAAATGTCATAGAACACGAAGAAATGACTCAGACAAAGGTGGATTCACTATAGGTACACAAAACATTTTGACATGATTGTTGTTCAGGTCTATCCAATCAGTTTGTTTATTTTTTTCCCTCTCACCAGCAGCAAAGTTCAGAATATTGGGCTTTGTTGTAAAATCAGTCCACACACTGATAAAGTAATTAACCAATATGTGTTCACTTGTAAAAACCCCTCTGCTCCATCTTTGTCAATGCTTTGTACAAAGGGCTTAATTCAAATCAAAGTCAAAAAGCCATTAAAGAAATAAATCATCAGGAGTTACAGTGTCAATGTTTTTATAGTTGCAGGTTTTATAGCTTCTGAACTGCATGCAGCATGGCAAGAACAATAGCATGAGGAAGTGGGACATTTCTTTTTGTAAGAATGAAAAGCTGAAACATTTTACATTTGTTCGGTCTTTGCATGCATTTTTAAATGTTCAACAAAATATCCAATCAAACAGAGATTATTATTTTTTGCTTAAAAATCTCTTTGTTAAAACACACTGGATCATTTCTGGTTGACTGATGCAGGGTCACACAGATCCAGGGAGCTGCTGCTGCAGGGAAAGATGTAGCCTGCCCTCGACCCCCGTTTTGAGAGACGGCGATGCTAAACTATGTGGTCACGTGTAACACAGATGAGACGTGACGTTTCACTTGAAGCTCGAGCAGTCATCTAATGGAAGTGCTGTTAGATCAAAACAAAATGCTGGAGTCATTTATCGAAACATCTGATGGCTCTTGTCTTAGTTTTCTGGTGGTCAAAAAATGTGAGGAGTGACAGCCAAATGAAAACTGAGAAACCGTTTGGTTTCTTTAGCACACTGTGGTCAGATCCAATGAGTCAAATCGGACTTTTTACAACCCAAAAATAACAGCTCTGCCTGAGAAACTGATCGTAAGAGGTGATTTTTCTGGCATTTGAGGCTATCAAGCTGAAAGTCAGCTGTAAATAGTTAGAAAATCAAATCTATGTTCAAGATGCCAGTTTTTTCTGCCACATTTCAAATTCTGGATCTAATAACAAATGTGTGTACTGCAGTTTGATTTTTTTTTTCTCTGAAACCTAGAAAGCACAAGTACACAAAATAGAAATATACGAGTCCAAAGAAAATCTTTATATAACATAAAACAGCATTACAGGTATGCAATAATCCCTAATACTGTATCTCTAGAAAATAACTGAATGTGTCATTTTTATTTTAGTGAAGCACATCTCACACAACCAGAACAAGTGAGTCATTCCCTCAAAAAACAAGCACATACACAGACACACACAAAAGAAGAACCCTGGAGTTACTCAGAAACTAAAAGTTCACCGGTTTCTTTTTTGAGAAGCATTGGAAACCTTTTTTCAGAGAATTGCATCTGTCATCTAAAGCCTCTTAACTACTGCATTCAAGCCAAACTGCTATAAAGGCTTTTTACTTATTATGTACATACACCGTTACACAGAAACGGAGATAGAAAGGAAGTGAGGCATATTGCTTGCAAAGAAAGTGAGCATATTGGCAGTCAACTCACAGGAAAAGTATTTTGATCTGCTTGAAATGGAATGTTTATATGATTATTTCTCAGACCTTAGCCAGACAACTATATATAGAGAGATACTGACAACCTCAGTCAGGGTATTTTTTTCTGTGTTTAATCATCTATGGGCATGAAAAAAATGAAAAAAATATCTTTTTTTTTCTTTAAACATGTAATGTACAGTTTTTCATGTATCCATTCCTGTATTTTAAATTTAGAATATGCATTTGACAAACTGAAAACAATAAAATAACGTTGTTAAACTAATGTGGTCATATTTTTAAAAGTTTTTCTTATATTGTTCAACCTTGCTCTGGACTCCTCAGCCTTTCTGGTCTTTGCTGTCCTGTTTTTTGTTTTTTTTCATCCCACCATCAGCTTTTCATTTTTTTGTATTTTTATTCCTCCTGAATTCTTCTACTCCACATATTACTATTGTATTTTGGCTATGAAAATTGCCTACAAAAATACTGTTCTTAGCATTAAAAATGAGGAAATGAGAGTCATCAAGCACAATCTGTCAGCAGAAATGAAGAACACAAACACAAGGCTTACACTGAACCCTTTTTCCATCCAGAGAAATTAACTGACAGCTCCTTCAACAGCCTCAGCTCCCCCAGCATCCTCGGCACCCTCAGTACCATCAGCTCTCTCAGCTTCCTCAACATCATCAGCTCCTTTAGCATTCTCAGCATTTTCAAGATCCTCAGCATCCTCAGCTTTCCCAACACCATCAGCTCCTTCAACATCCCCAGTTCCCTCAACACTCTCAACTCATCATCATCCTCAGCTCCATCACCATTCTTAGCTAATTCAGCAACCTCAGCGTTCTCAGCATTATCAGCTTCCACAACATCCTCGGCTTCTTCAACACCTACAGGTCTCTCATCATCATCAGTTCCTTCAACATCTTCAGCTTCTCAACATCCTTCAGCTTCCTCAACATTCTCAGCTTCTTCAACATCTTCTGGTTTCTTAACATCCTCAGCCCCATCAAAATCCTCAGCTCTTTCAACATCCACAGATCCCTCAGCCTCCTCAGCTCCAACAACATCCTCAGTTTAAACCCCACAACACAATCAATATATCAAAATTTCAACAAATTCCTTAGTTGTTAATTGATGTTTCCAATATTTTTTTTTCTGACCTGAAAATGTCTCCTATTATAGAAGGGCTGTCCAGATGTGCCTGAGGTGCCTAAACATTTCTGACTTGCTGTCAGTCCTATTGATTTGAGGAATTGTTTATACATCTGCACTGACTGGTTAGTAGGTGGCAGTGTATGGAGAGACACATTCAAGTCCAATGTAGGCTTATGTGCAAGCGCACCATCAACACTCATTACAAATACATGGCTTTTGAATAGCTCTCCACTTTAATCGCCGCTAGGCATGAAAGGTACACGTGGTAATGAGAAAACCAGAATTCAACAGAAGGTAAAAATCAGTGTTTTTATAGGGAAAAAAAATATGATTTAAAAAGACACTGAAATATTTTTCTGTAAATGATATATATCAAGAGTTTTAGTATTAGAAAGTAACTACCTTCAGCAAAGTACTGTCTCTGAGTGGAGTTTTCTACTTACTTCAACTCCGATGAAAGAGAAAAGTTTTAAAAATACAACACATTTAAAAAGTAAATGTGTCCCTGTGATGGACTTGCGACCTGTCCACCTCCCGCACAGTGGTTGCTAACCCTAACCACTCAGAAAGGAGAAGCAGGTAAAGAAAATGGATGGACGGATTTTCAAGGATTATATTTCTGGTTTGCAATCTACTTGGTTTCTTATATCAAGTAAGTAACAGTGTGGCTGGAGTCAGACTTTACATCAATTGAGAGTTGCGAACACCTCAAAGATCATTTCTTTTTTCTTCTAATCTTCTAGGGCAGGGGTAGGCAATCCTGGTCCTCGAGGGCCGCAATCCTGCATGTTTTACTTGTTTCTCTGCTCCAACACACCTGATTTGAATCAATGGCTGATTAACAGGCTTCTGCAGAACATGAGGAGGTGATTTAACCACTGAATCAGGTGTGTTGGAGCAGAGAAACAAGGAAAATATACAGGATTGCGGCCCTCGAGGACCAGGATTGCCCACCCTTGTTCTAGGGGCTTAATTTGAATAAATGCTCAAATCATTCCCCAACATAAATCAAAACTATTAGAAAGGGATTTAAAAAAGGTACAAACAGCAGTATTCTGTTTGTATTCTGCTGTTTTGGAATAAATAATCATGCCTTTTAAAAAAAATGATATTTCAGAAGATGTAAACCGATACTTTTATATTGCGTCAAACCATTCTTGGAATTTTTTGTTTCCGCTATACTTGTTTTACTTTATAACATTACTGTTTAAAACTTCACCCACTGCAATCGACAGGTGTTTACTGGGTAGTTCAACATCCACCAGCTGTCATACCAGTAACAAAATCTTTACAGTGTGTTAAACAAATACCAGATGTTGCCGTTAATGATGCTAGAAAGCATTTGATGTCCATCTATTTATATGCCTGTAAGCAGACAGGTTCAGCTCAGCCCACTTTATGTCCACATTTTGTTTTTATCCCTCTCTGATTAACATTCACTTTTGTTTTCGTGGACATATGTTGTCATTCTCTCTATTCTAGCACAGAATATCTAAGAATAATAATAGAAAAAAAAACAACTTCCTGTTAATGTTTTAGTCACTATTTCTTATTTCTAAAGTCAGATTTTTTAAACAACCAGCTGCCAAATGGTAAAGGCGGACAATAAGTCGGTGTGTGTTTATGTGCCTGACTGTTAACAAAATAACTCATGAACCACAGGGCAAATTTTAATGGGACTTACAACTGATGAACTTTTAGAGTTTAGAGTTTTACTTCAGCCAAGAAAGTAGCACATATGTGGCATTGTCTTTATGTTTTTTTTTCCCCACGTGACGTGACCTAACTATTTATAGAAAAATATACAACTTGCAGGCACGTAGCAAGAAAGTTTTTATTTTATGTTTGCGTGTTCCCTCTCTTGTTTTGCAGCTTAAAGAAAATTCTTAATTGACCACCCAGATCTCACGGGTCTCATTAGCATTGATTTTTTCATGCGGCAACTTGTTTCTACAGAAAGCTAGATAAACATTTTTTTTGTTCTCTTTATCAAAGTGTTGTTGTTTTTTTTTTTCACAAAAAGAGCAAATAATTGTTAAACAGATGACCCNTTAGACTATGCCAAATTTAAATTCTGAATCTGTTTTTATCGGGTAACAAGAACCTTTGCTGTGATAGCAGTCCTTGTTTTGTATAAGCAGTCACGTTTTATGCAATAAATGTATGTAATGATTTGCAGAGAGCCAGGGTAGTGCTTTTAGCTTACTTTGCTGCCCCCAAGTGGCCACAGTTCATTTAATATAGGTTCAAAAGACTCCTAAGGACAAGACTGAAGGTGTAAAACCACTGAAAACAGTACAATTAATGAAAACACAGTATTAAACTCTCGTCACACGGCGAGGTTGTTTCCACACACAGCAGGGAAACAGTTTAGTCTAAACCGAAAACCTCACAGCAGTAATTAGCTCTCTCACCAATGAAGTGACAGCCATATTTTTCCCATCACTTTGAGCTGACAGACGTAAAGAAACATGATTGACTACATTTGATAGCAGCGTCCTTTGAACTGTCAATCACAGGGGAAGATTTTGCCTCATCCTGTCAAAAAAAAGCAACCTGACACAGCCAGAGATGAGGGAGACAGATGGGGAGCGGGGGTTGTCATGCACTCCACATTATGACACAGTTATAAAACTTTCATCAGGGTCACAAGGACAAACTAACTGTTGAAATGAAGTCCTGACATCAGAGACCAATGTTTTTTTGTTTTTTTTTTGGTTCATGCAATTACCCATGGAGCCCTGTCAGCTATTTTTAGCCATCCAATCGCTCAGAGAATGATTCCATTTGCAGCTAGGAGACTTGACTCATCCAAACCTGCTTTAAGTTTCATGACCGCCCTCACTTCTGTCGAGGGACAACAACCAAGCTGCCCTTGGTAGGAATAGTAAAGCATGAGGACCCTTCACTAAAAACACACCTTAACCCCATGAAATAAGGCCCCAGAGGGAATATAGTGTTAGGCCTGGAAATAGTTGGACACGGTAAACGTTTGCTGTTGTTTCCCAAATTCAATCGTGAATGTGAGCTTGAAACCTCTCCATTTAGTTTGAGGGTTTAAACTAAGTAACTGAGGGACGCTTTTAGAGAGATTAGCTCTTTAAACGTAGTGTAGCAAATACAGAGAACACATTTTCTTTTTAAGGGTGTTTTAGTTCCGATGAATGGTTCCCACCCTACTTCATCAAAATGATTTCAGGTTGTTGATTCCCAGAATCGTGAGGTAAAGATTAAATAACATCCGGTATCCAAAAACTGCCAAAACAAAACCGATCCATCATAGAGATCGCAGTGACAGGTGTAGGTAAACCAGTTTGGTGTAGCAAAGGAATAAAAAAATAGGGTTTGAGCACGCAGCAACACAAGTGCGTGCAAAGTGGTTTCTATGGTAAAGAAAACAAAAAAACAAAGAAGGACATATTATTTGCAATATGTGTCTTTGGAGGAAAATTCTCAAGAGGCAGACAGAACACACCCGGTGACAGTCACAGGAAATATATTATTGCATGGTGATAGTTTACAAGAAATGAATGATATATCAAGTTGTCAAAACCGTTCTTTACCTCCGCCAAAGAGGTTAAGTTTTCCGTAGCGTTTATTTGTTTGTCTGTCTGTGCACAATTTTACTCAAAATGTTCTGAACAGATTTTCATGAAATTTTCAGGAAACGTCAAACATGGTACGAAGAACAAGAGATTGATTTTGGTGGCGATCTGGATCGTGAGCCGGAGTCAGGAAACGTTTAAAGGATTCCAAGCGAACAGTGACCGTGTGGCCTTGGCGGAGGTTTGCAGTCTTGGAGTGCTTCCAATTTTTGTCATTTGGAATCACTTTTCCACATAAGATTATGGCCAAAAAAAAAGAACATATTAAGATTTAAATTGTATTTTTTTCCAAATGATGACACGCAGCTTAACATTGGGAGTAATAGTTTATGCCAGTATTTTCTTATTAAAATACAATTAAATTTCACTTATTTGTGCTTCATGTGTGATTATAACACTGTTATGGTACTGATCTTGCAGTTTTGTGTCCACAACAATGAAAAGAGTCCATTTCTTGTGCTAATAAATTATCAGGACTTGAGTTGTTTAACACTAAGTTCAGGAGATACCATAAAGCAGAGGTTCCCAACCCCGGGGCCGTGGACCCATACCGGTCCGTAGGTCATTTGGTACCGGGCTGCACAGAAAGAATAATTAACTTACTGTATTTCCATTTTTTGTTGTTGTTTTTTGAGTCTGAACAACATTTATTTTGAAAAACTGACCGGATTCTCTCCACTACATCCGTCTCTGACTCTTGATGCGTGTCAAAACGCTTATCTAGGTCATGTGATACGTTACCGCTAAAAACAAACCCACAAGCAGCAAAATGAGTAAAAAACAAACGTCTCTGGAAGCCCTTAGATGGGACCATCTGGTTACTGAGAAACAGGCACAGGGCTCCCACTGATTCATTTTATTTTGTTGTATTTATCCGCCACACCTTTAAAGGCCGGTCCGTGAAAATACTGTCTGATAATGAACCGGTCCTGGAGCTAAAAAGGTTGGGGACCGCTGCTGTACAGTCCTGAGCTCACCCACTTCCATTGTTTGAAAGTGTCCCCAAACCATAAGAACCGCATTTAATCATTTACTAGAAAATGAAAATAAAAACCAGGCTGCCGTTAAGATACCCAGGTGACAAAACTCTGGCTCGCCAGCATTTGTTTTTCCTACAAACTACCATTTCCGTAAATGATTAGTCTCTAAACGTCAAGCTGTTTCGTAAACGAGATTTGACAGAAAATACCCAGCGTGTGGAGAGGGTGTTTCAGATTTTATTTGACGAGAATGCCAAAATTTCACATTCGTTTACAAAGTGAATATATTTTAAAACAGTCACTTCATTTCTTAACAGCAACGACAAGAGAAACCTCTTTTTCTGCACGAGTTAAAATAACTCAAAGGGGTTTGCTTTGAAAACAATTACTCTTGAAACTCTTTACAGGCTGGCCAAAAGAATCCTGTGATATATAACATCTGATTTATTGCTATACCACATGTCAAGCATTGATGACAGAGGCAGTGAAACACAACCATGGAAGGACAACAATGATCCTACTTTCATTTTGGCTGCTCGACATTGATGTTGCCCACCGCCGAATGCGAAAGGGGGATGATGTTTTTGCCCATGTCTGCAAAATATCTGATGAACCATTAAAAAGATTTCAATGAAACTCTCAGAAAGTAATCACTGCTTGTATGTCTACAGTGCAATGTGCTTTTGGGGTCAAGCAAACATATAAATCTGTACAAATCAGTCAATGTTACATTTATTTAGCTAAAATTTGGTTTGGTAGTAGCTGAGAGGACATTCACAACACATACTTTGAGAGCCAACGTGTGTCGTGACAAAAGACTCTTGACAGATAATTAACAAGTTCGAGTTTTAAGAGCTTAAAAAAGTGTGGTTAGAGGTCAGAGTGATGATCAAAGGTCTGCCGATCTTCCTGAACATTTGTAAACTCGCCTGGCAGCGGATCCTTGAACTGCAGGATATTAAACATACGTATGCCGTGGGTACTAACAAACATAAAGCTAATGTTGACATAGTGATATAAGGTATAAGAACCCAGGTCCATAAAATACCAGCTGTTTTACTGATTTAAATCTCCTTTAAGAAAACTACTGCAATAAAAGTTAATATGTAGAAAAGATTCTATTTCCTTGCAACACACCTTTCTTCAATCCAGTGCCCTCCCATCAAATATTTTTTTCCTTCTAGCTGTAGACTAGACCATAAAAGACATAAAACTATGTAGTTTTGCTATAAAATTATTGGAAAAGGCCCCTGAAAAAACTATAAATAGCTGTTTACTCAAACTCACACAACACTCAAGTCCCAACAAAATGCGAGCGCCTTTATTCTTCCGCTGCGTACAAAAGTGGCTACACTCCTGGATTTTCCTTCTCCTCTGGGAGTAGTTTTTCCTTGGCCGAGTCCTGAGGTTCTCTGTGGGTGGTCTTCTGCATCTCCCGACCCTTGACCCACGTGTAGGCCGACGAGCCTCCGAGAACCATCATGTTACTGGTCCACCACAGCAGGCTTTTGCTGGACGAGTTGTACACCACCGCGATGACAGTCTGCGCGCAGGCCTTCGCCGTTCCCGAGACGTTGTGGGTGAGCGGGCTGGTGAACTTGATCTGGAGGCCCGTGACGTAGCCGATGGCGAAGCCGAACACTCCCCCCAGCGTCATCATCCCCCAGAAGCCGAGGTCCGTCAAGCGGCTGAAGTTGGCCACTCTGCCCACGTCCCCGAAGACGAAAATGAGAGGAAGGAAGAGGACGCACGCGTTCACGTTGTTGTAGAAAGACAGCTTCCAGATGCTTCCATCCACAGCAGGCATCACCTTCTTCGTGTAGATGGCGTTGAGAGAGACACAGGCGCTCGCCAGCACCCCGAAAAACACGCCCAACCAGGAGAGGGACCCGGATAAGCCTTCCTGATCCACACCGAGCCAGAAGCCACCTGAAAGAAATCAGAAATGGCAGTAAATTAAATATTTTAATACCAAACCATCTACTCTGTTGTTTCGTATTTGTTTCCTTAAAAAATATCTTTTTTGTTTTACTGCATCTTCTTGTATTCAGAAGATAACATGTTAGAATTAATGTACCTTTATCTTTAAAGAGCAAAAAAATAAGTAACCCATGAGATCAGAAGATTTTTAATAAGAGTTGTATTTTATGACATGTATGTGTATGAACATTTTTTATTTCACTTGTTACATATACAGATATATCTCTTTTGAGCAATATATATATATATATATATATATATATATATATATATATAAATAAAAATTAAATTAAGGCTGTCAAAGATTGTTCACAATTTTTCGATAAGGCAAAATAAAGCAAAGAGACATGCAAAGTCTATAAATCGATAACAGTTCCTAAAACGAGCCACTTTATAAAAGATTTAATATTGTGTTACAAATAGGTTATTGATGAGCTTGAAAACACTTCATAAAGTGTTAACAATCATTTAGAAAACACTGCTCATACGTCCAAGCAGGCTCACTATTTGGCAAGATCAAGTGCTGTACTCATTTTGATTCGTAATCTAAATTTTCAATTTTATCAGTCATGTGTCTGTAATTAACCTGCATGGAGGCGCTATGAGTTTGTTTTTTTGGGGGCACATAAAGTTAAACAGTTAAACAGGTAAGCTGAGCGCACAGCAGTAAAATACATTTACCTGACTGAAATAAAGTACAGCTCTTGATCTTGGCAAATAGTGAGCCTGCTTCAGTGTATAAACTGAGGTTGGGAACTCTTTGGGAAACGAATAATATTGCTTTAGAAAGTGTTTACAAATTCTCGATTAACCTAATAAGAAAGCATTAATGAATCTGACACTAGACTACAAAGAAAAGGCGTGATGCAGAGATAAAGACAGCAAGTGATAAATTTCATTAAAAGCTGCTGACAAATAAACATAAACAGTGTGATGAACTTCTTTAATCACAGGACTTAATTAAAGCCAGCCTACGTGTGGGATACTTTGTGTTGCTTGTCTCAATATTTTGTTATATGTTGTGCTTCTTTGCTTTTACGCTCTGATTTCTTGCTTTTACTCGCTGTGCACTTTTTCCCCGAAGCGCCAAAATTGCTTCAATCCGTTTTTGTCACCTTCAACTTCGCTCGCCGGTTTGTGTTTTTGCTTCGCTGCGAGTTACCTTACAAGTGGAGCAAACTTTTGTTTTTTGTTTTGCTTTTTTAAATTTATATTTAGACAAACACAACACTTGCACAGATACGGTTGACTTTTCGAAAAACCGCTGCAATGCCTTTACAGTGAACCAATCGTTCGCTTAATTCACACCCAAGTAGCTCAGGACGTAAATAAATGTTTCTGTTTGTACGAAACAACTTTAGTCAAGATGCAGTAGAATCACCTACTGTAGGAGAAAATACATTAATCTAAATAAGTGACAGTACATCTCAGCATAATGCAATATCAGAACTTTACTTGTCTTTTTTTTGGCACATTAGTCTCTATCAGTTTTAAAATAAGCAGTTATCTTAACTCCAGCAGCTCTTCCCAATGTCATCACTGTTTATTATTTACATAAGTGATAACACAAATCCTCAGAGGACACCAGAATCCTGCGGAAATGACATTAATCAGTCCCTCCAGGATTTCATGGGCATTTTTTGTGATTGTTGCGGGCTAAAATGCCTGATTTCGCGGGGCATTTTCCTAAAAGTTGCATTTTTTTTTACAAAATCAATAAAAAACATAACTTTTAATATATAAACCAAAAATACTTACTAGTTTTGTAAGATAATTATCAACAAACATTGACATTCTCAAAAGGTGCTTTATTTGAGAACTTTGATAGCTTCTAAATTGACATTCATGACCATTTCTGGATTGTCCCTCGTCTGCAGCTCTCCTCACATGTTTTGCAGACACGAAGTGTTTGTCGATGCGTTTATGTTCCATGATTACACTGCAGGACGTGCAAAACAGCTTCCCCCCACTCTTGTGCAGCTGGGGAGGAAACTGGTTTGCGACCGCAGGGAAGTTAGTTTTAAGTTGGATATTCGCACTCCGCGGAGTTAGCGGCGTCTAGCTCACGGCTGACCCGAAACAGGAACGCTAATGTCGGCCAGCCGTCCCTAAGGAACCACCGTGAGAGAAGGGGCCGGCAGAGAATGGCTGGCCGACATTAGCGCTCCTGTTTCGGGTCAGCCGTGAGCTAGACGCCGCTAACTCTGCAGAGTGCGAATATCCAACTTAAAACTAACTTCACTGCGGTGTTTTGCTGAAATCTTTGTGGGCAAATGTGAAGCATTAGCGCACATTTTGGCTGCATGCTCCCGGCATTCTGATGTTAACAGGATGTGACGTCTTATCTCTTCTTCTTGAGTTATTTGGGGTTATTTTGGTTAAAGTTGCAGTGTTTTGGGCAAAGTTGCACAAAGTTGCGATTTCGCGGGGTTTGCTTGATTTTGCGTTAATAGTTGCGATCGCGAAATCCTGGAGGGTCTGATTAATGATGAATAAATGAAAGCAAAGGAAAAGTCCACCTACCCAGGATGATCCCACAGCAGATGAGAGCTTGTAAAGATGTGGTCTGTTTCAGGAGAACATACGATAGGAGCACATTAAACACTGTGCTGAGGGAGCGGCCCACCGTGTAGAAAGCCACCCCGACGTTCTTGAGACACAAGTTGTTGAAGGTGATCATGCCGATGAAGACGACGGACAGCGGCAGGACTTCCCGGGACGTCTTCAAGTCGAATTTGACCGACGGGAAGTCGACGAGTCCCGGGCAGAACTTGGACAGCAGCTGCATGAGCCAACACAGGCCGACGGTCACCACACACTGGAAGAAAGTGACGAACAGCGGCGCGTCCAGGTCTCGGTTGTCCAGCAGGTAATTGTTGAGGAACACCATTGTGATGGAGACGAACCAGTAAAGCGCGACCACGGCCGCTATCCGGACGGCTCGGAACAAAAACGCCTCCTCTTCTTCCCGCTCCTCCAGGTTGGTCGCTTCCGAGCCGGACAGAGCCATCCTCAGGATACTGGAGCGCTTCAGCTGGGCCCTGTTCATGTTTACACACACACAACAAAAAAAAAAACTGATTAAAAACTAGGGCATTCACAGGACCCGGAATCTAAATACAGACCAATGAAACGACAACATGACTGCCGAGTTCCGCTACCGGCAACAACAAACTCACTTCCGGTCTGGGCCTTTCAGCATAAAAGCCAAGACAACAATTTTCTTTGCAACTTCTGTATAAACCCTCAGTTTTTGCTCCAAGAGTTTCGAGCATGTTTTAGACAACGTAGCCCCGTCCTGACTAAAGTTATTTTAAATGAAATCAGATCTACAGTAAATAAATGGTTTCTGACAGACATCCTCTAATGAAAGTAGGACAAAATACGCATCAGCCATTAATTGTTCCATCTATGTAGAATATGCTGATAGGTTTTGGGATCCTAAGTTCCCAAGCTGCTGCAAAACACCATAAATTAGCAAAAAAAGAAATAACACAAAACACGTGACCAGACAACACAAATTAAGGAATTCTTAAGAAGAAAACTTCTATATTTAATTGAGTTACCATACTCTAAAGAAAATTTTACGTCTTTTTTTTAAATCGTCGTTACATTTTATTTAATTTATTTTTCTTGACAATACATCCGTCTTTTTACTGACAAGTCAAGCAACCCAAACCGGAATATTCACTGAGCAAACGACCCTACTTCCTTGTTTGAATTCGATAGGTTTTAAATAACTGCGCTCATTAACAGACATACTTCATATTGTTTAAAGACAAAAGCAAAAGCAAAATTACTTTGTCTCTGTTACGTTTTTACTTATAGCTTAGTGTTGTTCAAAAATTCAACATTTGCTCTGAATGACAGTTTATAGTTGTTTATCAGTTACATTTACTTTCATGAAGTCACATTATGCTGTTTTTATGGACTATGGTCAACATTTAAAAAAAAAATATTTTCATACCTGTATTTTTTGCGAAATGAGCTGTATCTGTAACCGAGATCAAGAAACGATGTATTTAAAGAAATGCCGTCTTTAAGTCCAGCTTGCCTGACCTGTATTTTCTGATACACCTTTCATGTGAAGAGCTGGGCGGGAAAGGGGGCGGAGCCTGCCTCCAAACTGGCAAATGATAGTGAATTACATCACGAACAAAGCGGAAATTAGTTTCCAAACGTTTCATCGTAAAAGCGCGACATATGTCTTTGACAGCGAAAAATCAGTAGATTTGGGACTAAAAACAAAGATAAGTCTGTACATTTTCAGTAAATCTAAAAAAAAAAAAAAAAAAAAACGAAACAGTTTAAACACAAATATCTCAAAATTGACCACAGTAATTCATAACATTTTTTACAAAAGAGATATGGTGTCTATTCATAAAATATCAACAATCAATTTCCTTTTTATTTTGAAAGAATAACCCATCTGTGTATCTTTTCTCTTGTCCTTACAGCATGTTGGTAATATCAGTGGCAAATTAGATAGCAAGACATAATACAGCCCAATACCTTACGGTTCTCTACCTGGTACTTACATAGCCTGTAAGTGCTCGCTATGTACATCCAGTATTGGGCTGTATTATGTACTTCTATCAATTTATTTTCCTTTTATTATACACAACTTACATTGTTTGCTGCCAGCTTGGTAAATAGGCCAACAGATTTGGATTGATCATTCAAAAATTAAGATCATGGCTACTATGTGTTAAGGTGAAATTAAAACAATTGCCAATATGTATTCATATGAATAAGGTATGATGGGAATCAGTCAATAGAAGGTTCATAAATGAGGCAATCTGAGAATTCACAGATGGGTTATTTGGTTATCTATTTGTTAAGTTAACCATAATAAAAAAGTTGCACTAAACAGCATAGACTCTTAAATTTTGTTACCTTATTAAGTGTAACAAGTGATCAGTTCAATCTTGAGATTAACATTGCCAGTTATCAGATCACAACAAGTGAAGGATGAAATTTCTTCGACAGGGAACTCTTTATCATAATACTTACACCAAATAAGGAGGGAAAAAAAAATATTTCAAATATTTTATTGCAAAAATAAAACCAAATAAAGAAAATAGGATCAACAATAAACAATTAAGATGACACAATAAAAATTAGACAAACACTATAATTTTACGGAATTTATTGTAATCCATAGGAGGGTCCAGAAGAAAATATTTGGGAACCACTGCTTTAAACTATTTTGGCAAATAGTTCACTTCAGAATTTGGTCAGAAGATGTTATTAATTCTGCCAGGTTTTAATGACACATCAGATTGGAAATAGATGTTATTTATCAGTTTGCATCAGTTAAAATGAAATAGCCAGCTCAAAATGGCTTCTTCTTTTATCTTTCTCATCACACAGAGTTAAAGTTGACTCCCTGGATCAAAAGCTGTAGAGGAGCCAGTCGTCACTTTGTCTTTGAGGAACTTGGGTTCTGCTCAGGCCTCAACAGAACTACGACAAGTGAGCAGGTTAAGGCCCAGAGCTCATTGAGGGTCTGTGCCTCTTTGGTTTTCTCTTTCTTTCTCTTTTTTTGTTCTGAAAATACAGAAACACTAAGCACAAATGTTTTCTCACTCAGGAAACAAAATGAAACAAAGACAACGAGGGGAGAAATGTCTTGACAAACAGAAAAAAAAATGTTCTGCCAATGAACTGCAAAACGAACAGACTAGCAGTCACCCACCAAGGCTTTCTCCTCGGTTTGTTATCAAAGTTTATAACAACTAGGCCATTCAGATTGTTGGGCTGGAAAGACCTTGGGGGTGCAGAAAGGCTTTATATCAAATACATTTTAACCCACTTGTGAATACAATTCTCCTCTAAGACAAAAGAAACAAAGTTTGTTAAAATAATTTTCATACTAAATATTTCCATACAAATTATTAACATCAGGTCTCATAATCAAATAAACATATCTCATTTCAGCTATGAATCATGTTTTCTTCAAACCTTAGGAAAGCATGTAAACAATCTGAGAATAACTGATTGGACGTGTCTGAAAACAATCAGGAATCACTCAGGTCAGACTGAGCTTTTTATGGAACAGCTGATGAAAGATGACGGTAGAGCAGAGGTCATGAAAAACAGGTGATTCTTCATGCTACATAAATGACTCTTTTTTTAATGTGCATACATCATCTTAAACATTTGTCATTTTTAAATAAAAAAGAACACTTTGTAAATACCAATGTCTATTTATTTTACAAGTGTTCATGTTTCTGCTGCATTCTCTTCTTTATTTGAGACATCTGCTGTTCTAGTAATTCCAGTGACGCCTCTGTGGTAAGCATCCAGAATAGCAGTAAACAATTATGTGGCTCTTTAACAACGAGAACATGAATCCTGACGGTGTGTTTCAAATGTGCTCTCCCCCTCTTATCCTATTCTCCAAAAGCAAGGAGTCGTGTTTCACAGTTTATGACAGCAGGTGGCAGCAACTTATCACCAATACTGTTTTTGTTTTTTTATTTATTTATTTTTGTTCCTGGCAGACATGCTTCCATAGAAAAATTAATTTAATAAGTAAGAATTACCAATTACATTAACAATTTATGGTAAAAATTATATATAACAAAGACTGGGATTATAAACCTGTGTAACTGATTCATAAGATAATCTTTTTTATATTTAAATGAGGTTTCCCTTTTTACTGGCTTGTTAACAGCAGCCTTCATCTCATGCAACATGCTAACAATGAGTCTGTGTGTCCTTTCAATTCATTTTATTTTCTATTATTCTTTCTCCTGGGGTGGGAGGAGGAAGAGAGAATGCAGAAACACAATATGATGGTTTGAATGAATGGGTTAATATCGCATTATAAAGTGCTTTGAAGAACCTTTCTAATGTATGTCTACAGACCTTTGAAAGAAAAAAATATAATCTTTCATCCTTTACTGACCAAATTTTATGTCAAACTACATGACTTCCTGCTGTCATTGTTCTCATCTTTCACAGCTGTAAGCTTGTTCACTTGCTGGAAAATTGTCCTGAATCATCCCCCACCCCCCTTTTTTTCCTTCCTCATGTCTTCTGCTACAGTAACTTCACTGGTGTACCTCCGTTTGACGCTATAGTAAACTGTATATGCACTCAGCAAGGGCAAGGCTTCATCTCCTTCAAAGAACACATGGGTGGTATTTTGGAAGGGGAGAAATACCTGAATCAGCCTACACAAGACATACACAGAGGGTGTCAAACCCTTCACTCTGCTTCTTCATGCTCAGGTTTTGGAAGGGGAGAGACACTGTGCTGCTGTCAATCTGAACATTCAAGGAAAGGCAAAGTGTTCTTCCTTACTGACCTTGAACAGCAGGAGACATTTTTACCTTTCCCTCATATGATAGGAAAGTGCTCTTTGTACAAAGATAAAAAACTCATAAACTTACTGCATGTTAACAAGTAAAGCAAGCAAACAAAAAGTGTGATAGAGAAGGAAACAGCTACAGACTCAAAGCAAACAGACTATTTCTTTTTAATATCACTACAGAACATTTTCTAAACTTAACCAAATTAAAGGTCTAGCATTCATTAAAGGACTGTGTATCATCCATCACCTTTCATGCCAGTTTTAGACAAAGATCAACTTCTGTTGAGAAATTACAGCGTTGTAGCTGTTTCTGTCAAACCTTAAAAACAACATGATGAGTTTTCTCATGCAATACAATGAGAGTGTGCTGTGAATGGCTGTCAGGTACAAGCACATCAAACCTTAGTTCAATATTTGTAAAATTGAGTTATAGCCATTTTTATGTCGGCTAATGTCAATTAGCTGTGGTGTCGATCTTAATTTGGGTTGATTCCAAAAGTTAATAAGTTGTATATGTACATCCAATTTGGCAAGTTTTTTTTTTTTTTTTTAAAGTTTGTCACGTAGATCATGAAATATTTTGGAAAGAGACAAAACACACAAATATAGGAAAAAAAAAACATTGTTGTTTGTCTTTGCCTTTTGATGGCAGGCAATAATAACTCAACAGGAAACAAATCATATCTTTACAGAAGGACAACACAGACAACTTTTACACTTATCTCATCCAAAGTACAAGAAATACAATTGAGCTATGTTTTTGAGACATCCCGTTTTGCCTAATTTTGAATCCTAGTTTGCAACTTCACATGTATTGTGTCAGTCATTATCCTTCATCAGAATATAACTAATATGTCCTGATTTCCTCTGTGCTTTGGCAGGTTTTTGTTGTAAAAATTCCTATTACTCTTGTTTTTGTTTGTTGTTTTGTTTGATGTCACCAATTTTTATCACTTCCTGACACTGAATTACCTTTTGCTTTGTTTCTGAATTAAAGCTTATTTGGTGACCTCACCTGTCTGCCTCCTGATGGCCTTGGTTTTGATGGTCTTTGATCTTACAGTGATTGTAACAAATTCTGCTTCTTTCCTGTCAGAAAAAAATAAAACAAAACAAAAGAAGAAACAGTTGGTTGCGTTAAAGAATTCTCTGTAAATGGTAAATAGTTTTGGTCCTCCATTCCACAAGATGCAAGACAATTACTTATCTAAGCATACAACAAGCATCTAGGTTATGTTAAGCATCTCAGTGTGTTATTATGCTGAAGTCAATTCTGTTTTTGCACATTTCTTATTTCATTATATTTAAGACATCAACACAGCTCCAACATCTTTGTAGTACCCATTCCACGAAAAAGTGCTGAGTTTGAATTAATAGTGGTTAATTGTCTGCAAAGTGTCAAACTGACCATTCACAAGTAGCAGCAACATAAAAGCAACCAGTCCAACGTGCTTTAATAGGAAACAGGTGAGAATGAGCAGTGACTGTTGTGTTTCTAAATGCACGCTGAAGCTATTAGAGCTTCTCGAGTTCTGCCCTGTGCTGATGTATTCTGTGCAGCCCTAATTCACAGTGAGTTTCTGTCAGTGAGTTCTTCTGTTTTTAAAAGTTTCCCTGGGTCTCTCGAGTCTCCTTGGCACAAACAGATTTCTTGCACTTGCTGAAATTATCCCGAACAGTCTTTCACCATTATAACTGAAATGGCTGACATGCAACAGCATCACCCAAACAAACATGGAGCCAGCTTGCTTTTTAAATTTGTGAGTTTGCCGACAAATGGATAATTGGAGGAGCAAACAGACTATTTTATTTATTTATTTATTTGACCAGAGGATAGTACGCAATGCCTTCGGCAGAACTACTGGTTTGTATTATTACAAATGCCACTATCGCTAGTTGTAACAGCTGAAACAAAACTTTGATGTCTGACCCTGTGACACTGCTATGGGTTCATAAATAACTGCTGTTCATAACAAATCTCCATGATAAATATTAAGCCTACTAGGTTTTGCTGTGTGGTAAGAGCCACAAGGCGTCTTCATTTCCATCATATAAACCTCGCTCATGGACCAATGGTATTCTCTTAGCACACTGCTTTTAAGACTTTGATCTTACAGTGGTTGTAACAAATTCCGCTACTGCCCTATCAAGAAATTTAAAAAAAAGGAGAAACAAAAGATCCTGTTAAAGAATTCTCTGTAAAATTGGAGTTTCTGGGGAAGGAAAAAAAGTGACAGACAAAATCCATAAAAAAAGATAACAGCAAATCATAATCTTTACAGTATATGTGTGCTGTAAGATACCACTAGAAAGTTTTAAAAGGTTGTTGTTACTTTTTAGTTGTGCATGTTTCCACCACAGTAATATAGTAAATAACCTAAAATAAACACTACAGCTTGTCCACTAATAAACTGTAAATAAAAAGTCAAAGCCTTTGATGATTTTTGTTTTTTTGTTGGTTTTGCTAGTGGGTCCACAAAAAAGTATTTAAAAAAATGAAATTGAAAGCAAGAAATCTCAGATGGCAAACTTCTTTTCAGTAGTAACTTAAAAGACTCCAGCTTTTATCCTTCAAAGTCAGAAAGTGAGCCACGGCTGATTGATATAATCACCAAATGAGATTATTTATTAGTCAGAAAGAAATAAAACAATTTTATTCAACTAATTGAGCTGTTGGGATGTCAGTTATGAATTGACAGTGTTTCAATTTAGTTATCTTTTATTTCATAAAAGACTCCACATTTTAGTCCACGTTGGCTGATCAACCATTAACTGGGTGTTCCACTTCTGGCTTCTAACAGTGACACGTGGAAATATGCTGAGGAAGGGTAGTAAATACTACATTGCCCCAAAGTGTAGCATAAGTATACATTAAAGAAAATGTGGTGTGCGTATACATTTAAAGGTACTCTGTGTGTAAATAAGTGATCCTGGCTTGTACCGCAAAGTTCTGGAAGAGTGGCCAACACAACTATAAAAGGGCTATATAAATGCAGTCCCTTTTGCATATTTGAGTTAATGTCGGTGAAGCCGGTCGGCATTAAAAAGGATGTCTTCTGAGTGCATCTGAATCACATCTGAAAGGTCTTTAATTGAAGGGATACTTCCTTGGTCATTAATAGCACATAAACCATTCCAACGTTTAAGACTTTTAGAGCCCACTGAGGAGGGCATCTTCCTTAATAACCAAGACTATAAAACATGAATGAGCTATCCTCTCAGAATTAAACAGCAACATAAAGTTTTTATGGATCTTTTTAGCCACTCAGTATACAGCAACCTGTCATCTTCTTAGCATACATGCAGATGCGCCATTTATCTCTGTCAGACTGACATGGTTTTGCTTAGTAGGCTGCAGAGGAATCTAGATCCATGCCATCAGAGACCAAGGTGATTCAGATAACTCAGTCTTCCTTGGGGAACTGCAGAGGCAATGCGTAGCAGTAAGATGACAGCGGTACCGCCAGTTTGATTTGCATAGCCTCTGCAGTGCACATATTGCTAGTTTTTCCCCCGCCACATTTTCTTCAATTTACAGCTGTTTTTTTCCCCTTTCTTTCTATTTTTTGACACTACTTGTGTTTCTCTCAGGTCTTATTTGAATAAGACCTCATCCTTTTTTTGTCTGTTTTCTTTGGGTGGGGGGTGGGTAATTGTTATCAGATTAGTAGATTGAATAACCTGCCCAGAGCTCTTCTGGTAAACTTCACTTCTCAGTCATATATATATATATATATATATATATAGTCAATTCACATCAGTTTTTCCAACCTTTGTAAAAGTCAACTATTTTAAGTTCGATTCAATTAGCAGTGTGATGTGGAATAGGAAACAGATGTGATCTGTTGGCATCTGATGGAGGCTGGCCCAATTCACAAAGACACTGCTCCACAATCCACATGGCCCACATAATCTATTTCTCATGTCCCATCAGTCACCCTCTTTTTGTTCCATTCAAGTCTGGTCATATTTGTTTTGCCACAAAAAAGGAGACCTATCCAAGCAGGTATTCACAATGATATGGCTGATCAGATAGTCTCATGATAAATTTGAAAGCAAAGCAAAAAGCAAATGGGCTGTAAAGAGTTGCATCCAATGCTCATGGCATTGTTCTGGATAAACTAATTACTTCCGGTGAATTAACTACCTAATTCTCACTTGGACTGAGCAGAACCCAAAACAAGCATCCCATAAAGGTCACCAGCAGACCACCTCATTGAGTAACTCACTGATTTCAACATTGCTAATGAAGCTTTAGTGGTCGTGTACCGCACATTTGTGCTTCCACTCCCCTGCACTGCTGCACAAAGGGTTGGTTAATTATCACCTTTGTTTTAAATTGTTCTCACACCAGCCTAGAATGTGCTGTTAGCGAGCTGAATTAGCTATTGGAGCCAGATCAATATTAAGAAAGCAAGCTCTGTGTGGTGGTAGAGAATCTCACACTTATGTTTGATTCTTACTCACATGTTCCTTTCAATAATATTTCTTTGTTTACCCCCTTCTCACTTTCCTTGTGTCTCCTCCACATCTTTCAAAGAGAAAGGACAAATCAAAGTATGTGCCTTATTTAACAGTAATGAGAAAAAAAAAAGGTTTCACAAATCTGTATCAGTACAATGATAATGTAGTTTAGTCATCTTCTTCAGCTTCAATAAAGTTATACATCTAAGACTATCATCATTGGCCTTGCAGTGTCAGTGCGAGAGTCAAGGCAACACAATTCCCTGATCAAGTTTAGATACCAAAACAACAACTAGGTTTAGTTAAAAAAAAGTATGAGGTTAAAATACACTTATTTTATTGAGTCAACTAATTGATGATTAAAGCAGAAATGCAGTGCTCTTTGGTTTTAGATGTTTCTCTTCTGCAGAACACCTGGTTTAGAAATTTGGCTGGTTAACAGGCTTTTGCAGAAGTTGTTCACTAAATATCCAGGTCATGCAAGCTTTTTAATCATGTGTTGGGGCAGAGATGCATCTGAGGGCCAGGACTGGGAAACATACAGTAGTTCATCATCTATTCATCCATTTTATGGATGGATAGTCAATCTGATTAAGTGGTGAACTGATTTCTGGTATCATGAACTGGCTTTAAATACGTAAAATGTCACTTGGCTAGTTCACCATGAAAATTAAAATGAGAAAATACATCTGATTCTGGCGATTCGTCAGTGTAAGATCATTTCAAAATTCTTCTCATGTTCTGCATCATTCATTACCTGAAACTGAACAACACAAACGTCTTCACTTTCCCTATAAATGATCAAATAAATGGGTTATGTGAATGCATGTGTATGTACTGTATAGGAGTGGGATGAGAAGGTTGAGTATTACTGCTAAAAATAGACATACCTTTCATTCTCTCATGGCCCAGAAGTGTTTTTCTTTCTGCTGACACAGTGAAATATTAATGTGGAATAAATTCTCATCTAATTAGAGTCTCTGAATTAATTGGGAAGCGTTTAATTAGCGTAGGTTTCTTTTCTGCGGAGGGGAGGTTTTGATCAGAGCCATATGGCTGCATCCTCAGATGTGCTGTGGTTCGGAGGCTTATAAATATGAACTACTTTAGTTAGAAATTCAAGTGAAAAAAAAAAGATTTTTTTTTTTTTCTTGTGTGTGTATGTCACAGAACATAAGAATGTGTAATAGACACACAGGTAATGTTGAATAATTGTGACATCCTACCCAGATGTGGGTATTGTTTGGCCTGGACCTCTGAAGAAACTCCCTTAAATGTTTTCTGAAAAAACTCAGGCATATGACAAATAAAATATATGAAAAAACAACAACAAATATATAAATAAATAAAAAACATCATTAAAACAAAAACAAGGGGAAAATATGTCTCCTGTTACCGCAGCAGCTGAGTGGTGTAGCTTCATCAAAGTTCAGGCTGGTTAAGGGAAGAGATTTCTGTTCAGCTACTCTGGCTCAGTGGTTTTGAAAGGTTTTCATGGCAAGGCAAACAATTTACAAAAACAAGATTTTCCAAGACACTCTTTCCACATGATTGTAGCTGCGTAAGACTGTGTAAGATTTTGCCTCAATCTGTCAAATTCTTGTGCTACGCCATATACCAACAGTAGATAACTAAAAAGTTGAGCAAAAGAAAATACTGTAACACTGTAAGTAATCACCCCAAGATTACAAAAAATCCACTGTTTGAAAAACTGAACAAAATGCAAATTGTGCTATCAGAGCAGAAATCATAATAAAAATCATAAATAAACATAATTTGTTTGTAGCATTAAGTCTAATGTTTAGATAAATTCCCCACTAAAGGTAAAAGTCCAAAAACATGCATGTTTCTTTCTTTCAATTTAATCCTTTTTTTCTGATCAGGGTTTTTTTGTTAAGAGGAAAGGACAAAAAGAGAAGCTTAGAAGATAAAAAGTACATCAGACAGATGGGACACTGTAGGAACTGAACGGGTGAGAAAGAGGAGGGGATGGGAGAAGACATATTTATCACAGTTTGTCACAGTCGAAAAGCGACTGAGGCAAAAATGCAGAGACAAAAAAATATGACTGAACAAAAAAGCAACGAGCTGTGCTTTCACTTCTCGACCAAAAGACTTCTTCAGTTTTAATTAATGGTTGGGAGAGTCAGTGAACACACATCTATGCGAATGACCCACTGACCATCCTGTGTTTTTATTTTTTTTGTGAGTTGTTCACCTCCCTGACCAACATATTTTAGTGTTTTGGTATTTTAGTCTCGTGTTTCATCAAAAAGAATAGCTGTGAAATCATTTAAAAAGAGAATGCAGGCTGCTGTTGGAGTGTTTGAATGTGATTAGTGCTATAAAAACTATCTAGCATATGGCTGTCATCAGTGCCAATTATCTAAATTCTTCTTGTTGTAATTGTCTGTTTGCCTTTTAAATGTGTTTTGAAATTAATAATAAAAATAATAGCAAAGTTGACAGGTAACTCACTTGTTTCGCTTTATTTACACATTATAAAACAAATGCTGTAGATGGTATAACAGCTTATCTTCTTTTTACCTGATAAAAAACCTTTAAAGTAATACAGTCAGATAAAAATCCACATTCCTTGGCTTTGCTGAGCCCCCAATATTCCAGTCGAAACAACACATCTTCAAAATGCCAAAACAAATTGTAAAAATTTAGAGTCAAGACTGTTGATGCTGTAAATATTTGAACATAGTCCTTGTCTCTTGTATTTTTTTTTTTTAATGTTGGATTCACACATTTAGTCTAACAGCAAAAAGCAAAAGAAAAATGATCAAAAGCCATGCAGGCACCCTTTGAAGGTGAACTGAACAAACTGCTCACCTTTAGGCTGGCCACAGGCTGATAATAGTAGGTAGAGGATGAGTCTTCTGACGGCAAAATATTTGCAGAAATGGATTACACTGAGAAATTCATGCATACACTATATCAAACATTAATTATTCAAGCTACAAAACAGACTAAGACATTGCAGTTACTCCAAACGGAACTGAACTTGACTTCTCTAAAGGTAATACATTTCATTGTTTTAATACTAAATAATAAGCTTTGTCAGTGGTGAATCATCAGGCCCAAGTCAAACCATAAAAATAAACAAAATAATTTAGAAAGGTATAATCATTTTATTTTAAGCACCTTTACAGTGAAAACAATTCATGCTTTGCTTGTATATAATATAACAGTGAAACACAAGGTCATCTCCATGTTTTCTATTTGAGCATTGCAAGTTGAAGTAGTTTTAGGTTGAAAAACAAAAAATCTAATAAATGGTATCTAGGCTGAATTCTTAATTTTTTGTAACTGGGGTATTGGGCATCTATGTCAGACTGACCTCACCATTTAAACAAATAAAAGCACATTCCTGACAGTAAGTTTGATAATCCATTCAGATTCAGAGTTGTAGCCAGCAGGTGTTTTGTTTTTTTTAACTGCTAGTTACTCCATCTAAGCAGTAGCTGACTAGATATACACTGCTGCTGATCCACCGCATTTAGCTACATGAAAAATGGCAACATATTGATATGATATTGTCATGAGGGGGGGAGAAGGAGGTGAACCCAGAGTGCAGACTTCTAATAAAAAACTAATTTATTAACTAAAGAAATGAACAAGAACATGGGCCGACGAGGCAGCAAAAACTTAACAAAACAAAATCCAAAACAGCAAGGCAAGGCAAGAGACAAGGGACAAGGGACAAGGGACCAGAGACCAGAGACCAGAGACCATGAACAATAGACAATACAAAATGAACCAGTGGAGAAAGTGACCGGGTTTTAAAGCTGAGGATGATTATGGGAAGTGGGCACAGGTGAGTGATTGCAATAGCAGACAGATGGAGATGGGTATGGCAATTAACAAGAGCTGACAGAGGATAAATGGAGAAAGAAGACACATGGGCAACAAACAGGAAAACAAAACAACAAAGACAGTAAACCAAACCCAAAAGAAACCAAAAACAAAACACTAAATACAAAAAGAAACACTACCAAAACGAAACCTGACAGATATTGTCATAAAATCTGTGGCTTTTTCAAGACCAACATAAGTTAAAGATAGATGTTGTCAAATATAAGGCTTTTAAAAAGCAAAAATTTGAGCTTTTTTAATCATTTAGTTTGCTAGTCATTTGGTTAGCAACTAGGACAGATCCACGTGCGCAGTGGAAAGGTTAAGAGAACTGTTGTTGAACTAACTGGACAAAAGCATTACAACACAGGAGATCATCTACAGACAGTTATCATCATGAAAAACTTTGAAGAAACAAGGATTTAATATTTAAAATGCATCCAGAAAAACTGATTTTGTTTTCAAATTACTGTCAATGCCGAGTGAAACAGTTTATCGTTTGGCTCATTTTGCCGCAGTAGCTTTACCACAACATGTGCTAATCACTTTGTACCTTTACCGCCTTTTACTTTTGCAGTTCTTGTCATTTCTACCCAGATTCTTCAGTCTTCCTACACATCTGTCATGTCTCCTTTCATACCTGCGTTAACAGCGTAGGGGTATGAAGTGCTGAAGGAACACAGTGACCTTGAGCCCTTTTTCCACAGCATTGCTGTTTATTATACCGAACAGATTTAATACCCGTTTTGTTCCTCGATTGTTGAAGGATTGTCTTTGTTTTTTTTCCTTCCTGCAATTCATGCCTATTGACTTGGTCTACTTTGCTCTCAGAACTGACAAAAGTGTGATGTGTTCAAGAGAAAATTTAACTGGTCTGTTTGAGTGTAATTGTGCTGTCATCTATCTGTTTATGAACATCAATAGGTGGTGTGGTTGTGCTGTCAGTTTACTATATGGCCTATTTCTTGTGGGTATTGTCATTAAGCTTAAAAATAAAACTGCACTTGAATCTGCTAAACTACATGCATGTGTGTGCTTGTGCAGTGTGTATGTGTGTGTGGGTCTTGGTAAACAGAAGGCCCAGTTGTTATGGGTAAGCTTCACCATGGGAGTAAAATCATCCACTTTTCCCTACTACACCTGTTATATAGACAAGACAAAGTAATGCATTTTATGTAATATATATATACTTACTTAAAGACAATAAAAATAGCAATAAACAGATTTTTCTTGTGTATTACATAAAACACAACTTTTATGGATAATTACAGCTAAGCAAGAGCAATAAATGAACTAAGAAATTCAAAGGCATGGAGACAATTAAGGCAAGATTAAATGCAAACAAGAACATCGCTGTATTCAAATTTACTCATCACTGTTCAGAAAAAAAGACAGCTTCATTAATGCATAGCATAGAAAAGCTGCATAAATCTATACAATACTGCTTGGCACTGAATAACAGCATGCAGCTACATGTGAATCATATTGCATAATAAACACCCAGAGGTGCAGATATCCCTTTATGTACAGACTCATAACATGTGGGGTGTTTGTGAATTTGATTGATGAGGTGATCAAAAAACAATCCACCCTACTGTCATCAGTCCATTGGTGATGAGTGGAATGAAGGCAATAAAGATGGCAGAACAGTCATTGATGTGATTTATGAGTTTGGATGCATCGTTGAAGATATAGATGCATACAGATAACTGTCACATGCTGAAATATGTACAAACAGGTACATCTGGTTGCAAAAGTTCACTGTCAGCTATTCATTTATTCATATTTTATGATATATTTGACACTGGTGCTTTTCTGTTGGGGAGGGAGCTGATGCAGTTGGTGTAGCTCATGCACCAACTGCACAAAACAATGCTCAGTAGGCGTAATCTGACCCAAAGTTCATTTTAATCTAAGTTCAATATTTTTCTTACAGAAATGTAAGCATGTATATGAAATCCTACTTCTTGAACTTATCCAATAATCCTCACATGTACTAACAAGAAAAGTGAAAAATTTAAGTTTGAAATGTTGGCCTGAATGGTGGCAGAAAATATGCATCCCTTCACACAATGCTTTTTTTTTCATTTATTTAATTGTTTGAGCTCTTTGCAGGGGCAGCCTTTGTTGAGTGAGAGAAGTTATTATTTCTATATTTAGTGTCACTGGGGAAATGTATGTACTTGCTTATATTTATATCTGGCATGCTAGTTTTGCCTGCACTGGTCTGTGTTTAAGTTGTTTTGTACTTTAGTAACAACTATTTGCAGTGTAATGTATGCAAACCTTCGCTAAAATAAAAATTTCACTGTGCAATTTTCTCTTTTGTTTTATGTTTTAATCTATCTGTCTAGAGATAACTGATCTCCTGTTGGGCAATAACTCCAACTGGTGGTGACATCTCAACCTTTCTGTTGTAATACAATAAATGCACTAGCATGAATATTAAGAAACTAACACAAGTATATTTCCAAACATTTATTCCAAAAGCTCAGCAGAAAATTAACTATTGGTGGAATGCGAGTTCAGATGCCACTGGATCATGCAAGAACAGAGAGAAAATGCAAACATCACATTAAAAGCCCTCCACATACCTCTTTCTTTTGAGATAACATTGCTAACCGCTGACCCACCATGCTGCCACTCTACACAGAAACAGATGTGAAATACTTGTCATCTGACTGCTGAGTAATTTGTTTCAAGATGACACCATAACACAGGGATTTGATTTTAATTTAACGACTGCATTTTTATACACTGCTGATGTCAGTTCATTGACCTGCACTGATTAAAACAGATTTTAGATTGTTGTAAATGATCATGCTTTGTGCAATAACACTAGCTAGCAGCTTGTAATACTAGCTCTGAATGCTCAACTTAAATGATCCTCAAATAAAGATGTCTTGGAACCTTAGGTCCCTTCATGGAGGTGTTCCGTCAATGTTTGTATTTTCCCATTGGGGAATATACAGCTGCAGTCAGGTTCACATATGCTCATCATGGGCATAAATGTCAAGTTTAATTTTTAGAAACAGCATTAAAGATATGTTTTGTTTATAAAAGTTGCCAACATAGAGGTACCAAAGCTTTATCACTGTTCATCAGAATAATCTTATTCACTAAGCCTTACTTTAAAAAAAAGTACTTTTGGTTTCAAGAATCCGCTTTTGTTTCCATCAGGAAGGCTTGTATGCTGAAATATGTTGAGTTTTATAGGTCAAGATAATTATGCCATGAAAATAATAGTACGTTAATTGTTTTTCTTTATTTTTTTTAATGCCTTGTATTTCTTTTTTTTTTTTTTGGTCATCCAAGTTTATATTTCATACCCATTTCTTACCCCAAAAGCACTCCAACCAATTCTTTGCCCTAGAAGGTGCACTTACACAGGCAACCTACACACATTAGTTTGAAGAGGACAGCAGCGCTACAGGGACACATAATCTTTCACTTTGCTTTTATCTAACACATCTCAACTATCCAACTCTGAGTTTCAGACTGGTATTGTATGCAAATGCTGGTAACTGTTTACATACAAAGCCGAAAGAGGCGAATTATCACAGCTGCACAGCTTGCAGCGCAAACATGACTGTTTGTTTGCCATTGGGATCTTTCAGTTTGCAGTGTTGGGTCATTACCTCAGCAGTTCAAAAAACTAAGTGGCTGACCTTTTTACAAAGTTTTCATGGCAGTGTATGTTATCCAAAATAGCTTCAGTCCATCATAATGGTAATAAAAGGTCTCAGGCCCTAATGTAAAATATAGTCTGGATGAATAAAAATGGACCACAACAGCTAATATTTATTCGATAATTAATGGTTCCTGTTTTATATTTCGACTGAAGATGACTACAGAGCACTTTTTCCATTTAAATATTCACATGCAAACACAGTCAGTACCTACGTAAATATTATAAATAGGAACGTTGCACATTTATTTTACTTCTGTGATCACTCTTTAGCTGAATGGCAATTTTCAAGCTGAGTCTGTTAATTCCTTTGCATTTTGGGACAATAAGACAAAACATGTCCTAAGAATGTTTTATTTTGTTTTATTTATCATTTATTCATTTATGTTTAAGATGATTTGATCCTACAGCTCATAACTTGCAAAATCGTTTCCAAAATAGATGTTTAGTTGAAAACCTTCCCACACAGAAGTCAGGTAAACAAAACAAACAATGAAAGAAAAACACATATACAACATACTACAGTGTCAGCACCCGGAATTCAAAAAAAAGTACACCTCTTTTATCCAGAGGTGAGGTGAAAAGAAACTCTTTTTGTCTTCTCAAGCACAAAAATGCCCTGAAAAAAAAAAAAAAAAAAAAGAAAAAAAAAAATCAAACATGCCACTCAGGTACTTCAGACAAAATGACCAGTTTACTCTGGCTTTTGTTATCATCAGTGTGCACAAAAAGCTGGGGAGCTTGCTCGACTGAATGTCCACAAATCGCTTTTGTTGCTTGGTGAAATGTGACACTGATGACTGAGCGGGGAGAGTGATATCACAGGTGCATCTTTTATCCTGGATGTCACAGCTTCACCATTCAGGAAGAGTCAGAGGCAGAAGATTAATGAATATATCTGCCATCTCCCCATCAAGACACTCAGAAGTCATTGGATCTGCTGTTGTCATTTTTAATCTCTGCAACATGAAGAAGTAAAAAAGAAATTTGTTTATAAATAATAAAATTGTGCTCACATTGACATGAAATATATCTACTCCTTGACATGTCGACGCATGATTTGTGTACAAAACATATTAGATCAAATTAAACCCTTACTGAAATAACACAAATATTTCATGTAGAAAGTCCCATTCTCATGTCAAACCCGTGTTTTGTTTTTTGTGTGATTCTGAAACCTGTTAGACATGTATATGCTGTATAATCACACAGGGGCACACGGTTTTCTACATTTGTTTATATGCAAGAAACATGGTAAGATTATGTGGTTGTTCTTTAAAGAAATATCCCTCTTTCACAGTGATTATTTTTTTGCTTCAAGTTTTAGGCTGAGGTTAAAAAAGAAAGGCTTTTCATGCTGCTTCCTTTCATGTGAGTCGCACATTCTGATACAAAGTACATGTTAATGTAAATGTTAATTCTGAGAGAAGCTATGGAGGAATCTGCCCAAGGAACTGATCCTTGGGTAAGTAACTTGACTAAGGAGCTTCGTTCTCGGATACACAAAAGAGAAATGGTGAGCAGCGATGTAATCAAACAAGGTCAGTGAAGGGCCATACATTTCTGGAACAGAATGGAGTCTGTCACCGCTTTACTAATGGACTCTACACTGAAAGTGGAGGGGGTGGAGATTCCAGTCTGCAACACTAATTTAATTATAACCAAGGCCAGCAGCTCTGAATGTCCCATTGCAAATCTGCAATCATTTTTTGTCATCGATTTTATTGAATTTTGAATATCAAGAGAACTGCGAACATTACATTTTAGATCACTAACAATATGGTGCACTAGGTACTTTTTTGTATCTCTGATTTGAGTAAAATGTTTAACACTATACTGAAAGTCCTCATTCTTGCCGTGATGTTGAGATAAAAAAGGACACTCAAGTCACAGTTTGTCACTGTAGGAAGGAGTTCAGGTGTCGACTGCAGGAAAACACAAACCTGTATTTTAGCTTTTATGATATGTTTAATATTCTGACAAACACAGTAGGTGCTATTCTAATTTCTTGCATTTGTTTATTTATTTTTTTCAACCAAAAATAAACTGGTTTGGACCAAAAAGGTTTCTTGGAAAAAAAATTTAAAAATGTTTCAGTGATCGAGTATGAAGCGTGTTGTGTCTGAATTTTAGCTGAGAGTAAAGCCTGACAGATGACCTACTCAAAAATAGTTAAACTGAAAAGTTTTAAAATTCCTAACTAGAACTATATTGATCAAATCAATAACTAACAATTCGTTATTAGGAATTTCATTAAACAAAGTATATTAGAAGAAAGGAAAAAGGCTGAAATGTTTTATTCAGGAACTAATGATCTCACAAATCCAGGAATAGAAGAACGGCTGGGTTCACCATCTCTGCTTATCTGAAGCAGAAACTATCATGTGATTGATTTATTGACTGACCGGACCATTTACAAGAGACCTACGCAGTGCTCAGTTCAAGATGCATTAAGTACTGCTGTAAAACTAAGAGTAATGTATTAGAATTAAAGTAATGCACACAATTAGAAATGTTGGGTTTGTCACAAAAAGTAACCATCCATCTATCCATTCTTTTTACCTGCTTCTCCTTTTCGGGTCAGATGGTAACTTTTTCCAGCAGTCACTGTGTGAGAGGCAGGGAACACCCTAAACAGGTTGCAAGTTCATCACAGGGAGACTAACAACCATTAACACCAAGGAACAATTTACAGTTACCAGTTAACCTAACATGCATGTTTTTAATCTGTGGGAGGAAACCAGAGAAAACCAAAGCATGCACTGGGAGAATGTACAAAGTCCACCCAGAAAGGCTCCAGGCCAGGAGGCAATCCTGTGACCTAGCTCTAAACACTGTACCCTCACAAGAAACAATTAATCAAATTTCAGTGGTGATCCAGATCACAATCCGGATCAAAGTATTTTTTAATGATGCTATGGCCTTGGCGGAGGTTTGTACTTTCAGAGTACTTCTAGTTTTTTCTTTTCGCAATGCAAAATTGTTTTTAAGCTTAGATATCTAATTTGTATGGGTTGCTGTGTGGAGGTTTGTATAATATGCAAATTATGAAAATTAAGATCAAATAGAGAAAGAAAAAAAACTGTTGTGAGTGACCTTGGTAGTAAGGTACAAATGGTTACTTAAAGTCTCAGTGGGTTGGGTTTGGGGCAATTTAATGTAAGAAATACAGTTTATTTATAACAATGTTTTCATTGGAATTAAACTGCATACAAATAAAAATTATATCTTTATTATTACCTAGTCATGTTATGTTGGTTTTGGCTCTGATGTACAACATGGACAACAACATGGTCACCGATCTTCATAGTGTCTCCTGTGCTCCTCAGTACTTGTGATATGCTGTGGCATATTTCAGAAGCACCAAATATACAACTAAACAAGTTGCTTGAATTTCTCATCTGACATATTTATTTTTTGATTGAAAACTTGAGTAAAAAAAATAAATAAAAACTTCAAGCAGAATTAAATGAATAAAAGTACAGATCTCAGACTCCCAAACACATTTTTCATTACTACTTTACCATATCTACTTGCAGCAGGCAGAGATCTACCTGTCAGGGATGTTACCAGCTGAAGTATCCAAGTGCAGACACAGTTGAAGCAAAGATTTTTTTATTTTTTTTTATTTTTTTTTTTACTTTTTTTGACAGAAGCAATGTTAAGTATGCAGGTAAAGTCTTCAGAGGCCCAGTCAGTATCTCACTGGCAGAGTAGTAGACATGCTGGATTACTAAGAATGACAGAAAGCGCAGGTAACAAGGAGTAGGAAGAAGGTAACCACATTAACAAACCGGATTAGATTTGGCCAAATGTCAAGGGTTTACCACTGGAAGAAACAACAACCTGACCAGTGAAAAGAAGCCAAGGGACGCTACCCTGCCAAGTTGGATGATTAGACGCTGTGCAGGTGTGAGGGCCTGTCTAGCAGAAGACATGCCATGCTCAGAAGCACACTTCCACTAGAGAGGAACTAAGAGGAGACAAGAAACAAAGCCACACACAAGAGTCAGAGGATTTTAACCAAGATAGACTGAATAAGACAAAAAAAGTTGGTACATATCTATATATAGACAAACTGTGGAAAATAATCAGAAAAAGTTGACTGAAATAACTAATAGAGCACAGAACAAAACAGTACCAGTAACAGTAAACTCAGGCCTGAATTTCTCAAAGGATTGTGCATCTTTTGCGGGCGCAATCTTTGATTTTGAGCATCCATCAAATTTGCAGAGTTTTTGCAAAGTGACATTTGTGCCTTAAACTTTACCTATCAACCGAACAGCATCTCTCTGTGCTGGTTCCATTTGTTGACATTTAAATGAGGTATTATGCATTTAGAGAAAAACCTGCCCAAGGTAATGTAAATAACTGATTTTCAAAGTTGAGCAATGGTAGCGCATTTAGTACTGAATTTTATCGTTTCCTCACAGCTGGTGGTATTTGCATCTCAGATAAAGTGAAAGCAGCCACTCCCCATAGGAAAGAATATATATATGAGTGTGTGTGTGTGTGATCTGACTCAAAAAAGTGTAAAATGCTCACACCAGCTGAACTTGATAGGCATGTTTGCACCACCATATAATTAGAGCTATTTGCTTTTTGAATATGATGCAGAAAAGCAGCAGTCCAAACTGTTGGACTGCTGCTTTTCTGCATCATATTCAAAAAGCAAATAGCTCTAATTATATGACATTATTTCTGTGAAACAGTGATTACTCACAAGATTTAACAAAAAAAAAATCATGTTAACAGTGGTATTTTAATAGATATGTGGCTTTTAAATTATCAACATGCTGTATACATGTATGCTCTACTGGTAGTGTGTTTTTTATCACATAATTTGGCCTTAGGCCAGGGCAGAGTTCCTGGACATATTCCAGCAGAGCCATAATTAATCTTAGTCTTAATGGACTAAGATTATGTTCATGCAACAATAATTAGAAAATTAATTTGTATCTTTTTAAGGCAGTAAAGGCAAATACAAAATAAATAACTAAATATTATTAATAATACACTACTTAGCTTTTTTGTAGCTTTTTAAAACATCTTTTAAGTGGTTATTCTGTTTATTGATATGCACTGGTGAGACAACAAATTTTATTAAGGAAATCTTGCATTCTAGCATCTGCTTTGATGCTGCTTTGACACTTGACACCTAGAGATTTGCTTTATATATAAATAGCACAACCTCATCATGGTAACAGCACTCCATTTGAAAAAAAAAATGTGGGGAAAAGATTGGAAAATTTTGTATGCAATTCATTTGCCACACTGTAAGAAGTGTTACCACCAATTAGTTATCATAACTTGTTTCTATAATTTACTTCCATTTAACATAATGAGTTATGAATGTAGCGGCTAAATCCTATATTTTGTGCTACTGGTTGCTGTTCTTCCTGGTGGGTCTTGTTTGTACGTGCGCTTAATTAAACTTGCCATGCAGATCTTCCTTGTCGGCTTATAAATCGTAAAGCCATTTATTTTCTTTAAAGCATCCATTCATTTTGTCCTTTTCCATCAACACAAAATGTCCACATGAACTCGCATAATAAGCACAGTAGAAAACTGTTTGCCTCTTACCATTAGCAACACCTGAGTAGAAACACACCTGACCTTAAATACCCCATCCCAGCAATACATCAATGAAATACACCCCCTAGTGGAGAAAAACAAACAAGAAACAGATAAATGGCTCCTACACGCCAGCCCCTAATTGCGTGTGGCAGACAACATAGCAATTACCAAACTTACATTAAAGGAGCCATAAGTCAACATATGTCTATATACAAAATATACATAAGAGGCGAAACAGGTTTACATATTTATCATTCTATCACACATTTAGTTTATCAGTTTGTAGCCTCACACACCAGACAAATTTTTGTTACAGGTCTTTCAATAACGTTTGTTTTTGTTTGAAGTTGAACCACACGCACCAGACCCCTTTTATCCGGAAACGTTTTAATAACTTTCCCTAACATCCAAGATCCTCGAGGTGTTGTGGAGTCCATAACCACAACAACATCTCCAGGTATGAAACACCTTTTCTTTTTTATCCATTTTTGTCGTTCTTGTAATAATGGTAAATACTCTCGAATCCAGCGTTTCCAAAAGAGATCTGAAATGTATTGGATTTGTTTCCACCTTCTTTTAGCATAAAGATCTTTTTTGTTAAAAAGTCCTGGAGGGAGAGCTGGTTTTCCTTTCATGAGGAGCAAGTGGTTGGGTGTTAATGCCTCCAGATCATTGGGGTCCTCTGATAACTTTGTGATGGGACGATCATTTAGTATTGCCTCAGCTTCACAAAGTAAAGTGTGAAATCCTTCATCATCCAACATCTGTTGACGGAGAACTGAGTGTAGAACCTTTTTGATTATTCGTATGAGGCGCTCCCAAACACCGCCACAATGTGATCCTGATGGGGGGTTAAAACTCCATTTGATTCCTTTGAGAGACATTGCCTTTTCAATTTTTTCATTATTTAGAGAGGCTAGAGCTTCCCGCAGCTCTCTTTCTGCTCCTACGAAATTTGTGCCATTATCTGATCTCATGTGTAAAACTTGTCCTCTTCGAGAGATAAATCTCCGCAGTGCATTAATGCACGAGTCAGTATCCAAAGAGTAAGCCACTTCAAGGTGCACTGCCCTGCTTGTCATGCAAGTAAACACTACTCCGTAGCGTTTTACAACACTGCGCCCCCTTTTCACATCAATAGGCCCAAAATAATCTACACCAACATATGTGAATGGTGGCAGATCAGGAACCACTCTTTCTTCTGGCAAGTCTGCCATTTGTTGTTGACCAGTTTTTCCTCCATATAGCCTGCAGAATAAACATGTCGCTATGACCTTTTTCACAGCTGAAACCCCATTTGTTATCCAAAATTTTCTTCTTACAACTGAGAGGACATGATTTCTACCTCCGTGACCAAGCTGCAAGTGGACATGACGGAGGATAAGGTTGGAGATGTGCTGGTCTTTTGCCAGAATGAGGGGATGCTTGATGTTCTCAGGAATGGCTGCTTTACTCAGCCGGCCTCCAACACGCAGAAGCCCATCCTGTAGCACAGGGTTTAGTTTGTAAATCTGGCTACTTCTAGGTATTTCTGAGTTGCAGGATGATAATGTAGCAAACTCATTAGGGAATCTTTCCCTTTGGCAAAAGGAAATTATAGCCATCTCAGCTTCTGTGAGATCATCTAGAGACAGACTTTGATTTCCCAGCGATGTTTTGAGGGTTTGCACCTCCCCCGTCAACTCCAACATTGGTGTCCCAGTCACAACTGCACTGGGCAGCTGCAACTCCCTTTTCCTTCTACCTAGTTTCAACAGAACTCCCTCCAGCCTGATGAACCAAGCAACCGCTGACTCCAATTTCCGCCAGTCTGAGAAGAATGCCATCAACTGAGAAGTGGCATTCGAGCTGATGACCGTTGCATTGACCAAGGTGTGCCCTATTTCTGGGTCATCAGTAGTCACACTGAGATCCACAGGAGACCTTGGCCACATCTCTTCAGGTTCCCACAAGAATGCAGGACCTTCCATCCACCTCTGGTTCAAAAGATTGTCAACTTCAAATCCACGGGAAGCGTCATCTGCAGGGTTTAATGATGAAGGCACATGTCTCCACTGTTCAACCTCTGTGCTGTCCCCCATTGCTGCCACTCTACCAGCAACAAAAGTTCGAAACCCCCTGTCTTCATCCTCCATGTATTCTAAAACTGATGTGCTGTCAGTCCAAAAGCAGGCCTTTTCTAATGGCAGCTGAATCTCTGCCTGAAGCATCTTATTCAGTCTAACAGCCATAACAGCAGCTGTGAGCTCCAAGCGCGGAATAGTAATAGGCTTGAGCGGAGCTACCCTGGCTTTGCCAAACAAGAATGATACATGGACCCTCTTGTTGATGTTCTGCATTTTAATATATGTAGCCGTACCATACCCACTCTCACTTGCATCAGAGAAATGGTGCAACTGAGCACTAATCACTTCCCCAAAGCCTTCAGGTTTGATGCATCTACTGACGCGGAACTCAGCTAATTTCTCTAAGTCTTTCAGCCACCTGTTCCACCTTTTTTGAAAGGCTGGAGGTATAGGGTCATCCCAGCCCCATTTCATCCTGCATAGCTCCTGTAACAGCAGCTTGGCAGGGAGTATGAGGGGTGCTAGGAATCCTAGCGGATCATAAATGGAACTGATGATTGACAACATACCTCTTTTGGTGGGAGGCTTTTCTTTGATTTTCAGCTTGAACTTAAAACTGTCTGTCTCAGTGCACCATTGTAAACCTAATGCTCTGTCCACAGGTAGCTTGTCATTGTCCAAGTTCAGCTCACAAAGCGTCTGGGACCTAAGCTCCCCTGGGATACATTGGAGCACTTTTCGGCTGTTACTAATCCATTGGGTTAGAGTAAACCCTCCTCTGCTGCAAATAGATATGAGATCTTTAGCCATGGTAACTGCACTTTCTTCTGATGGCAAACTTTTTAAAAGGTCATCCATATAAAAGTTTTTGTTGACTGTTAATACAACATCTGCTGAGAAATCAGACTGGTTATCCTCAGCAGTTTTTCTGAGAGCAAAACAAGCACAGCTAGGTGAAGAAACTGCACCAAATAAGTGGACAGTCATACGGTATTCCTCAAGGTCTTGTTCTAGATTACCTTGAGGCCACCACATGAAACGTAGAAAGTCCACATGCTCTTCGGATACCTTAACCTGATGGAACATGGATTTTATGTCTGCCATTAACGCCACATGTTCCTGCCGAAACCTCACTAAAACCCCTACTAATGAGCTAGTTAAGTTTGGACCCTGTAAAAGCTGACTGTTGAGCGAGACGCCTTTATACTCTGCTCCACAATCAAACACCACCCGCAGCTTATGTTTTTGTGGATGGTATACACCATGATGTGGTATATACCACACTTTGCCTTTTGCTGTTGTCAGTTGATGTTGTGGAACCCTTTCTGCATGTCCGCTATTAATGGCATTAGTCATGAAGTTTGTGTACTCCTGATGAAAACTTCTGTTTTTTTTAAATATCCTTTTCAAACCAAGGATGCGCTGCAGAGCTATGGAAATGTTGCTTGGCATAAAGACGTCTTCCTTTCTAAAGGGCAACTTCAATTTATAATGTCCATTCTCTAACTGTGCAGAGCTTTCCATTATGTCTATGAATTTTTGTTCCTCTCTTGACATTTCCTCTTGCTCTGTAAATGACTTCTCAGTAAAGTCATAATTGTACTGGCTGGTTAAAAGCTCCTCAATCCTGTCAACTGTAGTTCTGTTGACATGAACTGAGGGGTAGCCACTTTCACCATCCCTGTAATCTTCTGCTGAACCATTTACAACCCATCCTAGCAAGCTTCTGATTGCATAGGGCCCCTCACCCTGACTGTTAACCACCTCCCAAGGTTCCATTAGTTTAGAGGCATTTGTGCCAATGAGTAGGTCTACACCAGCATGTATGCGAGGAAACTTTATACCTTTTAGGTAAGACCATTTTGACAGCTCCTCCTCGCTGATGATGTTGTCTGTGGAGACTGGCATTTCCTTTTGAGTAAACACAATGGGAAGCTGATAAAAATGTTTACTGCTTAATTCTGAAACTTCTAGCCCTTTAATGATGGAGGTTGTCATTGTTTTACTATGTCCCATGGTGTGAAGATGAATCTGAGCCTTACGCCCTTGAATGTTAAGTTCATGAAGAAGCCTTTCAGAGCAGAATGTATCTGTGCTCCCTGGATCCAAGAAGGCATAAGTTTTAATGATCTTAGTTCCCTTTGAACTCTTCACTTGCACAGGCAAGATGGGAAGAATACCCTTGCGTTGGCCAGCCCCTGTATGACCACAAGTAGAGGAGATTCTACAGCCCTTTGGTTCCTGATCCAACTCTTTGCAATGGGCCTTTTCTTTCTGTCCAATATGCAAAATGCTGGGATGCTTTTGGTTGCAGTGTTTGCAAGCAATGCGCTTATCACAGTTCTTACTTAAATGTCCTGTGTTCAGACAGCCAAAACATAGACCCTTATCCTTTAGAAAATCTAATTTTTCCCTATGTGGCCTCTTTCCTAATTGTCGACACTGTTCCAATACATGACCAACCTGTGCACAATACAGACAGGACAAAGAGTTTAAGAACTCTTTGCTACAAGACACTTCATTTTTGGGAGAGGGCACTATATGTTCATTATCAACA
>NC_051444.1:26128471-26139325 GCF_001649575.2 Kryptolebias marmoratus
AAAAAAACATCACTCTCAGGGTTGTCTTTGTGAGATTGCTGACTGATTTTGTAGCACTTTAATATGTTGGACCGTTTATGAGAGATGATGGCTGATTGTAATCTGATTTTGAGGTTTTACTGCAACTGTTTGATGTTAATGATTACAGTACTTTGGTTAATGTGCTTTAGGAATAAACTGGATTTAGATAATGTGGTTAGAATGTTCTTGTTGAACATGGTCTAACTTCAGCACATTCTTGTCTTGGAGATGAATGTTATGATTTACAGTGGCTTTAAGGCTCCTCTCAACCAAAACTGTATTTGATGGAGAAAGGGTTTGAAAAATAAATGTTATTAAACATGTGAGTTGTAAGTGTATTCTGTGTAATTTTTTTAAGGAAACTGGTGAACTTGCTATTATTAGTGGAGAAAGGGGAATAAATTTGAAGATCTTTGTTAACTTAAATTGCAATTTTAAGTTCAATTGCTGCCTTAAAAACACAAGTTAACATAACTTGAAAAGGCAATTGATATGAATATAGTTAGTTATTTTAATTTTAAAATGTGAGTTGAAAGGATGTATAAGTGTATGTTACTTTGACAATAAGGAGCTAGTTTTCTTGAATGGATAATGTAACTTTGTGAGTTGTTTTAACTCAGGATATCAAGTTCAAACAACAAATGGTAATTAATTAGACAACTGAGTGGACTCACAAATGTGAGTTCTTACAGTATATAATTGTAAGTTTCCTTGACAAGAGTAATTAATTTATTGGAAGAAATAATGTTCTATGGTGAGTCATTTAAACTCATAGTATCAAGTTGAAATAATAAATTATCATCAATTGGACAGCTTTTATAACTTTCATTTAAAATTTGTAAAAAAGCTGCTTCTTAAGTTCACTTATAATTTTAAGGCAGCAATTTAACTTAAATTTTTAAGTTAAACCACCCTAATTATTTTTACAGTGCATGTTTTTGCTGGAATGAAGTTGTTAAAATCAAAATATATAATTTAGGAGCTAACCAGAGACTGAAGGTAAATATATAGCTTGAAAATGTGCTGTTTTTATACAATCTCTTTTTGGCTTCAATCGAGAAACACTATAGGGCTTAGCTCAGTTCAGTTCAGTTTATTTCAAAATATATAGCAGTGATTCACAACAAAAGTCATCTCAGAGCACTATACAAAGATAAAGAAAAAAATAAAAATAAAAAAGGTTCAAATCACAAGTTAGTTAATTCATTTCAGTTCTAATACATTCATGTACAATACAGTATGAAATGCTAATTCAAGATAAACAAAAAGTATCCCAGTTCTTCATCCTGAAGAAGCACAAAAGTGGAAAGGAACATCTCCCTTTTAACAAGAAAAATAAAACACTCTAGCAGAACCAGAAGCAGGATGAGGTGCTGTCTACCTTGATCAAGCTGGGAGTCGAAAAAAGGAAAGAGACAAAAACAAACACAGACACATTAATTACGGAAGATTTTAGTTATTTATTACTTTAATTTGGTGTATTTATTGCAAAAGAAAAATCAATTTTGTGTCCATACAGGCAACTTTTCAGTAGTGGATGCACATTCTTTCTAATTGTTATAGCATCAATAGGTAATTTAAAGTGTGTTTTTGGACTGTGAGAGGAAACAAAAGTACTTGGAGAAAAAAACACACATGGATGGGAAGAACAAGCAAACTCCACTCAGCTGAGATTTAACTACTTGCTGTGAGGGGATATTGCTAACCAGCAGAAACACTGTGAAGCTTTTAGCATTCCTCAGGCTTTTTTTTTGGATAGGTTTAAATGTTAATAACTACAAAGTACTCATCAACAGAGTTTCCGTTTTTACTTTTCAAAGTCACTGTAAATGTGAGTTTGGGGAAAGTACCACTGAAGTTCAGAGGAAAGAAACCAGGTCAACGATTCGAGTTCTGACCACTGAAGCCCAAAATTAAAGCACATGGTGGAACAGTGTGTGAGCAGCTTATTTCATGGGCTAGCAGCAGACAGTTCAGGACTTACTCTTGACTGGAGAAAGTGTGTGTGCATGTGTGTGTGAGAGGAGGTGTGAAACAGAACGAATGTGTGCAGCAGTGAGTTGTTTTAACTGCCTTGTCCTCACATTTCCATCTGTCACACTCTGCTTGGTTGCAGTGAAAAAAAAATCACATATCACTCAATAGTAGTTGCAAAGGATACAGTTGTTATCAGGTTCACAGCTGTCCAACACAATCCTCTAAGTGGAAACCGGCCATGGCCATGTAGCACAGATTTGTTCAGTGAACTGTTTTCATTGCTCTTCAAGGCTGTTGTAAATATAGAAGATTAGTTCAGCCATTTATCATTGTTTTCCCAAACTTTCTGTGCTTTTCGGCACATATACGGTAACTACACCTGACTGACCATACAACACATCTCCTGCTGCCTTTATTAACCGAGTTGGCCGTGTGTTGTCAAGTAATAAAAATTAGAGCTGAATTTTCAATTTCAGCTCAGTCTACTGGAGGAATCATTTTAGGCAGAGTGATTCTGAGAAAGGGGACTGTGCTGCATGTCTAATTAAACTGTTTAAAAAAAAAGTCCTTTAGCAGCCACTTCACTCAAATTTGTTTGGCTTGTATCCCACTACGACTCATTTTCTGCCTTTTCCTGTTTTTTTACTACTATACTGAGGCTGCATCTAAAACACCTTAATATTCAAACAGAAACGTTGACATTTATTGTTACAGTTGTGTAAAAGGATGTTATGTGTGTGGAAAAAAGAACCCCCATTTGGTCTGGACTTTGTGCTTTATAACACACTGATATATAGAATCACAAAAGCATTGGAGGGCCTTTTCATTAAGAAACGTGAACTTTGGCCTTCTACTTTTAGCATCATACATTAACCTATTTGCAAATGATATATTTCAGCCTCACAGCACTCTTTGTTCATGCGTGACTGCTCAGTGAAGATTCATGAAATTTGGCTTGATAGCTTTTGCATAATCTTGCTGACAAAAAGGACAAGCAACACCAAAGGCATACCTGCAGCCCTGCTTCAGTGGGCTTTGCTTCTCTCCAGGAACCTTTAACAGCCATTAGGATAGATTTACTATAATAAGAGCTCATTTATTATTTTTTTCTCACTTTATTAAGGCAAGAAAATGTGGATGTTGATATAAAACACCTAATAATCCATGTTAACTACTTAAGAGCAAATCTAAACTGTACCCTGAAACTACATAAATTAGATTGGACCAGAGGAAATTATTTAATGCTAAAAACTTGTCCTTTTTATTTTGTTTCTGCTAACATCTTCCTCGTCCTCATTATTTGCTTATCTCTGTCAATGAGGTGGCAGAGAAATTAAATTATCTCCAACTTAATTAACTCTCTTATCTTTGCAGAGGCACAAATCAAACAGAATTTCTCTTAAAGATGTTTTCCTTTTCCCAGCCGCCTTTTATGCAAAAGACATTTCAGGAAAGCACAGGAAGAATGGATGAATCTGATTTTGTCAAATGCAAGAAAAAATTAAATTCCTTTTCTTTTATTAAATATGTCCTGCTTTCAAGAGCACAGGTCTGAGATCAGTTGTTTTCATGTAGTTCCTCATCACAATATGCAAAGAAATGTCCATCTTTTTACTTTCAATAGACCAAATACATTTTTTTTTTCCAGGAAATAATGATTTTTTTTTGTTAACGTCTTTCTACATAATAAAATGTGTAATGCATGCTGCACTGTTGAGATAAATTTTATCAGAAAAGCTTCCTGCAAACTTTGGCACAATTCTTTAAGTTAAAGACGATTTATATGAAGCAAATTATAGTACACACTGATGCATGAGAGCTCTTGAAAAACAACAAAAACAGTAAAATAGTAAAGGCTAACACTTTTAGGTCTGACCTTGAAAGCCATTATGAGGGCATGCCTTTCAAGGCCACTGCCCTTTTGTCATTGATAATTTATAAATGTTGTTTTTTTTGCCAGAATAGACTCATGAGCTTTAATGCACACAAAAACCTAGCTTTTCCCCTAAGCTCCTGTCTCTTTATAGCCCGTTCTTAAAAAGGTCCTGTCTGCTCTAGATAGATTGCTGAAAAATGACAGCATGTGGTACAGATGCTCAGTTGCTGTTTGAAGGTGTGCCAAACAAGCCACTAGGCTGGCAATGTGCAGTTATGGTTTATAGCAATGTTCGCAAGTCCAGGAGAAAGAATAAAAAAGCAAGAAAGGAAAATAAAAAAATAAACAAAAAAACCATTCAAGCACAGTGACACCTTTAGGATAGATGTCTTCGGTCACGTAACAGTCTTGGCATCACCAAGGCTGCTTTCCCAACGCAATCAATGACAGTTTGCCGTGTATTGCTTACAGCTACCTTCATTAGACATGTTGGTGCAGTGGTTAGTGCTGTTACCTCACAGCAGGAAGGTTTCAAGTTCACAACCCTGCTGTAACCTTTCTGTGTGGAGTTTGCATGTTCTCCTCGTGCATGTGCAGATTTTTCTTAGTAGTCCAGTTTCCTCCCACAGACCAAAAACATGCATGTTAGGTTAAGTGGTAACTCTACACTGTCACTAGTTGTGAGTGAGAGTGTGAATGGTTGTGTGTCTCATTGGTCTCTGTGTGGTCCTGTGATGGACTGGCATCCTGTCCAGGGTGTACCCCGCCTCTTGCTCTGTGACGCCGTTGGTTCCAGCTCACCACAATTCTGCAGGGAAAACCGGGTAAAGAGAATGGATGGATGAATAACTACATGTGGCACAGCATTAGTACTCATAGTTGATCATGTAGATATTTTGAAGACCATCGCACCACACAACACAAGAAATGAGTTCTGAGGTTTGAACCCAGACTGTGAGTCACCAGCACAGAGTCCGTCACACCAAACCTCCAAGCAAGGCTTGTCATGAAAACCCAGTCGAACCCTCAGATCAGGACACTGGAATCCCATTCTTTAGGATGGAGGCAGTCAGTGACATTTTCAGTGGGTAACCAAGTTCAGATTTGTCCAATTCAGGCAGCCACTTAAAAAAAGCAATCCGTCGTCGGTCAGGGGTCCGAGTAGCAAGCCAATCAGGTGGCAGGAGGACGTTCCAAACATGTGAGCCCCAAGGAGCGAGATAGATGGGAGAATAGACACCACCTATCCTCACTATGTGAACATCCATGCTGATTTTAGAGAAAAAAATACATGCTTTCAACAGGAACAACTCAAGGCAATAACAAGACAACAAAGGACATATTGGTGTCCAAAGTCTCAGGTAAACATGATAGGTCACATGATTCATTAAACAGGAATAAAATAAATAAATGAATGGTTTATTTAATAATAAAATAAAATAAAAAGTTATAATGAGACAAAGATAAAAAAAAAAAATGCATCTGATTTCTGAATCAGTGTCACACACATTAAGAAGATACATCTTCAAAATAAATTGCAAAAAAAATGTCAAAATTACATGTTGTTTCATGTCACAGCAAACAACCTTAGTTCCAAACATCAAGGACTTTTTTAAGGTACAATACTGAGTAATTTTTAACTTTTATCATCGTCTGTTTTTTTTCTATAAAAAATTCAAAACTTTAAAGAAGAATTTGATGTTTTCTTTGTAGAGAAGAAGAAACTGATAAAGGCAGAAAAAAAAAGGTGTCGTGTAAGTAGGTCTGCTTTTTTTATCAAGTAATCATTCTTGGGAGAGAAGTTGTGTGGCACTGGGTCGATTGCTGAGAAAACTTCAATATGGAAAAATGCTGTGAGAAATCCCATTGAGTTTATCCTTTCTAGTCTGCTGGGAAATCACACTGCAGTTTACCTGGCCTCTTTTTAAACTGACCGTTTTTTATCTCCTCCATAGATTCAGAGCTGTAGGTAGCTGTTGCTGGCTTATAACAGACTCCAGTATGTGCTGTGGCGAACATTTATTTCTATGGGATGAGCGAACAGCTTGTTCCATACAAATATTTGTAGCCTAAGCATTGTTCGATACCTTCAAGATCTGGAAACACAAACATAATTTGCCATTAAAATAACACCAGACATGATGAGGATATGAAATTGTTTTGATTACTGCTGTCACAAGGAAGGCTGATATTACTGCAAATGTCAAATGTAAATTAATTTTTTTATTTACATTTTAAAGCTGCAGCAGGTAGTCGTGTTGCTTTCAGTAAATGAGAATATCTTTATAATGATTTAAAGCTACAGTCAACTTATTTCAATTTATAACAGACATAATAGTTGAAATGTTTGTTTTACAGGCTTGGATTTTTAGTTTCCCATAAAATGAAGCATTTTATTTGAGAACATGTGAAAAAATATACAAAACAAAAGTGTTGTTAAAAAGTTAAATGTTCAGAGAAACAGTCATGTGAAAGCAGACATGGGTTCTATTGTTTTTATCGATTATTGCAAAAATAATCTTAAGTTTTATTTTTATATGTCAGGTAGCAATTTTTTTCAACAAACAAACCTGCTAAAAGAAAATAAAGGATTTGACAAAGAGTATCTGTTTTATTTGTTTATTTTTTCTATTTCAAAAGATATTCTGCATTTTGTTTTCACAGATTTATTTATTTATTTTTTGAAAATGTGAAACAGTTACAATAAAATATGTTTTACTGTATTTAATTGTTATAATTATATACTTACATATATATTGCTGCTCAGTTTGTGTGATACTAACCAAGACTATATGTTAAATCTAAGTACAGAAAATAAGAACTGCATAAAAATTGAATTGATTCATATACTGTAAACAAACATAACTTTCACAGGAAGGAATGGGTAATTTCAAAACATTATTATTGATGAATATTATGCAGATTGTTAGGTATAATATAATTCAGCAGTGGTATATTTATATACAAAATGATTGAGTGCAATTTGATGCAGTATGTAATAGATACAATTAATTATTTACCTATTGTTTGTATTCTAAATGAAAACAAGAATTTCTGCAAATGTGACATTTCTTATCTTACTTGAAAAAAGATAATAAATGCCCAATANTTTTTACTTTGTTCTTTACTTTGTTATATAAGTATGGCACACACTTGAAATACTTTCTATTTTGGATCTTTTCACAGTGCTCTAAGTTATGTTTCAATCACTATCATCACTATAAACCTGACCAAAACAATCATATTAGCTTCAGCAATTATTTAAGCTAAAAACTTTGAATTTGCAAAGTTTTGGCAAAATTGTGGCAGAATGAAATTATTTAGGATCTGAGTCTTGTGTGTTGCTCTTTTTTGTGGTACCTGTAAAAACAACCATTCATTGTCCAAGATGTCTCATTACAAGGTAAACATCCAACCATCCATTCTTTACTTTACTTCCTTTTTTTTGCCTTTTCTTTGCCTATCTCCAATAGTCACTGCATGAAAGGTGAGGTACACCCTGCACAGGTCCATCACATGGCCACATAGAGACAAACAAGACAAACAACCATTCACGCTCTCACTCACACATAGGGACAATTTAGAGTTACCAATTAATCTAACATGTATATTTTTTGGTCTGCCATTGTACCTGGAGAAAACCCACATGTGCACGGGGAGAATATGATCATGAATTATTCATTTGATCCAGGTGTGTCAGAGCTGGAAAATGTTAGAAAAACTGCAAGATATTGGGCCTAAGTACCAAAGTTAGGGCCATCTGAAAAATAATACAAACCCTGTTTTTATTTGACTTCATAGCACAACAAATACAATTGTGTACTAGTCAAATGTAATCTCATTTAGTGTCCTACATATGGCTTCAAGGTAAATAATTCGGCATTTCTAAACCTGAGATATAAAGTGTGCTGACCAGTGACAAAACACACGAGTCTTTTCTGTTTGAAAGTTCTAATATTCACTCGTCTTTGGTTATTTATTCCAAAGTGCATTAATTTATTTCCTACTGACCATGCACATCGAGTCATTTGATTGTCAGTTCAAATTTTTGGAGAGCACGGGTATTAAGTGCTTTCATTCAAATGATTGAATTATGCTAAAATAGCATTTCTTCTGGCAGTTTGATAGATGATATGAATCGCCTTCATCACTGAATGCTTTCCACAATAATAAGATTTATTTAAATCGATTTCATGTTTATTTCTCCTGAGGTTTGCTGTTTTGTTTATCTAATAAATCCACTCCTACAATCACTTTCACGCCCTCGCATGAAAGGATTATCACTTGAAAGCACAGCTTCCAGAGATTATGAAAGAGAACATAATGATGAAAATAAAAAAAGACAAGATCAATTTATTCTTTTCTCTGTCTGTCTTTTCACCTGCTTCCTTATTGCTACTTGATCAGCTTGTGACAAGTCTTTTTTTTTTTTCCAAGTGTGAAAGTTTACATTCCAAGCCATATTGTAATCTTTTTTTTCACCCCCAGGAAATAACTACTTATAACTGATCTGAAGCAAAAAACTAGTGAGATTAAAACTAAAAACAAACTAGATGAACACACTGTGATGGACTTGGGACAAGTCCAGGGTGTACCCCGCCTCTCACACAATGACTGCTGGAAATAGGTACCAGCTCCCACGTGACCCTGCATGGAAAAGAGGGTAACAGATAATAAATAAATAAATAAATAAATAAAAAACATGGATAGATGCATGAAAACACAGTTTGGACGTGCTGGAAAATGTTTGAATAAAGTGACTCGTTAGAAAATTACCTCTTTCCAAAATAAATAAAAAAAAACAAACCTAAAATAAAAAAAAGTATAGCAAATTAAAGGCCTAGCCTTCCTTAAAGTAATGCATATTACTTGTCTTTCTTCCCAGAGTTTTAAACTAAGATCATCATATGTTGAGAAATGACAAATATAGCAATTTTGGTCAAACCTTGAAAAAAACAAATTATGTTCATTTTATTGCAATATTGCAATATCTTGTGTTGAGTGCAACTTCAAGCAACTAACACACCCAATTTTAGCTCAAAATATGTAAAACTGACTGAATTATAACCATCCATGTGTTTGCTAAAGTGATTAGCTCTGGCTGCTGTCTTCAATGGAGTTGACTCCAAAAGTTAAACTCTTGTAGATGAACATCCACTGATTACATTTTGAGAGTTTCATTAAATCTTTCTAGTGGTTTTTGAGATATTTTGGTAATGAAAAATAAACACACACAAACACACACTGGCAAAAATGTTATTGCATTTACCTTTGGTGATGAGAAATAAAAAAAATTTAAAAAATGCTATGGACCCTAGTACATACATTCCACCCATCAACCTTTTGAATTTTGCATAAGGAAGCATATGCATCCCATTTTAAAATCCTACCGTAAATAGAATAGTCATGATGACAAAAGGTAAAGTGCAGAAACTCTCATGCTTGCAGCATAACACGCAGAGAGTATATGCTCTTTAAGAGGCTGGACTAATGCACAGGAAAGGTACAATACATAATGTACAGAAACTAATGTGTGCTGAATATGTGTTAGAAGTCTGCAAATCTGATTGAGGCAAACCACCAAATGGTCTGGTGGGAATTTCATCCAGCTGCCAGTAAAGAAAGTTAAACTTGTTGGTGGTTAACAAAGAACCAAAAGTGTAATAATTATGGTATTGGCATAACAGCTAGAAGAAAACACATGAATCATTTGAAGTGATGAAAAAAGGGGGAGGAGGTAACATGTTACATTGATAACAGGAACACTAGGGCAGCAAACATTAAAACTTCTAAAGAGTCTTGAACGGCTACAATCAGTAGCGAAACCTTAACATGAATCTGTATCAACTCAGGCTATATGTTGTAATGTGTTGTAATTATTACATTGTTGCTTTTTTTTTTCTTTCCTGTGCACAATGTTGTTGCTTTGTTTCTCCCTTTCTCTCAAGGGAGAAGGCTGCGTGCCTCACAAAAACACTCCGATCTAATAATTAAATCAGACAGGAGGCAGATCTTCCTCTCCTGAAATGGGGGTATTCTTAATTTTATCTGTGTAAAATAAAAGAGAAGAACAGGTGCACAGCTAAGCGCACAGGGCAGCATTTAGATTCAAATGCAGCAGACACACATCAACACTTTTTTTTAAACTGAATGGCACACACAGAGAAACGCACACAAAGAGGGCTGCAACAGTAGCCATGCATTTAACTAAGACTTTCTAAATATATGGAAAATAAGCAAACCATGTTGACGATGTCCATGTATATATCTATAGTTTTCTGTGTTCTGGTATTGTCCAGTTTATCTCAAAGCTGCATGATTAATAAGTTCTCTCCTAAATTTAGTCTTACAAATGGATTATTTAAACAACAAAGCTTCACAGTGTCCACACCATCCCTACATATATTAACATCATGTTTGGTCTAGTGTTTGTAGTGGACATATTAGTGAGCAAGAACAAGCAGAATGTCTTCATTGGGCAGATTTATTTCTGCCCCTTCAAGACTGCTGCAGCCTACAGTTCCAATCACTGCTGACAGGGTGATATGATAAATCTACTGACAAATGTAGGAAGTGACCTGTCTTGCTTCAAAACATCAAAAAAAGTAAAACACTAGGATTGAATAATCTAAAATTGTTAAAAATTCCATTTTAAAAAGTTAAAATGGTTGAAAAAACACAGAACAAAACATTACACAGCAAGCAAGTAATTAAGTACAGGTGCTGGTCATAAAATTAGAATATCATGAAAAAGTAGATTGATTTCAGTAATTCCATTTAAAAAGTGAAACTTGTATATTATATTCATACATTACATACAAACTCATATTTTTCAAATGTTTATTTCGTTTAATTTTGATGATTACAAATGACAACAAATGAAAATCTCAAATTCATCATATCAGAAAATTAGAATCTTGTGAAAAGGTTCAAAATTGATGGCACCTGGTACCACACTCTAATCAGCTAATTAACTCAAA
>NC_051444.1:26140445-26151777 GCF_001649575.2 Kryptolebias marmoratus
AGATTCTAATTTTCTGATATGATGAATTTGAGATTTTCATTTGTTGTCATTTGTAATCATCAAAATTAAACGAAATAAACATTTGAAATATATGAGTTTGTATGTAATGTATGAATATAATATACAAGTTTCACTTTTTAAATGTAATTATTGAAATCAATCTACTTTTTCATGATATTCTAATTTTATGACCAGCACCTGTATTTGGAAAGAAATTATTTTTGGGAAGGGATGATTTCTTTAGAAGGGTGGCACCACACCTGTCCTTATGAACCAGCCACACTGGCTACAATACTGAAAAAACACACAAAAAAAACAAAAAAAAACCATTTTAGACTCCCAAGCTTCTGGGATAGGAGTGTAAGCTCGAGGTGTAGACATCACACAGCACCCCTTCATTCCACTGAGCCGCCTGATTAATTTGGCATTGTTACATGAAACAGCAGTTTCTCAGTTGTAAAGGCAATCAGCCTAATGAGCAGCAGCACTGAAGATTATCCCATGAGCTCCATGTCAGTAGTAACTCTGTCAACCTAACAAGCACTTCAAACACTATGAACACTTCACTTTTGTTTCAATGTGGTGAAAAAGAGTGAACAAAATAGAATTTACAAAAAAAGGTGCAAAGAGGAAGAAAAAAGATTGACAATCTGGGATCTACTTGGAAGAAGATGGTTGTTGCTCACTCATTATCTGGGATTTTGTTGTTTGTAAAAACTGGAGTCAAACCTAAATCTACATTTTGTTTGGGGGAGAGTTGAATAAATCAACTAAATTTCCCAAAGCTGTGTTGGTATTCGATATATATCAGAAATCTGTAATTATTTAACAAATAATTCCAACCTATAAAATCATCAGCACAGGACTATAGTGTCAGGGTTCCTGTGTGTGAGTGTGAGTATGAGTGATGCATCTGTTCCAGCAAGGATCTTGGTGAGGAACCTGGGCAGCCTACACAGGTGGATCTCATCAGCCTCATCAGTGTTGGGGGATAAAGGAGCAGCAGAATCTCCACTCAGTGCTGGATGATTAACGTGCACCGGTAGTCTCTCTAGCCATCTCTCGTAGTTCACTGTACTAGAGTTTTTTGGATTTGTTTCTTCGGTTATTTTCCAGTGATCTCATAGCCCTGTGCTTTGCCAGCCTTTAGGTTTGCCTCCGGATTGTCTAGCTGGATCAAGTTCCATTGTTTTTTCCTCCAGTGGATGAACCTGCAAGCCTGCCTGCCCGCTGCTTCCCCCCACACCGCTCCATCAATTCTCTGGCACCCAGTCTCAGGAATCTCCGCGACCCATCCTCCACACTGGACCCTGGACACACTACCCCATGCTTCTACCAGAACCATTCTAAGTAAGCTACTTCATTCTGCTTCTCTGACAACCTCATTCTAGGACACCAGTAACCCCACTCTCATTCCAGGAACTTCTGATTGAACGAAGCTACCAGAGGGGAAAGCAGAATTGTCACGGTCTTTAAGAAATAAAATTAAACCCTTACCTCACTCAGTCTTGTTGATTTTGCATGTGGGTCAGAAGGTTAACGCCGAACATGACATATAGTCCAACAAAAAAATCCTGACTTTTTTTTACAGTGTTTGAAGGTGAAATAATGTCCTACAAAATATTTATTAAGGCCCACCACTAAAGGCAAAAAGAAGAAATAATTTTGCCTTTGTCTGTTTATATGTGGGGACTTTTGCACATTTGTCTGTACTGTTAGCAAAATATCTCACAAATCACTGAACAGATTTTATTGAAACTTACAGAAAGTAATCATCTACAACTGATTATCTTTTAGAGTCAACCTGACTCTAAATGGCTGCCTCAGCAATGTGATCTTAACAAACACTTAAATGGCTATTACTCATTAAATTTACACTTTGAGCTAAAATGTTGTGTTTTTGTAGCTAAGACTAATCCCCAACATCTACAGAGTGTCAACTGATAGCATGAGATTTGTTTAAAACTGACGAGCCGCATTGATCAGGCAGACTGATACATTCAGCAAAAAAAATCCCAATTAACACTAGACAGGTTTTAATGAAACTCTCCAAAAGAAATTATGAACTGTACATCTACAGCTGGTTTAACTTTTGGATTCAATCCAACTCAAGTTGGCTGCCACAGCTAAATGAACTTGGTCTACACAAAAATGGCTTTACCTCAGTGAATTTTATAGATATTGTGCTAAAATTAGGTATGGTAGTAGCTGACAGTCATTTACAACACATACTCCAAGCACTAATAGATCATGCAGGATCACATGAAATATCGCCATATCAAATTAAATTATGCATAATGTTTTTTTCAAGGTTTGACTAAACTACCTATAGCTCATATTTAGTCATTGTCATTTCTCATTATAAAAAAATCTTAGTCTGGCAGTTCTTACACTAGCAATGAAAGGTAGTAGATGATATGCATTCCTTCGAAAAACTCTAGGCCTTTAATTTGATTTAGATATTTCAGCTTATATTGCATAACCTGCAGTTGTACTGTGCCGAAAACGTGTGCACATTACTGTGTACATATTGCCTGTTGCAATACATCTTGAGCAATTTGAGCTTGGACATACAGTCTTCTGAGCCCTGTTCTGCTTATGGAAACAATTTAAAATGTAAACCCTCCAAGTTAAGCTCTTAAAATGATTCTAAGTGACAACAACAGGACGTTGTACTTTTTACCCACTCCCACTCATATGATGAGAACAAGACATGAGCACACTGAAGACACACTACATTATTAGTGAAGGATGGTGTTGTCACTTAGCTGCATGCATTTCCATACAGATTGCATTTGTTTCCGCTCAGCAGCCACAGATTAATGAGGAGCTGTGTTATGTAGAAGATAACAGGGTGCAGCTTGTTTCTATGTACCTGAACACAGTCTTGAGCAATTTCACACCATGTCCATCTAACACAGGGCTCATTTGACCGCTGAAAGAATCTGCCTGTTGTGTGTGCATGAGGGGCTGGCATCACATGTGAAAGCATGTGATTCATGCTGCTGCAGACGTGCTGCTGTTTCACTGATGTGTCTGCTGTGTCAAATGTGACTCTTCCACTTTTTATTGTCGCTCACCACCGAAGGTGAAAAGGCGCTAATGTTTTTGCCCATGTCTGTCTTTGTGTGGGTGTAAAGTGGGAGTCATACTCCATGAGAAGGCCCTAAGTGTTCGTATGACAAAAATGGAGGCATTTTGTGCTCAAAGCATCTTCGTCTGTCGCTTCACGACACAAAGGCCTGAATGAACTTTATCTCACAGGGGTATGCACCAAGTATTGTGTGGTTGGTCAGAAATCGGTGTGGTTGTGTTTATGAGGAAAAGCCGATGAGATCTAACAGAGTCATTTTGCTGCTGCTGCTCTGCTGAGAAAGAGCTGGCCAAGGCTGTTAGAAAATACAGCTCTCTTTACAACTGTTCCAGCAAAATAAGGACAGGACAGTTGAGAAGCCGGCGGGAAGAAACCCGTTTTAACGCTGTAGGAGGAGGGAGGAGCTTCCAGGGAGTTCTGAGCTGAGTGTCTCGTGGACGCTGAAAGGTGTGTGAGAAAATGAACATCTTGCAACCAAAATAGCTCAGAATATCTCATGATATCATGTGCAGTGTCTAGACAATTTATAGGTGTGCAATTACTTAAACTTTGTTTTGATGTTGTCTAAAAATAATTACAAAACATCAGTGCAATTGACAAAAACAATTCTTTTTTAAAAGAATTTGACCATATTTCGCATTAGCAGCGTGCTCTCATCTTGTCTTGCCTCCTAAATGAGCTTCAGGTCCACCCTGCTGCTGCCTTGTGTGAGATGAGCAGCTGGCAGGAGTACAGACACATATCTGTCACATTTAGAAATAGCATTTAACACCAAGTTTAGAACAAAACAATTCATGTCTAAACAATGTCTATGATTTGGAAGAAGACATTTCCTGTAAGTTTTGTCCACACATAATGACTGAGACCACACAGAGCAATAGAACGATCAATCAAAATCAAACAGAAGAAGAGTACAGCTGCAAAGTCTAACTCCTGATGATGTGTTTTCATGTGGAAGAGTTTGTTGAAATGATGAATAAAGACAGTTCTCTTGAGGAATCAGATATTCTGCCATGAAAAATAATCAAGCAGCATCCGTTTAGGTATAGCGTTTCCAAAACACGATATATAGACTCACTTAAAAGCCTGTTAACTTGAAAAGCTGAATTTTGAAATAAAGATAAGTTGTCATCAAAACAACAGAAATGAGAGGATGCAGCCGGAAGCATCGCCATCATCTTCATCAGAGAGTTCAATAAGACAGAACTATAATACAGTAGTTTTACACTATATTTATTGATGATAAAATTTACAGTGGATTTTGTTTTTTTTTTTATCAAAAAATGACTTTCTTTACTCTCAAGTGAAACAAAGATGAGGCAGGAAAAAACTATTATTCTTATTCTTATTATTAAAGCCTTACAGGCAAACTTTTAAGCATCTTAATAAAGCATTGATTGTGTTGATGAACTGAAGCACTTTTTGCTGTTTTTATTTATTTTTTTGTTAATTATTCTTGAAATCTTGGCTATTTCCCCCTTCAATCATTGACATTTTATTAATCCACCATGTGATATGAGAATTTTAGGTGAGAAATGTTGTTACATAAGAAAACATGGGGTTTAGAAACATAAAAATATGACATATGGAGAAAACAAAACAAATAAACAAACAAATAACATATTTAGGCCAAACAATAGATACAAAGTGCACTATTTGCTTATTTTATATGTTTGTGTTTATTATTTAACACAATAGTCTGCTTTGAATAAATATTTTGTCAGTTCTTTTAAGACAAAGTTAACAAAGGTATGAAAGAAAGCTGTTTTATGCTTCAGTTTAGAGCAAAACATTTTGTTTCCTTTAAGTCTGAGGCTATGTTCAGGAGTTTGTTTGTAGTGTGATTATGGATACATTGATATGCAGCCGCCTGGATCATAATCAAATCAAATCTAATCGTGACGTGCCTAAAGATTCCCAGCTCTACTGAAAGTCGCCCTCAACCTCTACCCCAAGAGCTAACTGCGAGCTCTGGTCCTAAACGTTCGCTGTTAAACAGTGGAGTCCACCCTGTCTCTGTTAGCAAAATATTTAAAGAACCACTGAACAGATGTTAATTAAACTCTCAAAAACTAACTGAGTGTAAATCTGCATGTGATTAAAGGTAGTATCTCAATAAGCTGTAACAGCTGGGAGACTTGCTGGTGATTTTGCCATTTTGACTTCTACCAACTGTGGGAAAATTGTGAAAAAGAACAACAAAAAAATAACAACAGCAAGATTCTCTCTGTCTTTCTATATATATGTATATATATATATATGTATATATGTATATATATATATATATATATATATATATGTGTGTGTGTGTATATATATATATATATATATATATACACACACACACACACACACACACATATATATATATATATGTGTGTGTGTGTGCAATCTCACTATACTGTGTTTATGACCAAGTGATCAAGAAGCCACTTGGTTTTATTTTTTGGCAGTTTTTTTTTTTGTTTTGTTTTTATCATAGCTTATTTTTGTTGCTCATCTCTGCTCTCATTATACCCACCTCATCTGGTTTTGTTCCCACCTCGTGTAGCCGCCCCCACCTTTATGATTTAATCTTCTGGAGTACAGTTTTGAAATAAAGATAAACAGATTTTGAGCAGTTTTTATTATTTTTTATCATCAGTGTGGTTGTTTCAGACTTGAACATTTTTCCTCAGATGTTTTATAATAATGCATAGCCATGCAACACCTCTGAGTAACGTTATATAACAGTTGTTTTTAAACAGTGATATGCTGCTTCACTCATGCTTTAAAAATTCAGTTCTGCCTTTTTTTCTTTTTTTTTTCTTCTCTATCACACAAACAAAATGAGTAAAAAGAGTTTTAAAAATCCACACTACTGCTTAACTTGTTTTAAAAAAATGATTATTATCCATAATAAAACCTGATCATTGTTGTGATGGTTCATTTCCCTTCTTCTCTTCCTCACATTAATCCCAATTATGGCCAAGCTTTTTCAAATTCCCTTATGTGAGAATTTTCAGTGTCAGATTTTCTATCGGCGCTTCTTTCCCCAGATAAGACAGGGAGAGCAGCCAACATTCCTCTCTGCCAGAGAAGCAGCAGATTTATCAGATGACATATCCAGAGCCAAACATCTGCTAACACGTGGCCAAGTTTGCACTAATAAGTACATGTGAACACAGTTTTCATAGCTTTTAGGGACAGCAAGTGACAGCAGTATTTTGATGACTCTTGGAAGCCTATGTAAAAATAGGCATCCATGGGTGGTTGGGTGGGGGTTGGGGAGGGTTAGCCTTGTTATCGGCTGACATTAGCCATTGAATACAGAATGCAGAGAAATTTTTAAAAAATGATTTATCATGCCCTATGACCCAGGGAGGCTTTAGCACAATGCCTTGGCTAGGGAAGATTTGCAAAAAGCTTAAGAGAGCTGGAATTTCAATTTTCTGGGAGGGAATATGAGGGCAGAAAGACTGAAAAAACTCACCAAGCCAATCTTCCATTTAGAAACAGTACACAAGCACCAATGTATTAAGGAGAAAAGGAATGTCTGCATCTGAAGAAATGAACCTTTTGCTAAATAGGATTTAAAAGCAAAAAAATAATTTTATGTTATTTAAATGCATCAGGCTTCTGTTGTTAAGCTATGAACTTATAGGAAAGCTATAGAAATTAAACACTGTTGGGAAGAAAGTGATAATGGTTCGACATTTTAAAAATGGCATGGAAATTGTTCATACCCAGAGATTCCATCCATTTTATTTACCGTCTTTTCCATGCAGGGTTGTGGGTAGCTGGCGCCTATCTCCACTCCAATACTACTATAACATGGTTTTACTTAACATGCAACAAATAAAACTCCACACAGAAAGGCCCCAGGCTGGGAGACAGTCCTGTGACCTTCTCGCTGGGAGGCGTCATATCTAACTACTGCACCGTTGTGCCACCTGATACAGCCATACCACCACAAATGCTCCCGATCTCGTCTGATAGACACATGAATTGCCCAATTTCCTGTAATGTTAGAAAGGCTTCCTGAAGAACACAAAAATGGCTTGTCAGCCCTAAAATAAATGAGATTATTGGAACTGAATAAAATTATTTTTTTTCTGTATTACTCATTTAAACAGTTTTTTTTTTTTTTTCAGCGCTACTGCATGGAGGCGTGTAATTTCCATGCTGCACAAAGACAGTGGTACTGTTATGGTGTTTCAGAGATAGTCTTTTGTCAAATTATATTGCATACTGTTTTGAGGTGTTCACATTGTTTCAGTGTTTTCTTTGTGGTATTTTTTGTGTCAACAGAGTAACATGCCAAAGTCTATGTAAGGTTGTAACTCAGTTAAAAAAAAGCATTTCTTTAATTTTTCAAATGTTCAGATGCTTGTGATTAAAAAATGCACCAACATGTTCACATACTGCTGCCAAAGTTGGGGTCTCAACCCCAACTGGGGGTCATGCAACATCAAAGCAGAGGTCTTCTGGTGATCTCCAGCAATCAACTTAAATTGGAAATCTATTGTTGAGAGCTTGTTTTGACATATTGCTACAAAAGATCCAAAGAAAAAAATAAAACATGGCTGTATCAGTGTGTGAATGTGTGACAGATTGTAATGTGAAGCGCTTTGGAGTCCTTGGACTTGATAAAGCACTATACAAGTGCTGGCCACTTAAAATAATAGTTTAGGAACTACAGTTTTAATAAACTAAACAAAAAATGTAATGTGCAGGCATGATGTTAAGTCTTCTTCTTTTTCTTTCTTCTGTTCCCTTTTCAGGGGTCACCACGGCAAGTCATCCTCCTTCATCCAACTCTGTCTTCTACATCAGCTGTCCTCACTCCAACGACCTCCATGTCCTCTCTGACTGCATTCATATATCTCCCCTTTGTCTTTTTCTGACAGCTGCATCTCTAATATCCTTCTACCAATATACCCACTGTCTCTCCTTTGCACATGTCCAAACTATCTCAGTCCAACCTCTCTAACTTTATCTTCCAGTCGTTCAACCTGTGCTGTACCTCTGGTGACCTCATTCCTAATCCTATCCATTCTTATCATGTTATGCTTTTTCTAGATCCACAAAAACACATTGAAGCTCTTTCTGGCCCTCTCTGTACTTCTCCATCAGCATTCTCAAAGCAAAGATGGCATCTGTGGTGCTCTTTCTTGACATAAAACCGTACTGCTGCTCACAAATAGTCACCACTTAGCCTACACATTTCTCTCCCAGATCTTCATCATGTGGCTCATAAACTTAATTTCCCTGTAGTTGCTACAACTCTGTACATCACCCTTGTTCTTAAAGATTGGCACCAACACACTTCTCCTCCATTCCTCAGGTATTTTCTCATTCTCAAAAATGCCATTGAATAATTGAGTCAAAAACCTCAACCATCTCTCAACCATCTCTCCTAGACATTTCCATACCTCTACTGATATGTCATCAGGTCCAACTACCTTCCCCTTCTTCATCCTCTCAAAGCTTTCCGGATTTCATACTCACTAACGTTTCCCACTTCCTGGTCCACAGTTTCTATGACCTCTACTCTTCTTTCCCTTTCATTCTCTTCATTTATCAACTCCTCAAAGTACTACTTTTATTTTCCCATCACAGTCTCCTTTCTTGTTAGAACATTACCAGTTCTGTCTTTAACAAGCCTAACCTGCTGCACATCGTTTCCAGCCTGATCCCTCTGTCTTGGCAGTCAATACAAATGACTCTTTCTCTTTCTCTTCTACATTACATCCAACCTGTAGAGCATAACCAGTGATAACACTGAACAGCAGACCTTCTACTTCTACCTTCAGACACATCACCCTATCTGACACTCTTTTCACCTCAACTACATTCCTCACTAACTCCTCCTTCAGAACCACCCCTACTCCATTTCTCTTCCTGTCCACACCATGGTAAAACAGCTTAAGCCATGCCCCAATGCTGCAAGCCTTGCTGCCCTTCCACTTCATCTCTTATACACAAAATACATCTACCTTCCTCTTTTGAATCATGTCAGCCAGCTCTCCACCTTTGCCTGTCCCTAAGTTTAGAGTTGCTTCCCTCAGTCCTACACTCTTGCCTTTCCTCTTCTCCCTCTGTCTCCTTGCACATTTCCTTCCTCGTGGTCTTCAACTAACGGTAGCACAACCCAGTTTGTAAACAGCACTGGTGGCGGTTGTTGTTAACCTGGGCCTCGACCGATCCAGTATGGTGTCGCTTGGATAAACTCGCATGTTAGTTTTGGCAAAAGTGTTTTACGCCGGAAGACCTTCCTGACACAAACCTCAGCATTTACCCGGCACAAGAGATACAATGGCTTGTGCTCCCTAGTGGCTGGTTAAGTATTTTATTATTTATTTTCCATGCATTTGGCAAAATCTCAGATTTTTAAAACATTGGTTGATTGATTACAATGCATTAGGAACTTGCATGCAGATGGCACAGATTTCTAAAACACACATAGAGACAAACAAGACAAGCAACCATTCACACTCTCACTCAAACCTAGGGACAATTTAGAATTACAAATTAACCTAACATGCATGTTTTTGGTCTGTCAAAGGAAACATGAGTATCCAGAGTAAACCCACATGAGCACAGGGAGAACATGCAAACTCCATCCAGAAAGGCCCCAGGTCAGGAAGCGATCCTGCTATTTAACATCATTAATGCGCAAATTCAAAACCCACAGGCAAAAAATAACACTTTGTTTTCACTTAATTGCTAATCAAGTCAGAAGCAGCAGGACATATATAGCCTTAAGTGTGATAAGGGTTTCAGGTTCTCAGTCAGACTGGGAGCTGTTGATTATAAATACTGTAAGTTGTCAAAATGGTAAAGCCTAAGTAGGACTCTGTTTATTCCTCACACAAATTGGTAAATTAAATTATAACACAGAAATTATTAAATAGGCCCTATATTTATCACCTCAGTTGTTTTGGGGTTCATTTAAGCACATGCAAAATATCTTAAATACCATGACACTTTTCTTTTTCTTCTCAAATTGTTTGTACCCACTCATAATTTACAGAATCTTCTAACCTTCTACTCCCACTCCTATAGTCTTAAAGATTTTTGTGGGGCAGCTTAAGGGTTTCGTTTGATGGCTTCTCTGGTTCCTTATTGGTTTTGCATACTTGGGTACCACAAATACTGTATAACTTTCCCACAATGCCACTGGTGAATCTTTTGTTTTGTTTAATTGCGCAAGAGATGCACATTGTTATTTAAAAGTATTCTTTGCCTTTTTAGTCTTGCCAAAGACTTTTACAATTCTCCTCAACAGACATTTATTTGGATTTTCTGACATCAAGTACAAAATTACAAAATAGAAAATAGAGTCAGATTTTTTTTATTGCACAGCTATAACCCCATAAATTAGTGAAACATTAATTTGGTAATTCAAATCCTAATGAATACAAGAGTTTCTTACAAGAAAAAAACAAGTTGTTAAAGGAGACAAGTACACGTTTTTGTGTTCATTTTTTAAAAGTAACAGCTGATTAGCATTTTTGAAGAAAGCCCAAATGTTCTCTTTCTGAAGTGCTTCAATTAACCTCTTAACAAATCAAATCAGCAACGTGTTTTCTGCCCACTTCTTTATTAGAACTAAGAATGTCAGGCCTCTTCTGCAAATTGGAGGCTTTAAAATTATTTTTAGAATATTTTTCGGTTATATGTACTTCAGCAAAACTCATAAATTTTGCATCCAGCATCTACAGAGAGAAAAACTGTAAAAGCCACAAGTCAGAAAAACAAGTTTCTGTTAAAAACAAAAGAAAGAAAGAAAAAAGTGAGCATTGGGCTTTGTATTAGGAGTAACTTATCAACATTGCATTGTGCGTGGAGGGAAGAAAGGTGTTAAAATTACATACTGGCAGTACAGAAAGCAAAAAGCTTCTAATCCAGTGTCTTAGTTTTCAGGGCAACGTGTCCTGCCACACTGACTGCTACATTATGTGTCAAAAGGTTGAAGCACCTACATGGACGTCATTCACACGTCTACGGTTAGTTTGCCATTTTTAATTTATTTTTGTCTCTGATTTATCTACAGGAACAAAAAAACAGTATATAAAAAAAAAAATTCCCTTCTCACCCTCCGCAGGTGGTCTTTGTTTCATCCTCTGAGCTCGGGTCCTCTACCAGAGGCCTGGGAGCTTGAGGGTTCTGCGCAGTATCTTGGCTGTGCCTAGAACTGCACATTTCTGGACTGAGATGTCTGATGTTGTTCCTGGGATCTGTTGTAGCCACTGC
>NC_051444.1:26154330-26157196 GCF_001649575.2 Kryptolebias marmoratus
TATATATATATATATATATATATATATATATATATATATATATATATATATATATATATCAGTTATCAGTTTTTAACCTTTTAAAAATTAATTAGCTGTGGCTTTAAAACTGGATAAGATACATTTTCCTGTGCCCTTGTAACACTTTGAAAATATTATTTAACTAGTTTGCCTATGCCAAAAGCCACATAATATCATGCTGCTGCAACAAAATAACAAGTTTTTCCTGATATGTAAGATTCTTTTCTGTCTCTTTATTGAACTTTGACCATATCATTCCTCAGAAGGTAAAACTGAATTATACACTATTTTTCTCAGCACACAGTGTTCTGCTTACATGTGATTATTTGCAAGAGCTCTGACTCACCTTCAGCAGAGGTCAAAAAGCAATTTTCTTCTCCAAGGTATCCGCTTCCTAAATGACAATATATGTGTTAAACAGACCCTGAAAAGAGCAATATTGAACAAGCTGCCCAACATATTGGACAACAGTATATGTACGCTAGTGTTAATCTTGGCTTTGGTATGACAAAGAAAAATGGAAACCTCTTACGTCCCCTTCCACAGTTTTTTTTATTAGGCCCCAGTTTCTTGGTATGCCTGCTGTCCCGGTCAAAATTTCTTTTTGAATTTAAGTTTGCTCCTTGTAAGTTCCTGTAAATAGTTTTTTTATGAGATGCACAGTGGGGCAGTGGTTAGCACTGTCACCTCACAGAAAGAAAGCATCTGGGTCAAGTCAGACCTTTCTGTGTGGAGTACGCATGTTCTCCTCATGTATGAGTGGGTGACCAGGCTTATTCTCACAGTCCGAAAACTGGATTGAGATATGAGAATTTTCAGGTGAATGCTGGAAAGGGGACTCAAAGACAACCGCACAGGAAGCAGCAGGCAAGCAAGTTGTGAAATAGGGGGTACTTTAATTACAAAACAAACTAAACTGAAATCCGCTGAACACAGGAACAAGCAACACTCTAAACATGGACATGCAAGGAAAAAACAACTATCTGAAAAGAGGAACTGACAAAGTGAGCTCAATGGGTACAGAGGCATGCTAGCAGCTGACAAGGGGGAGGTTTGATGATAATAAATCAGGATCAGGTGTAACAGTAGAAGCAGGGAGCCAAAAAAAAAAAAGAGAGAGAGAACAGAGCAATGAAATACACAAACGAAACCCAAGGACCAAAATCAGAACTAATACAAAACCAGAAAACTACAAAATTTATCAAAATACAAAATTACCAATAACAACAAAATATAACAATCAAGTTTCTTGGTGATCTGTATTGTCTTTTGGAGTGTGTGTGTGTACATGGGTGTCTGTCTTATGTGCCTTTGTGTTGTAATGAATTGGTGATCTGTACACAGTCTACCCATCTCACCTGCTGACTGCTGGGATAAGCTTCAGTTCCCTCTGCACAAGAAACAGCAAACCAATGACAAAAGAAAAAAAAAAAATTTGAAAAATGAAAAACTCAGTTGTTCAAGCGTACTTGCTGTCTTAAAAAAATCTAATAGTTCAATTATATTGCATTTCAGTAAACTTGATTTGTTTATGTTTTTATCTTCCATTTTTACATTTTCTAATGTTCCCATTAAATAGTCATTTCTATAATAAGACCCCTTTTACGCTAGATGATGACCTTGTTATGGTTTCCACAATCTATTACAATGTAGCTTGATTGCTCAAAAAAATCCTTCAGTATAAATGCACTCATGATACTGCTACACTAGTGCTCACTAAACTTTTTTTTTCTGCTATTTTCCATATCCATGTCTGCTATGATGTTCAATCCTGGTTCTGGAGGATCGTTATGTTTTAGGTGTTTCTCTGCTGTGATACACTTTATTTGAATGACTGAATGATTAACACATCTCTGCAGAACTTGAAGACCTGCTGAAGAGCTCGGAAATATCTAAAGCATGCAGGATAGTGGTCCTCCTGGACTAGTTTTGGACATGACTGATCGACTGTATATACCTGCCCTGGCACAACTCCCTCAGGCTGTCAGGGTCCAGCTATGAGTATCATGACTGTGCGTGGTTGTTTCCATGGCTTTTTCACATTTCTAACTATATACTGCCAGACCAAAAAAAAAGTTGCCACCTAACAAAACAAAACAAAACCTTGCACCTGGATTTAACTAAGCTATTTGCTTAGTTAAATCTAGGTGGCAACTTTTTTGGGGGGCCAGGTGGTCAATTCTACCTTGCTACTATGTTTCGTCATACTCTACCCAGGCCCCTGATAAGATACCACTATAATCCAAACCACCCTGACCTTGCTACAAAAGTTTTGTGCATGCTTTAACTAACATACCCTAACTATTGTGAGCCTATCACATTCTAATAACACATTTCTAATATGTACCTGAAGACCTCGCCTAAACCCTTCAATGACCATGATTTCTTACATTCCAGTGGGGATGTCATTCAGTGTGAGGAGCTTCAGTTCTTTGTTCATAATGTGTTTGTTCTTATTGTTCTTATGTTATAGTTTATTATCAGGTTTGTATAACTAATTATGATAAAAGTTACTATTTAAGAAGTAATGATACAACACCATCATCATAATTACCTTGATATTCCACTGGGACGTGTAGCTGGAGTAAAAAATAAAAGTGACAGCTCACTATTAATGTATGGTCTGTTTTTCCTGCTCCTGGTGGAAGGCGAACGTGTTTCTTTTCTCTCTGTCTCCTGGTGCCCCCCCTTGTCTTTCCTTTTTCGAAGCCTCTTTTTGCATATTTTCCAAAAATTTAAGGAAAATGGATCTGATCAGCTGGTTTCTCAACGCAATGGATACAATTTCCTCGACTGGGTGAAGGAGAGTCCAGTCTCGGGATATGTCTCGCTGGATATACAGTGG
>NC_051444.1:26158188-26202737 GCF_001649575.2 Kryptolebias marmoratus
TTCGTGCCTTGGTTTAGTAATATCATGTTTTAGTAGTTTAGATGTCCTGTACCTTTGTTAGTATTGTCATGTTTTAGCTTAGTTATCTTGTCATGTTCTGTAACTCTGTCTGTAATTTTGTTCTTGTGTTGTAAAGCACTTTGAGTCGCCTCGTGCTGAAAAGTGCTATATAAATAAATGTACCTACCTACCTACCTACCTACCTATTAATTTATTCATTTAATTTCACACAGATAAAAATGTGCTTTATCATCTGCAATAAATTAATAGTTTTTTTAAAAAAAAGCAAAAACCCTTGGGATTCTGCATTCTCCAGTCCTCTAAAATTAATTCATGTCATGTTTCATTGGTGCAATAAAATAAAAAAATAAAAAAATCTAGAATCTAAGTTCAAGTGGCCATTTTTTTTATTTATGAAAAAAAACATTCCATTAGCAATTGTCATTCTCATTTCTCTTTAAGACACTGAGGGGATATTTAATATCAACAGCAATAATTAGAATTGTAATTAAATATAACTATCAAATGTATAAATATCAAACATAAATGAAGGTGTCAGACCTACTTTGATCAATCAAAGTATTATTTCCTGCTCCTAAAAATGTAATAGCAACAAACAGGTTTCTTTTCAAACATAGTACTGTCGGGATCCATGGTGGTTGGAGGATTTGGACGTAAAATGCAGGCAGACAGACAGGAGTTCAAATAAAAACTGATTTATTTAACCAGAAGAAACCAAAACAAAAAGCTGTCATGGCAGCAAAAACACTAAACTTACACATAGCCACGTACAAGAGAAGTGCGACATGAGGAAATCCAAGCAGTGCGTCAAAGCAACAGTGAGCCAGTGATTAGTGGATGGAGATGAGCAGGTTTTAAAGGCTGAGGGTAACGAGTAAGTGGAAACAGGTGACTGATTAGTAGCACGGAACAGGTGTAAGAGGAAGAGGCTGACTGACATGGGAATTACTGGGAGAAAGAGTGATGGCACACAGAGGGCACAGGGAGCATTCTACACAACAACTTACAACATAAAATACCAAACACAGAAACAACAAGAAACAGCAAAATTGGAGAAACAATAAATTTTAAACAAAATAAACTTAAAAAATATCTCAAATCCTTACAAGTACTAAGAAAAAAAATCCTCTACTGTCTTAATTTCACAAATACTGTTTGATAATAATAACAGAATGTACTTAGAAATGAAGAACTATGGGATAAAACAGCTGCTGTGATTTTTCAGGGTATGTTATACAACGCCACAAGGGCACTCTGATGGCACTGTGGGAGGCAGCTCTTTATAAAAGTAACCAACTGCACTTGACCCTTAAAATGTACAGCAAAGATCTGCTGTAAAGATCCTGTTTCACAGGTAGTTTAAGGCTAACGTGGATTCCACTTACACCTTTGTTCACAGTTGCCTTTTCACATGCAGTACACAACAGAACATCAAGAATGATAGTTGAGGTTCCCTCATTAATGTTTTTTTTTTTTTTCTAATGATCTATGCTAATAAGTATTTGCATTACTGACATATCGACAGACTAGTGGAAGACATTGCACCTGGGGCAGAAAGAATTATGATTCGTGAACCAATATTAACACCTGCAGATAGTGAATTCTCTGTAGAACTGCTTGCTCCAGTCATATCTGCTCTCCTGACACTTAGAATTATGTTTTTTCTTAGACTGCATTTTCAATATTTTATGTGCTGGATAAACCTTTAAATTACCACACTCGATTAAGATGCAGTATGTCAATAATAGGAGCTAGAGAAATAGCCAAAGCAGTAGAATTAAACAAAATCTATAATAAGAAGCTTTTAGAGCTGGGAAGATGTGGACGAACAAATTATTTTGGCAGTCAATGATTTCAAAAGGCTGAAATCACTCTGATCTGAGTCAGGGTAGTGAGTTGGTATTCATTATAGAGATGAATGAATGTGAATTACAAATAGTTTAAAAAATGGTTTGTTTTGTAAGGTTTTTTTAAATGTTTCTGTAAGCCTAATTTCATCAAGTTTTATTATGTAAAGCTAATTATTTAGAGGTGAAAATACACACATTTGTGAATGCACAAGTTATTTCCCATTGTCTCCATATGTCTAATTTGTGAATGAGTTCTCTGTACTTTTAACTGCTGGAGCGTATTTCCAATTTTTCCAAGGGACTATTAGCACTCAGTTTCAATTATCAGCTCTTTAATGGATGTTGACATTGAATTTACTCCACTTTAAAATCCGGGAAGCTCAACTCTTCAGATGAGCAGGAACGACTCATCAGCAGCTGCCCCAAATGCTTTAGAAATTCAGTGTGACAGCACCAAACCAGATGGCTTGTAGAATCTGAAACACATCTCAGGAAGTTAGGAGAGATGGTAAGAGGCTTGCAGTCGTGACAGAATTTATAAGGAGTAATTCAGATTCAAAGCAAGCAGCACTGCGGGCTGACCCAAAGGTCTGAGTTTAATTCATTTTCAATTACCTGCCAGGTACTGGAAGCGCAGTTGAACTATTAGTTCTTGATTGACTGAAAATACTGTCTTAACTTGTCCAATCTAGTCTGGAAAGCATTTCTAGTAGAGTGCAAATCAATAAATAGTTATATATTTGAAAACCCACTTCAGGAAAAAAAACAAAAACAAAATATTTATCAAAGCATAGAAAATTGACTCAATAAAATTTAGCATATTTTCCATTTTTATTTTGACATTTTTTTTGTTAGCAGTTGCTGTCAGTCACTGGGCTGCTGTGTGACTGTTGTATTCCCCAAACAACCAAGGATAAATCTTTATAAGTAACAGAGTGTTCTGCATTTGAATGTTTTTCCAATTTTACAGACTTTATATGTAAATGTTCTGACACACATTTTGGTGAGATTAGGTGTTAACAGTGCAGTGATTCATTATTAAGTCAGAATACGCCAGACCTTATAAGCAGGTTCATGTATCAGCATTTTAAACTGAAATCTGGTATCTAAACTGATATCTAAGCAATGTATGTACAGTGTTTGACCCAAAGTCTTATCCAAAGCAGGAACAAATATTTTGCATGTTGGGATTTGTGACTATGCAAACTAATCCCATCTTTCCTGTCTTCGGCTTGCAGCCTTCTAGGATGTAAAATCACCTTGTGAACAAGTTAAAAAGGTTAAAAACTAGATTTTCACCTGGAGCGATCCTTAACCTGCCCTCCACTGACTCAGATTCTCAGTTCTCTCTCTTTGCAGCTGATAGCAGCAGTGTGAGTAATACTGGCACTAAATTTGACAAGCATTTAAGCAGTCAATTTGAAGGGATCAAAGAAAGAAAGAGCTTCATTCCCCATATGTAATTAGTTTGTCCAAAAAAAAAAAAATGCTACTGCCAGTCAAAGAAATGTTTTTGATTGGGCTGGAAAATAGCTATCTGCTGTGTCATGCTAAAAATACCTATTCTGTGGTAGATTTTTCAAAAACCAATGCTACGGCTAACTATGCTGATCAGTCATAACATTATGAATACTGAACAGTGAAATGAGTCATTTTTTGTGCATGCATTTTTAAATTTGCAGCTGAGGCATTTTCTCCCTAATGTTGACACCAGAAGAGGACCCTCTTTTTCTTGTTATGCCTGTGTAGATTTCATGTTTATAGATTTGCACTGTCTGTTACTACTTAATGTAGTCATGTGGACAGTAATCTCTGGCACACACTTGTTATTTAGAAGCTCACTCTGCTATTACAATCAATCTTCAACCCTTGGTCAACTCAATCACAATGACTGACAGAGCATGTGCTATGGAATAATCAATAACCCTGACTACCAGAGAGAACAAGTTTAGTGTAGAATATTGAAGGCTTTAACATACAGTTAGCTATTTGCAATGCACAAAATGTCAGCAATTGTATTTTTTTTTCCTGTTGGGCTTCTTTTTGCACTGTGCATATAAGCAATAAGATGCTGGATTGTGTTTGCCTGAAATCTGGTGTGTATCTTGTTGTTTCTCAGCTGTCAGTCATCTCGACTCCTGAGATTCTCATCCATACCCCAGTCTAATCACTTCTGTCATTATGCTATAGAATGCAATGAGCAATGCCAGGCATATACTATCCTTGAAGCAATTTATGTTAACAATTTAGAACTCCCCATGTAACTTAAACTGTGCACATTTTTTATTACATATTTTCATTTTTCATTACTTGCCTGCATTCCTCTCACATTTTTTTTTCTCTCACATTTAGACAATTCCTTCCCCTGGGTAGGGCACTCTGCATATGAGAGGACATCACTTCCTATCATTGTATTACGCTGTGAGACAGATATTGCTGTCATTAACCTCAAAGGAAATCAAGGCTTCTACCCTGATGTGAATAACCATATTAAAATTGATGTTACTGAAGTCATTCACTGAGCTGCTGAATATCTGTTGTCATTATTGTCTATTGAGGCCACGAACCGACTAACTGAGGTTAAATCTATATACGTAGCAAAATGGTGGGCTAATTGTTCCGACAGCAACATGTTCGTGAGATCATAATATTCACAGATACAGTGATAGTGTAAATGTCCTATTAAACTTTAAAATATTTAATGTGTCAATTTTTCCCTATTGTAATTTAATTTGCCTTTTTAAGTTAAAATCAGGTCATTACAAGAACATTACATTACAGATTCTAACTTTATATTTATACCTGAATACGGAAAAATGAATACTTTTTTATTATTAATTATTATTTTGTTTGCTTTAGATAAATGTTTTGGTGTGAAAGATGTGTGTTACATCATGCCTTTAAATCCCCCCCTCCCACTCCTTACCATTACACATTTTATAAGTGTTTATACAAGAGGATGCAGACACAACCAAACAGACAGGAGGCTTTGAGGCAGATTGGCATGCTTCCAGACCAGAACAACAAGAACAATCAGAAATCTGAGCTGCAATCTGGACCCAAGATGATGTGTCAGAGTGTGAGAAAATCTGGCAGAGAACAATGGCAAGACGGCGAATATGTTTACACCGAGGAGCTAACTTAGGTGTGTAATGCAGGTGAGGTGGATTTGGCAGTCAGGTAACCAGATGGCGAACTAAAATTGAAGCACATCTTTTGAGCACTTAGTTAAAATGGCAATCTCTTATAGATGTTCTGACTGCAACATTTTATTAATATTAATAATATTATATATTAATATTAATAACTGGTTGAGATTGTGATCATTAATATTGCATCTAACAGGCACAGTAAAGCTATTTTAACCACAAACAGCACAGAAACACAGTTAAAGACCATGCGTGATAGAAGTCATCACTGTTTCTTGGTTAGCAATATTAAAGAGCACCTAACTATAAAACTTAGCTAAAGGCTGCTGCTCCTGACTTTGTTAATAGAAGTGCAGCCCAAAATGGACAACACAGTACCTGGTTTGTTTCCACAGGCATCTAAAAAAAAAAACACTTCAAAGGAAAGCAGATATGTTTAAACTGTGTAGTTCCTATACAGCTTCTTCTAATGTAATTTCTGCTGCATAGCATTGTGTTTTCTTTGTAGTGATGCCTGCTGTTTAGGGGGAAGGAAGCAATGAGTGTAGTACCCCTCAAGCTGTTTTGCAGTGTTGCCAGCTCATCAGAAAGGAAAGTAACTAATAGCTATCCTAAAAACTGCTAGAAGACACTAAATTACATCATCAACTAAATTGCTTAATTGACCACAGAGGAATAATGGGGAAAGGGGCCCACAGCAGCACTGCTGCTTGTGGTAAAGAACAATAGATGCTTTCACGTCTATCTTCAAAAGTCTCCCATAACACCAGCAAAAGTTGCTAGATTTGTTGCAAGTCGCTTCTTAATGAAAAGTTGCAAAAGGGCTCACAAAAATAAATAAATAAATAAAATAGTGCAACAAAGTCACTAAATTGGCAACATCGCTGTTTTGGCATCCCAGTTTGCAAGGCCTATGGCTGGTGCTCAAAATGTGCTTGTACGCAGCAGCACGTAGTACCACCATTTCAAAATTTTTGTCCTTGGCATACTGTCTCTTTTCATAGCACACCGTGATTTTATGTGAACCTGTCAGTACGCAGCATCGGTGTTGCTACCTGTAATCTATGTCTGATTCATATAAACTATATTAGCCACAGGACACTGGAGTACAGGATGCACTGTAAAGCTCGTTATGTTTCAGTATTCAGTATGAGAGCCAATCTTTGTTGGTTGAGGACAGGAAGTCATGACCCACTCTGACTGGGTCAAATTTAAATGATCGGGTGATACATGATGATGATTAAAAGTTAGGCACAAGGAAGAAATCAGAGGCACAGCTGAGAATGCTCCAGGAAACTGATCAGCAGCACTAAGGAGAGGATTGTTACTGTAAGTGAAAAAGTAAATTTGTTTATTTGAAGTTCATGTCTTCATGCTTATCAAGTTAAGTTGTCAAAGCTGCAGTAATTATAGCATCATATAGATGTCTTGGCTTACTCTGAGTACTATGGTATCCTCCCACAGACCAAAAAAAAACATGCATGTGGGGTAAACTGGTAACTCTACAATTGTCCCTAGATGTGAATGGTTGTTTGTCTCTATGTGGTCTTGTTATGGACTTGCGACCTGTCCAGGGTGTACCCATGCCTCTGGCACAATGACTGCTAGAGATAAGCACCAGCTCCTCTTAACCTGGAAAGGAGTAGTGGGTAAAGAAAATGGATGGATAGATCTGCTGCCAGTTGAATAGCCTTGGTGCATTGTATCACTTATTATTATTTTTTTTATTTGTGTTAATACTTTGTTATACTTCATGACCAACATAAGTTTCATTGTACTTAATGTATACAAGACTGAATACCTGACATTCTTAGCAAGGTGTCTGTTGTAAATAAAGTGCAATACCTAGACGGCAAAGGAACTTGGTTGCCAGGCAAAAATAAACAAACAAATATAAGAAATTGTGTTTTTGTCTTGACTTCTTTCCCAAAAGTAACTCATGTACTTTCCTAAAAGTAACTTGTGTATAGACTGACTAGAAAAATAATTTAGTACAAGTTTTTACAAGAATGCTGTATTTTTACTTTTTTAACTGCGTGTTGACTGAAACCCTGACTTTGTTATATTCTAATATAACAGAATCCATAGCTTTTATTAGACCTTGTGCCCCATGAGCAATATGTACGTTTAAGTTCTTTTATCTTTCTTTTTTTCCCACTCATTAAGTCTGTAAGATGTGCAAATAAATGTTTGAACCTCTTCATGCTTTGGACCCTAATTACAGATGACATTGTGTTCTGCTTTTAGCAGAAAAACCTCATCATCTTACCGCCGGGCCACACAGTGTGACTTCAAAGCTCTGCATGCAGTCATGGCCATTAAAATAGAAGGAGGTTACTTTGTAATTATAGTCGATGTGACCTTCTGACCTAATTGTTTCCACTTCCAATTAAAGAGTTGCTTAGAAGAATCCGGATGAGGTAAGCTGTTTTATTCATTTGTTTATATATTATTTTCTACAACAAAATGACTGGTATTAAGTGCAGCTGATCAGAAAGCAGCAACAGCCCCAAAGGCTCTGGAATATACTTCAAATGCAGCCACAACCAGTCAGATTGTTTATATTTAAATGTTTTATTCTAATTTTATCATCTGCAAAAGATGACATTTAGCATTACCACCACTATAAGCTATTTTTTTCTGCAGTATGACTGTGCTTTGTTGCTTAATATGCAATCTTTTTTTTAACTTCATGCTTTTTTCAGCGTCAGTACCATCTGAACAGAGCTTCAACATAACCAAGCAACATTTATGGTATCTCCTTGTGAAGAGTATTTGCTTCCAAAATATAACCTATTCCTTATGTTATAGCTTAAGCTCTGAAAGTAATGCATTTATAATGGCTGTGAAATACTAATAATAACTTTTTATCAAACGTTTTACAAGTTGGCTTTTTTAAATTATAGAGACTGGAAAAAACATTGGCTATTTACAACTGTGCTTTGCAAATATAAGCTGTGTCTCTGAAAATTATACTGTATGTCAAAACAGTATTTCTGCAAACAAATAAATCTAAAGCTTGACAGAGAGATTTGATAAATTGCTGGTTGCTCTGTTTGACCCACTTCAAGTCCCCAGAGTGAGGTTTTATGTGAGCCAGTAGTGTGTTTAACGCTCCTATATGAGCAGATTGACTAAAATGCCCTTGAAAAAACTGCTGAGCACAAAAGTCATGCATTTTCTATAAAAGGTTAAAACTTCATAAAGTCCCCCCCACCCCTCATTTTTACAAGCCTCCTGGTGCCCTTGGATCATGAGACCTAAAAGTTGGGGAAAAGAACAGTCACACTTATTTTTTAGTAGCAGTAGTAAGTAGTAGTAGTAGTAGTAGTAGTAGTATCCCTCAGATATATTTTTTGCCACAACAGTAAATAAATGTGGCTCTTGATAAAAACTTCAAACAGTGTTTGCATTCAGTTTTTCCTTCTTTTCTGTTTTTGCACTAATTGTCATTTTGCTCAGAATGTGATTATGCGTCCCTCTTTATTTTGATATTACTGTGTAATATCCTGGATTAAGCCACCATACGCCTGTCAAAAATAAAGCTTCTTCACGTCAGTGCTTGTTTCTGACATGGTAAATTACTTGGAACCAACCAATCATTCCCGACTAATTAAGCTACTGTGGCAGCTGATTGGCTGGTCTTGGACTGCAGGAATCTGTCCAGATTTTCCAAGCTTGTGCTTCTGTTTGAGAACATCTGGCATCACTGCTGTTTGCTGAGCTGCCTTACAGACGATTTAAGACTGCTTGATGTACAGATGGGAGGTTCTTTGCTGGCGGTAGCTACTCCTAATAAAATATAATCATCTTGTGATCCAAAACAACATGCCATGTTTCTCAGTGAATAAAACAATGAGTTGTGACCTTCTTTTTATCTTACACTCCAACAATAAAGATAATTATAAATCAGCTGTTGTGGAAGTTTTGTGATCAGGATTTAGGCAACAGGAGTTTGGAACTGATTTGAAAGCAAGCAGACATACACCATGAAAAGGCTCAGTCTATGACTGGACCTACAGTACACATCACATTTACATTGCTCTTATTGTATTTCTTCAGACTCTTTAGGGAAGAAAAATGTTCATAGTTTCACATTTCTAACCAGTCCTTCATCTGCTTCAACATGGATTTTGTATTTGAAGGTTAAGTTTCTAATTTGACCACATGTACAATAGTGCCTCACTAAGAACTTATTTATAGTCTGTTAGAATGCCTATCTGTCTGTCTGTCTGTCTGTCTGCCTGCCAAAATTCTGTGCACATTAAGTTGTGCTAAGCTGTGCAGTTTAGCTTTACATTTTACATTTTTGAAATAATGTAGCTCGACTGTGATTGCATTAAACAAATGTGTGCTCAAAAGTTGAAACTTATTGTTAAAATACAATGAAATAAACAAACAGGACTTTCCAGAAAGCGTTCTTCATCTCTCTTCGATTTATTGGCAACACACAGCAAAACTCAACAAAACACTCTTAGACCAGCTGGCTTATGAGGCTATTACCATCTGTGCTTCAAATATTCCCTAAGCTTATTGTTATAAGTCTGTGGTGTTTGACGTAATCAGAGTTTTGAAGAGTCAAGAAACGATAACCTGTTCTTCGAAAGATGGTAAAGCAATACAATGTGCAAAAAAAAAGATTTGTTAGTTTCCTTTTTTATTAGGGTGATTTTTCACTATTTAAACTCTAAATTTATGTGAGTAACACTGAAATAAAAATGTTTATTAATATGATTAAAAAGCTCCTTTCTGATATGCTCTACTTTCTGTTAGTCAGACAACAACAGAATGTGTTGGTGTCATGATAAGCAAACACTGTGGCATTTTTTTATAACACTTTGAAAGGCATTCGGATTAGATAGGATAGAGTAACAAATGTATTGCTTTGAACAAGACATGTCTGAACTGCTGCAGTCATATTAACCCCCTCTACTGTGCAGACATGCACAGTTAATTTGTTATATAACCATCAGTTCAAAACAACCTGGCACATCCAGTTTTTAAATTGTAAACACGTCAAGCTATGTAGTAATTATATCCCATCACTAAAGGCGAAAGGACAATAATTAATACATAGCTCTCAGAAAGTAATAATTGCATGTACATCAACCAATTAACTTTTGGAGTTAACCCCATTCAAGATGGCTACCACAGCAAAACGACCTTAGAAAACATAAATCGGAATAACAATCAGTTTTAGAGGTATTAAGCTGGAATTTGGTGTAGTAGTAGCCGCGGGTCGTTTGCAACTTATACTCAAAGTTATAATTCATCATGCAGATGCAGTATTTCCTTTTAAAACTTTGCCATTAGCTATTAAAATCCACTCTGTTTGTTTGTTGGCAAAATATCTCATGAATTACTAGATAACTTTTAATAAAACTTTTAGAAAGTGATAATTGGATGGACATTTACAACTGATTAACTTTTGGAGATACTCTAATTCAAGATGGCCGCCAAAACCAACTGACCTTAGGAGGCGAAGATAGCTCTAACTCGGTCAGTTACAGACATTGAGCTAAGATTTGGCATGGTAGCTGAGCGTCATGCTCAACACATACTCTAAGAGGTAACACATCTGGAGAGGCAGATTCTGAGAATCAGTTTTACACACACTTTAACAAAGAGAGGCACTATTAAGATACATATGCCAAGACTAGAATATCGCTTAATGAACGAAATATCTAAATACTGTTAGTTTAACAGACAGTGATCTACACATGTTTACTTGATTGTTTGTTTTTTGCTGTTGTTTTATTTATTTATTTTTCAGCGCACTGCCTAAAGATTATTTATTTATTAATATTATTAAAAAAGTCTGTCTTTCTCTCTCCTGGACTCTATCTGTCTGCATGTGTTCTAATAAATACAATGCTCAAGGCTCTGTTAGGTCATATTAGATTTTAAACAGATATTTTTATACAAAAAACAAGTTCTACAATCATGGTTTTGCCAGCGTCAACACATTTTACATGCATTTTACACCAAACTCCAGCAGAGGCAGGTAGCTTTCAGCTTGAACTAATGAACAGATTTTGATCAAATTTACATGAAATGATGGGGTCGTCACAAAAACAACAACAACAAGTGATTAAACTCTAGTGGTGATCCAAATCACGATCTGGATCCTACAGTTGTTATTGTTTTAAAACTCTATGGCTTCAAGGAAGGTTTGAGCTTTCCAAGTCCTTCTAAATATAATTACATCAAAAACATAAATCCAGAAAAAAAGAAAGTTAAAATCTCTTTTTGAATTATCCATTTTAGCAATCAGAGCAAAACATGAACAGATGATGCAGTCCACTTCACTTTCTGAAGCTTTTAGCAAATGTTTTATTTCAATAATATACACAAAGAAACATCAGCAAAAGAATCAGGGTGTGGGCTCACAGGCACCCTCTGCAGAGCACCAGAGGTACTGCCTGCCTCTCTTCAAGATTTTCCTGAAGATAATTTTATAGCAGATTGACATTATTAAATAAGCCTGAAAAATATAAGCCCCTTTAAAAAATATGACTTAAAAGGCAAGTGTCAAACTTTACATTGGCAACACAGAGTAACAAATCCAAAGATGCATGCTCAGATTGGTTGCTGCTACTCGTTGCTGCTTTATGTTCTGCTTCATTAGAACATCGGCAAATTCAGCAATTTTGTTTGTAAAAGGGATAAAAATGGCAGAAATTATACAGAAATTACATTTATAACACAAATTGAATATAAAACAAATAATGTCTTTTTACTTAATTTCATTGTTTGTTTTTTTTTTTTTTTTTTTTTTTTTTTTTTTTTTTTTATTATTTTCATCATGACTGTCTCCAGTAAAAGTGTGTGCCATATATCAGTAGTTGAAACTGATCACTTCCCATCCACTGATGTTTCTATAAACACATTAGCTTTTTTATACCAAACTGATAAGCTGGAACAAGAAAACTATAACTTTAGACCAGGGGTCTCCAGCCCTGGTCCTGGAGAGCCACTATCCTGCCTGTTTTACTTCTTTCCTTGCTCCAGCACACCTGATTCAGTGGTTAAATTTCCTCTTCATGTTCTGCTGAAGCCTGTTAATCACCCATTGATTCAAACCAGGTGTGTTGGAGCAGAGAAACAAGTAAAACATGCAGCATAGTGGCCCTCAAGGATCAGGGTTGGACACCATTGCTCTTGACAAACTTATAAAGTTTGAAAAGGATGTCCTGTTGGCTTGGAAGCAAAAAAAATAAGTCAACATGTTCATCAAATTGCAATCGGTGTCTAATCTTCTAGTTGTCATTTAAGTCTACATACTGCTCCTATAAGTTTTGTTTGTGTTACTGTGTTGCAAACACTAAAATATCAACAATACTAAACTGCTTCGTGAAAAAAAAATACATTTCTGGACTGAGTTAAATAAAGCTTTTTTTTCTCTTCTTTTTCATGTACCATTTACTTTACGCATGCATGCATCATTATCACGGCGGATGGTAGATGATTAGTAATGGGTGTTTTTTTTGTTTGTTTGTGTGTGTGTGCTGCCCCTCATGCAGGCCAATGCATGATCCAAAAATCACTTCAGGTATTTGGATTTTTGAAGCACAGCTAATCCAACCTGATGAGGCATAACAATGTGCTAAAATGACTGCACAGTTTTTGGACGTATGCTCACAACTTGGCAGCTGCAGTCTATTTGTTCTGACTCCTGGTTCATTTTCTTTTCAGGGCAACCTGCCACAATACCGAGGTCTAAATAGCTGACACAAAGAAAACAAGCTTGATTTAATTTCTCAACTTTACAAGACTGAAACAATCATAAAATTGTTAAACAGAATGAAAACAATTAGTAGGAAGTCCAGCCTGCTATGATCAGTGAACAGTTTCATATGCTTAGTAATTGGATTTCAAGGGAGGAGAAATTAATAATGATACTCCAGTCTATGTAAAGTTAGATGAAAATTTGAGATGTCTGTGCTTTTGCACAGAAGAATAACTTTATAAGACTCATTTCAGTATCCTGGAGTTTGATGTCTTAAGTAGTGAAAGAAAATTAAAATTCCTGTGGAGATAGTCTTACCAATTAGTGTCCGGATGTGTTTATGACTACAAGAGGCTGTCATTGAGTGGGATGTGGAGAATAAGTAATTTTACAGAATCATGTTCAGTTGAGCAAATCTACTTTGCTCAGATAGCACACCTCACTGAGGCTTTCATGTTATCCCTAAGCTTCGATGGAGTGCATGAATTTATTACTGCCTCAGCCTGATCTTTTTTGTATGATGTGATGAAAGTTTAATATGTGCATATCGGGAAATCGGCTTTTGTGGACATTATGGCTTAACATAGTTAAAAACTCAGGCTGGATCCCAGTAATCTGCTGTTGTTGCAGAAGACTGCACCCACAGCAGTTCTCAAGGAGAAAGAAAGGAGGAAAATGCTCAAAAAGAACAGTCTAAAGAAAGTCAAAATTCATATTGAATGAGTGCTTAAATCTGCATGCAAATCCCAATGTCCTTTCCTATAGAGTCAATGTGAAAAATGCACCAAATTAAAATATATATTAAAAATCACCTGCCTAATATTGAGTGGTTTTCTTTGTGTTTCCATAACACCTCTGATATGTAGATGAATAGGCAACGCAATACCTGTGATGAACTCCTGTAGAGGCAACAATGTTTGTGGCAAACACCTCATTTTAGAGACATTTTCAAAAATACTTGGTAATTCAGTGAATGACTCAACTTATTATACCAATCATATCAACAAATTGCTGTCAGTGGGAACACGTTATAACTCAAACCTTTAGGACACAATAAGAGAAAATGGTATAACAATAAAAAAAAAGCCATTTGGATGTGTCTTAACTGTTCTTTTAACATAGAAATTTGCTAGTTTTTGGATTCAAATGATGATATAAGCTTTTTTTGTACTCTCTGTTTAAGCTTACCCATTTACTGTTGTTTAACAAAATAAATATAATAAAAACTGCCTTTAGCAGTTAATATATGAGTATATGACTCTTATTGGTCTAAATACTATTGCTTGACAACAAACACATAGCTTAAAACCTGATAAGATAAAGTTTCTTGTGATAACTGTCCTATGAATGATTAAGACCCCAGCTCTCTACAAAGATAACATACAAAGAAACAGAAAAAAAGGAAAATGATTCATACTGCCTAATCACTGACATTGAAGAAATTCATCCATGGTGACTGATGGATTCCTTACGCTAACCACTGATTACAGCCAGCCCATGCTGTCACTATACAGGTCACAACAAAGAGATCTCGGCATGCTGTGTCACAATCAAAGCTGCACTGTTTCAGCTATTGTGACAGAGCTGAACCACCATAAACCTAACAATGGACACCCTAACCTGACCTTTCCCTAACCATAAATGACAGAAGGACATCCCACTCACTTAGTTTCACTTTCCAATCAATCCTGGAAAGAACCATGTGTCCTTTTAGGTCACACTTAGTGAAAAGTCTGCAGACTCAGACACTCAGGGCCCAAATAAGGAAGGGCTGCATCATAAGTTACCACAGGTCACAACACAAGAATCATCTGTGTGCTTTGTCACCACAGGGAATGACATTAGAAATGTCTTGATGTGTTGCCATCACAAATGTGTTTTTTTGTTGCTGTTGCTTATTTGTTTGTGTGTTTGTTTTTTTGTTAACTGCAAAAAATAATAACAAAAAGACATCTTGTATTTGGGCGTCTGACAAAAAAAAAAAAAAATACCAACATTAAATTGTACACATCTAATATTTAAAGCCTTTTTTTACTTTAACCCTAGTAGTAAATAGCTGAACATCTGGTATGTTGAGACACTCTTTTAGAGTGGTCCTACATTTTTCAATGTGATAGAGATGAATGGATGCAAGAATAGATTACTGAAACTGAAGGCTTAATTAAAGCTTGTCTTCTCAGAAAGTCACATAGGACATTCTACAGACCCCCTACAGACCTCATTTAACTGAACAAATTTGGCCACTTTCTAAACCTAATAACTCCAACACTTTTAGCTGACATTGTTTGTGAATTGAGAACACTAATCATTTCAACAATTTCCTGATTCTTCCTTCAGCTATGGAAATGGTCATCCAAGGAACTGAGGTTGGTTCGTGGCCAGCTATTTTTACAATATGTAATCCTCCACTTTCACTCATTTTTACAGCTTCCCTTTTAATGCATCCACCATAGCTCTTCAGAAGTTACATTTTTAGCCCCATGTAATTTACTGACCTTAAAGTTTGTGAACACATGTAGATAACAGTGGCTGTAAATCGACTCCAGCAGTTATAGGGTATACCCTTGCTTTCAGGATTTGCTGCTAAGTAGCTACAACTCAGCTGTAATGTTATAGACAAAGATTTAGAACCTCAACAAATTTCTAAAAATGACCCTCAATATGTCTCTCAACATAACAGTTGGATATTACTTGTGCTTTTTTATGTTAATGTTTTTACTTTGTTGTCACAATATGTTGGTTTGTAGTAACACTGGTCTAATACATTCAGTGTTTTTTTTTTGTTTTTTTTTTTTTTTTACTGACCCTGTTTAGCCTTCCTGGCATATGTTTCCACCCCTTATAAGAGGCATAATCTCTCCACAGGCCATTTGTGCTTTTCTAACACCATTACTTTCTTCACTGTGATTTTTCTTGTGCTTATATTTACTTCATATATAAGCCTAAACCCCACTTTTCTGAATTGCCTGTTTAGCAATTTAGCTCCACCTGCTAAAGCAGGTTGTTCACTTAATTTCTCTGTCTTAACACTGCAGGAGTCTGTTTACTCTTCTGCAGATGCTGCATTGTTGAGATTTATACAAGTAATTAAAGTTAGGATACAAAAGTGAACCAAACATTCTATGATTCAACATTTGCATGTCAAGAACTCACGCCTTTTTACACATTCAATTTAATCTGTTATTGTGTGCATTTTTGAACTTCTAGTGAGGATATAAAATAATTGCTCCAACCATCTCTTTGAAACAGTCTGTAAATGTGCTTCATTTATTTTTATTTTCAGTGAAATATCTGAGTAATCCTATAATAAGCAGTTCTGCTACAGCACATTATGGCTAAGATTCAATGGTTTTTCAAGGACACTCGACTTAGGTGAATGTTTCCTGGGGATTATTTGGCTTTAGGCATTTGCATTGGAGAATTGCTCAGCTCACTTGTACTACTGTCACTGTAGTGCAGTTTTGTTATTGTCATCATCTTGAAGGGTATACTATGGTGAGAAAAACAGAAAAGAGAAAAAAAACTCATACCACCTATGTCCTCACCTAATCTGTTTTGAAGACTCCATTCCTCACCTGCTCGTCAGTTTCAGTTTCAATTACTGAAGTAAATTAATTTGTGGATAGTATTTGTGCCTCTGCTCTTAAGTGAGTAGTGTAGGGAATAAGTTGCTTTCTGTCTGAGTAGGTTCTCCAACTTTCCACTTCCTTGCATTTTAAAGGGAATTGAGGCCAAAGGTGAAGCATTTCTCAGTACTACGTATTTTATAAGAACAGCACTTTATCCTGCTTTTTTCCAAAAGAAGGATTAATGGGCTCTAGTATGAAACATTTATGATGGTCTAGAAAAATCCCAAAGTGACTATCTACTTCTCTTTTGTATCACAATCAAAGGAACTTCATGCTCAAGTTTCCATTTTGCCATGTTTTTCTCAGTTTGCCACAATAATTTTATCTATAACTGATATTTTTGATCATCTATAGCTATATGACCCTTTGTATTGCTTTTTTTTCTTTCTTACTTTAAAAATTGTTTTTATATTTGCCTATGATTTTTTCAATTTGAGATTAGGATTTTAGTGAGAATTAAGGACTGTGGTTCTGTTCAATAGTAGTTTGGAAAACTAATTGCATTTTCAGATTATGCCTTTATTTATTTTTAATTCTCTGTAACTAAATGTCGAATAATTGTGTACTTCTGACATTTTTTTTCCTGACTCTTTGATCCATCAGAACAAAATATCTTTCTTTTTTTCCCATTTGATCATAACAGAATTTAAAAAAGAATGCTTTTTTTAGTATATTTAAAATAACAAGTTTTGCATAGCAGCACATCACATTTTTTCCTTCTTTTTATTATATTCAAAATGACATTATTATGACAATGGGTAACCCAAATAAATAAATAAACAAATAAATGTTACATAAATCTCTTATCTGTGTCTTGTATGTCATCTCACCATGACTCTGGTTTGCATAATGATGGCTCATTCAGATCAATGAATAAGTCCTACAGAAGTTGCACTGCATTATTACTATCATTTGTGTGTGTGTAAAGCAGTTCAAACATGAAGTCATTACCTTTGTTTTTTTGTTTTTTACATAAATTGTTTTAATAATCTCAGCCTGTGCCTATCAGTAGTTAAATTTTAGCTGAATTAGCATCTAACCAAAGACAGAAAACATACTACAGAAAACATACATCCTCAGTCTCAGGTCAAGGGGCAAATTACAAGTCACTGGGTGGAAAATTGCCATTGTACTTTGCTGCCAAATGGAACTTTGGTGCTTTGTGAACCTCTGATTCCTGAAAAGGTCTGAACAATAGCTCAGACATCACGGATCACACAACAAACAAACAACTTAAAGCCAACAATTTCCTCTTTTTTTTTTTACTGCTTTTTGCAGTGTGGCAAAAGGCAGTGAATCTTGAGAGAAAAATGCCATCCCCCCAAACCACAACATGACTTTGAGACTACTATACCCTTCCTTTTCCAGTAAGTGCCAGTTCCTATTCTATCCCTCTGTCTTTATGCATCACAACGCTCCCTTCCTCTCACATATTTTCTTTGCACAATAAGACCTGAGATCTGCATAGTAATTTGTTTACTATATATAAATGCACATATACAAATGGCAAATAAACTTTTGTCATCTCAATCATGAAGTTTGATTAAACATCTGATTAAAAAAGGATCCTCTTTAACCCAATATAAACAATGTCCTTCTTTACTGCCAGATGGTTAAATAATGGCCTTTAGAGAGATGTCCCCGATGCTCTAGCTGTGCCAAATCTTTAATGATCTATGCTGTGCTTTGTAAGAATCTAATTTGTTGCTGTTGTTCTGTGAGCTGGCCTATATGGGATTGTTATTGATGAAGTAGAGCAGGAAAATCTCAAAGGACAGCTGTGCACAGTGTTATTAGTGTTATTAAGACAGCATAAACCCCTGCATTATATCTACATCCAGCAATATTGTTTTCTTCATTCAAATTTAGCAAATAGAATTTCTACTAAGTAACATTTTAAAACTGACATGACTATGAAACTGAATGGTATTAAACAGATTTTTCATCATGTGCCTTGATGTTTTCTACATGATGATGTTTGACTGTTTTAAGTATTTGTAACTCAATTCTGGAGCTTTTTTTATGATGCTGCTTTGAAGTACACTCACACCTACTACCCACATAAAGCCAACACAAGCGCCCACATTAAAACCACTAAAGCATTCAAACAAAGTGAATGCAATTTTTCTTTGTCCTTTGATTCTCATGATAGAACATTTTCATGCCATTTCATTTTATTTCTGGTGTATTTGTCAGAATATAAATCAATGAACAGTGACCTGGCCCACTCTGGTAAATGTGCTGTAGAAACAGATCACCATCAAATGGATGCTCACATATACTGTATGTCTTCTCTTATTATGCAGTTAAGGGAGATATAAAAACACTTTTTTTTTGTTGCAGTGTTTACTTAATGATATTCCAATGCTAAGTAAACAAGTAAAGCTTGAATGTCATTTCAAGTTTAATGTCTGCCTGGGTAATTTGATATACATAAGATTAGCTACAGTAAAAAGTTTCCCTCATTCTCACTCCCTTTATGCAAATGCATACTATGCACATGGTAATGTACTGACCCTATAAGATATAATGGTATTTTCAAGAAAGCTGAGCTTTTCAAACACGCCTTCACATGGCTTGGAAATGGTAGTTGGCATTTGCTATGACATTATAAATAAAGGTTGGGTGTTGACATTGATTTTTGTATACAAACTCTTTCCTCTCTCACATTTCGTTGCTTTTTTTAGTTACTAAGTTGTGGCTGACTTCCTTCTGGCCTCTTTATGGTTGCTGCCTGTGAAAGCTCCAGGTATATGTAGCCATTCTGGACATTTGTTATGCTGCCTTCTAGTAGATCAGACTTTTCTGTTGTGATAGTTCTGCCTCTGTTTGATACCATTCAATTACGTTTAAATGGCATTTAAATGTTATTGCTCTACATTCCAGTAAGGTGGATTAGTGATTGAATGTCTTGTGTATTTTTTGGCATACACCTGTGTCATCCATGTGGAGGAGACGGTTGAAGATTGGTCATTAGGGGATTCGGGCCTTTGAAAATTGGTCGTAAAGACTGTTCATTCACTTGATTTTGTTTTATTTTGTTTGTTTGTTTGTTTTTGGGTTTTTTTAAATGTTGAAATTAATATTATTTTTGAAAAAGGGGCAGGCATAATAAAAAAAAATTCTTCTTCTGCTACCTTTCATTTTATTTAATTTGAATTGTACTTTACTTTATTTGTATTTTTTTTCTTTTTGTTTTTTTTTTTTTGTAAATGAAATTAATAAACTGAACTAAACTAAACTGAAAACTGAATTGGCTTCCAGATCTATCTTCAGCTGTTTTCCACATTTGTATTCAATTTTGTGAGCAAGGTCTTTGGTCAACCACTCGTTTCTTGGGTCACATGTCATCTTGGGTCAACCATTCCTTATGCTGAAGAGTTCCAAACATTACACTTTTGTGTGTGTACACTGAGGTATAGGTTTTCTTTTAGTCAATACAGGCATTGCATAGATTTATGTCTTTCCTTACAGTCTCCAGTGACTGATTTATTGACCAGTACCTAGAGCTTGGCTGCTCTTTACTCTTTACTTTCTGTTTCCTTCTGGCTTTCCTTCATGAATTGAGCCATGTCTCGGCTCATCCTGCCATCTATAATGCCTGACAGGTTGTGTGAAGATAAATTTGTGGATCTGCCTCCTTAACGGGTGTCCTTCATGATCGGGACTTTTCCAACCTTGGGTCACCCACCTTTTGGTGTGTCCCATCTGCTAGTAGATGCTCAGGGTGCATTCATAAAGAGCAACTAGTCTTTTAATGTTTTATTTTTTTTGTTCATTTTCCTTTAACCCAGTATGTGTGACTCATGTTAGGGTTGTTTTCAATCTGTTGAGTTGAACTGAGATTCTGTCTTGGATGCCTGCCACTATGATCCCAGATGGTACTTGTCCTCTTAGCCATGGTAAATGTTGTAGGCTGTGGGCTCTACGGACACCTTAGTTATGATCATCACTCTTAGGTCACTTGTCCTTGTATTAAGGTTATCAGCATTTGTTAATTGGGTTTGGTACTCATTTTTGAAGGGTGGGGCCTATCATCCTGCCTCCACCATCTTTGTTGTACCACATCATTCATTTTTGTTGGCAATCCAGATCATATCTGAGCTGGCACGGCTTCACTGATATCTCTCACTCACGGAGATCATGAAGTTGCTAAAGATTTGCCTTTAGATCCTTTGCTCTAAAGGCAGATAAATTCCAAAAACAATTTTCACCGCAAAATATTTCTGTTTTTGCAGCTTGATTTGTACTGTAAAGACAGATGTGAAGACCACAACAACATTCTAATTCTGAGGAAGTCTTCACTAGGAAGAAGAAAATGATACAAATAAAGACGCAATGCTTTAATGATAACAAAATACTAGCTACATTATGATCACAAGGCAACATAGAGAAAGATCAGTGTAGACTTGTGGATATTTATATCTTGTTGATGAGTCAAATAGGCTATGTTTTTATTTTCTGATTCTTGCTATTCTTAGGGTTTTGTAACTATATGGGTTAGAGAATTTATACAGTTATGGCACATAATTTTTCAAATGGGAGCCAGGATTTAAAAAGATGTCAAAACATTACAGAGTATGCAACATTCATACCTTTGCTCACCTCAGAATTGGGCATAAATATGGTTTGCCCTATGGAACTCCAAGGATTAATGTAAATCCTCAACCAACCCTGTGAGAAAATGAATCCTCTCCTCTGTTACTGTGTGTCAATGTCACCGTTGTACACAGTGAGGGAGGCTGCCCTACATAGTCATTCTCTGTAAAGAACAACTCACTAAGTGTGTGTGCATTTGTGTGTGTGTGTGTGTGTGCTTGTCTGTATTGCCTTGCATGCATGTCTGCACATTTAGAGAGTGACAGTGGTAATGAGGGGGGTTGTCAGAGGAGTAGCTGGTACTGATGTGCTGTCACTGAAGATCTTCTCAAGCTCTGATCAGTCTGCTTGACCTCGTGTTTCTTTGGGCCAGCTGGCCAGACCTTCAAAGACAACAGTGTAACTGCTTGTTATGCAGAGCAGCTTTTTTTTCAGCACTCATTTAAAGTATCCACAGAAATATCCGGTTATCTTTTTGACCTGCATGATGAACAAATCAATCAAAACAACAAAAAAGATTACATTAAAAAAGATAAATAAAATAAACATGCTAATTAAATTACATCTATCATTCAATATCCAAAAGTAATTTATAAAAGAAGTCACAATGAAGAGCATTGAAGAGCATTGAAGAGTCATGATTCAGTGTTCCATTAAAAAAAAACATTAAGGCCATTTGGTTTTATTTGTCTGTTAGAGTATAACAAAAATAAGGTAATTTAAGTTTATGATGTAATGCAAAATCTAAGCAAAACCGATACACACAAGGATGTCCCAATTCTAACAACACAGCTGATCTTTTAGATTTTTGTATGTATTGACCTTGCAGTCTCAGGCAGGTCAGAGTTTTTCCTGTCATCATTTATAATACTTATTAGAGATTTGTACCATCTGCTGAATCCATCATGCGGTACACTGGATGTCTGCAACAGAGGATGGATAGAGTGACTCACCTAACTTAGCTTCATCACCTCCCAATGACATTACAACCATTTGTTCCATTATTGCAAGCAGTAGCCACGCAAGGTAAAGTCAAACGAGTCAACAAAGTAAATCTACTGGGAACAATCAGACAACAGGCGTGACTCCGGCAAGGTTCTGTGGCACAGCTCCAACCAACCTTCATTTCTCAGCTGAAGGTCAGCTCCGCAATTTCATAAAAGTTGCATAATGCATTTACCACAAAGCCTTACTTCTCAGTAAAATATGCAGCAGCTTTCATCTAACATGTAAACAACTGCATGTTTGTGCGTCTGTGCTCTGATCTCGAAAGTATACATGAACTGCATTTAATGATGTCTTATTCACAGCCAAAAAATAAATAAATTAATAATAATAATAAAATCATACTGCTTAGAAGACTGTTGACTTTATGTACTTGTTAAGGTTACATTTCCCTCAGTTAGTTTTAAATTTGCTAGTTTTTATTTTTAAAAGTCAAAGCACTCACAAAAGTAAAGTAAAGTGATTGGAAGTGCTTTCAATACCTCATTGATGATCTTGAGAATCAGTCAAAAACATTTGTTTTCTCCAAAAAAAAAAGCAGGGAGTGTATTAAAAAGGTTTCGCGTAATAAGAGAAAGAAACACAAAAAAATGGGTCTCAGTTATTTTAATTTGTGAAAATAATTTAAAGATCCCCAAATACTAGTGAAGCACACTTATCTATAATATTTGACAATTTAACAGGTAAATAATGGGCTCAAAAAATTTGCCTTTAACAGAAATTGACCATCTTTATCATTTGCGCAAATGCTTCTAACAATCAATGCTTAAATGCACTGGCAAATGGCCTAGTGCTGTGTGATCAATAAGCTTCTGTCAAAGTCAGTTCTGTCACTGGTGTGTTAAGCGCCATGAGTTCAGAGAAAAGAAAAAAAAATCCTACACTTACACATCATATCATATATTCTGTTTTTAAACAAAACAACAAAAAATAAAAACAGCTATTAATATCCTGTTAAAAAAATGCAATCAAGATTTTTTTTTTCTATTACAAATGCACGTGGTAGCTCCTACTAATTTGATTAAATACCGAAATGACCCAAAACGAGGTGAATTCAAATGGTCTATTGCCAAACTTTAGTTTCAGAGTAAATGATGTCTGACAAGGGAGCTGAAGATTGCTGAATGGAGAATGAAGGCAGAGCAACAGTGAACAGTCTTTGGGGAGAGGAGAGTGTGTGATCCACAGGCTGAGCTGCTGGGGGAATGGAGCATGGAGTGACAGCGGAGTGAGCAGGCAAGCTGGGGTTTGGAGGTGAGTGTGGTCATTGGAGAGGGTAAGTAGGCGAGCGTTGCTGAAGATGAGAATGGACAGGCAGGCAGAAGGCTGGGCTGAGCTGAACATGCAGGCTGACTGGAGACACTGAATCTCAACAATACAGCTCGAGAGGAAAAACAGGGAACCACAAGGAACCACAAGAGATAGAAGGATCAACCAAAATCTTTGAAGCCATTGTCATGAAATGCTGATCGCTGTGCAACTGCTTGGAGACTAAAGATTTTATTATCTTACCAAAAAAGCTATTAACTTTAAGTTTACGTTTATTCCAAGACAGACACTTAATATCTGGTCAGAGAAAAGGAAAAATCACTCTGCTTTAAACCCAACAATGAAATAAACCTATTTTCCTTAGACAAGCAGAAAAAAAAGCTGTTAATGAAATTTATATTCAGTTATCCTCTTTTTGAGCTCAAGGTGACCTGTTTAGTCAAACCCAACACTGCAGGACTCTGAGGACCATCGGACTGCTGGCTCTGGAAACTCAACAAAAAATGCTGTCTCTCGACATGATGTTTAAAAAACAGTGGAGGCACCTTCATAACAAAGGAATTCTGAAAATAGCTCTTGCGTTTTAGGATGAAACACTTACAATTTTGAAAGGATGAACCTCATAGTTTATTCTCATGAAGGACCTATTAGCAGCAGTGTTGACATGACACAGGAGTCTCAGCTGTGTTTGGGAAGAACTCTATTACAATTTCAGTTTCACACTATGAATATAAATGGTTTGCAAATATAGACAAGGACTGCAGAAATCATTTCTGACATTTATGTGACATTTTGCAAAACTTTGCTCAATTTTAGCCATTTTCACTGAGTAATCATATTGTTAGCCTGCACTTGCTGGAAAGAATGTCAATTTTGAACTTTTCAAATTCAAAGGTTATATCTCTATTAAAGTCTAAAATTCTCTGTGGAGTTTCTATATATATATAAATTCATTCTCTTTGGGGAAATGGCAGATGGACAGATAAATTCCAGCTTTGTGGCATCTGAAGAAGTGAATTTTGATAAACAGATATTTTTTTAAAACTAGAAAGTGATTAATACAGAGAGGATTTTTGATGTACAACTAGCTAAAGGCTCACACAGAAAGGCCAAAAGCCTGTCTACTGCATTGATAAATGACACATTCAATAAATTGTGGATATATATTCATGATTATTGACAAGTAACACCGAAGCATTGACTGTTCTTGTATAGAAGAGGGAAGCTGATTACACTGACAATCTATTTTATCCTTAAATGGCATCCTCTGCTCCCTGGACAAGAGGGGAAATTGCATTGCTTTTCTGGGTTGTGTATTGATTTGTCTAAAGTACTTGATACAGTAAAGTTCTCCTCTCCTCTACATTGCTTTACATTTGTAGCTCTTAAGGCAAATGTGTCATTGGATTAAGAATCATGGTATTTTAAAACCATCCAGTTTAAATTCAAAAACATGTCATGTAAAAAAAAAAAAAATCAAACCATTTTTTTTTTTTTTTTCTAGCATTGTAGAAAATAGTACATACAAATCACTCTTGACATACTGGTTGTAGGGATCTGGAGTTTTAGCCCCACCTTGGGGCGGCTCCTCCTGCCCTTCTGTTCACAGGTGATCCAGATCCAGCTAATGAGGACTGCTACTACTTAAGCCTTCAGCTGAGACCAGATCTTCGCTGGAGCATCGAACCTCCTGGGTTAGATTCTCAGCCACAGTTTCTAACCTAATGTGATTAAGTTACTGATTACGTTCTTTGTGCACCTTGACTTCAGGTTCTTCGCCACGCTACGAGACTACGACTATTACGGATACCTACCGTGGACCTCTGGATACTCACCTGGACTAGATACTGGCTTGTCGACCTCTGGATCACCTAACATCTCCATCTTCTCCTCCACGCTGCTGGACACCTCCTGGATCTGTAAGAACATTAAGAAGCCATCGTGCAGTGCTAGGCTGATATTAGGATTGGTACCCGAGACTCACCCTGTTCCTCTTACTTCACAGATCGCTCCACAAACCTATCGNCACTGTACATACCTTGGGCACCTGTAAATAAATTGCACTTACCTTCAGCTGCTGTCTCTGTGTCTGGTTTTGGTCTCGCTCTTGGACTAATTACCCTGCACTCATGTCACTGGTTACCTTTACCAGAGGTCCAAAAAATATCAATGGTTTTATGTTGTATGGATGCTGCTTGATAAATTATGAAATTGTCATGACATGAGTAGTTGGACGACCCAAACACAAGACTCATGTGAATATACACTGTATTTGTACCAGCTGTGACATTAACAACAAATATTTAGAAAAAAAAAATCTCAGTCTCAATACAAAAAAAAAACATAAAACAATTTATATTCAAATAAATTAAAATAAGGTCAGATATACAACCAAAATATAAAGCTTTCACTTCAGCACATTGGGGTCAGTAATGACTTTAGAGCTGATTAATTTATCATCTCCAGAATTCCTGTAGTCCTCTCCTGAAACATATATGACCCATTTCTCTTTCTTATAGTAACAAGTCAGTTTTACATGAGACTCCCAAATTAAGGTAATATAGGCTGTATATGCCCTAGATGCCTCAGATGATTTAGCACTTCCATATATTTAACCTTACTGTCATAAAGAAAAACAAAACAAAAAAGAAAAGAAAAAAAACATTAAAGTAACACAGTCCATCCCTTGCTAATTCTCATTGACTAAACTCTTAATTTGAGCTGGTAATCTATTTAATTCATGTGTCTATGTGTGTGTATGTGTGTCCATGCCGAGTGCTATATCTGGTAGACTCTGTGCACTGCAGAAATGAATACTTATGACAACAGATAGCCCAATGGCTGTAAATATCCTGTGTCATCTTGTGATATGGAAACATGACAGACTTCCCATAATACAGGAGTAGTGGAAGAAATCCCCACTGATTTGGGAACTTACTTTTCAAAACCCAGGATTAGGAATGAGTGATGGATCTTAACAATGAAATTACACTTTCTTAAATGACAACAGTGTTAAATAGGTATGCAGCTTTCCAATAAAATAATCTCATAACTGACACCATGACATATAACGTATGGTGCAAAACTAGAAATTTAGGACGTTATCTCAAGAAAACTTTAGCATGGGTCATAATACAAGCAAAATTAAAGTCCACACTGTGTTGGCACTATAGCAAGCAAGGCATCTGTACTCTTCAGCTTGTCACCAAGCTGTACTCTGGAGAACCCGGATAAATATGATGCAGACATAGAATAAGTGACTCTACACTGTTCTAAAACCAGGGACAGACTGATGGGTTGGGGAAGAGAAGATGTCTTCCTGCCTTGCCAAATGATCTCAATTTCAACATAAAAAATAGTCTGAAAGGGGCAGTGTGCCAGATGCCATCATATACATCATGTAGGTTTCAAGAGACATGGTTTCCTCAAAGTCACTTAAAACATTTGTCACTTTGTAGTATGAAAAAAAACCCTACCCTATCACCTTCTTTGCTGTCTCTCATTTAGGACAGGGTTGAAGTTCCATTTTAACTTGTCTACGCCACTATAATCTATCACATCAAATTCTACATCATTTTTACAGCGTAATTGTGAAAACTGTCAGTTAACTTTAGTACTTTTATAGCTATAGGTTTCAAACAGTATTACAGGAGGACAAGGTGCTCGAAACTACTAATGCAAAGTGAAAAATACATCAAAGAATAAAGTCACTTGTAATTTAACAGCCAAAGAGGAAAGGGTAATTTTCAGTTTTCCTCATTAAAATGCCCTCTTGTCAGTTAACATCACATTATGGAAAGCTGTATTGACTCTCGCTTCAGTTTAGAACAACTCAATAGATAAGAGGAGAATTTCAAAATATAAGACACTGTTACGCTCTTCCACAGGTTTCCCTATCAAAATGTCGTAGTTGGCAAGTACAGTGACACTATGTACCTGGGTCAGAATCTCATTTGTCAAGGTCTTATTTAGTCATTTGACCATAAGCTGTAAACATATATCTGGCAAAGATTTATAGAGGCTGGTCTTACTCCCAATGTGTTACATACTGCTTCTTTAGCAGCCACATTCTCTGTCTCTCCCCTGCCATCACTGATAAGTAATCCTCCTTGCATGGCTGTGTTTACGATCAGGTTCACAAGGTGGAGACAACTGACTCCTCACATTATTTTTTCATAGATTTCCTTCATAATGTAAAGCTCTGTGGACAAAAAAGTAGTGTATTTTTGTTTCTTTTTGCAGATTCTTCCATTTTACAGTGTTTTTATTAATGTATTCAGAGTCACAAAAATTAAGTTAAACCAGCCACCAGGGACCACAAGCCAGTGTATCTCTCATACCAGGTCCCAAGCCCAGGTAAATGGTGAGGCTTGTGTCAGGAAGGGCATCTGGCGTAAAACACTTTTGCCAAAACTAACATGCATGCTACTACATGTTCATCCAAGCAACACCATATTGGATTGGTCAAGGCCTGGATTAACAACAACCACCACTGATGGTGATGCCAAACAGGGTGCTGGCAGAAATTGTGCTGCTGTTAGTTGAAGACCAGGAGGAGGGAAATGCGCCAAGATACAGAGGGAAAAGAGGAAAGCCAAGAGTCTAGGACTGAGGGTAGTAACTCTAAATGTAGGGAGAATGACCAGCAAAAGTAGAGAGCTGGCTGATGTTGATGCAGAAGAGGAAGGTAGATGTGTTATGTGTACAAGATACAAAGTGGACTGGCAGCAAGGCGTACAGCATTGGGGCAGGGTTTAAGCTGTTTTCCCATGGTGTACAAAGGAAGAGAAATGGAGTAGGGGTGATCCTGAAGGAAGAGTTATCAAGGAATGAAATCAAGGTGAAAAGAGTGTGAGATAGGTTGATGTGTCTGACGATAGAAGTAGAAGGTCTGATGTATTCCCAGGGAGGAGAGAGTGGTGATCAGAGCAGATCTGAATGGACATGTTGGTGAAGGAAAAAGAGGAGATGAGGAAGTGATGGGCAGATTTGGTATCAAGAAAAAAGAACTAGGAAGGGCAGATGGTGATGGATTTTGCAAAGAGGATGGAAATAGCTGTAGTCAACACCTATTTCCAAAAGAGGGACGAACACAGGCTGACCTATAAGATGACGAGAGTAAACAGGAATATAAGGAGATGCAACATTGGGAAAAGAAAGAGGTAGCAAAGGCAAACCAAGAGGTGTATGATGAGTTGTACAACAGGCTGGACACTAAGGAGGGAGAGAAGGACTTGTATTGACTGCCAAGACAGAGGGATCAGGCTAGAAAGAATGTGCAGCAGGTTAGGCTTGTTAAAGACAGAACTGTTCTAACAACAAAGGAGACTGTGATGGGAAAATAAAAGTAGTACTTTGAGGAGCTGATAAATGAAGAGAATGAAATGGAAAGAAGAGTAGAGGTCATAGAAACTGTGGACCAGGAAGTGGAAAAGGTTAGTGAGTATGAAATCTGGAAAGCTTTGAAGAGGATGAAGAAGGGGAAGGTAGTTGGACCTGATGACATACCATTGGAGGTATGGAAATGTCTAGGAGAGTTAGCTGTGAGATGTTTGACTCAATTATTCAATGGTATTTTTGAGAGTGAAAAATGCCTGAGGAATGGAGAAGGAATGTAATGGTGCCAGTTTTTAAGAAAGAGGGTGATGTGCAGAGTTGTAGCAACTACAGGATAATTAAGTTGATAAACCACATTGTGAAGATCTGGGAAAGAGCTGTAGAAGCTGGACTTACACAAGAGGTGATTATTTGTAAGCAATGGTATGTTTTTATGCTAAGAAACAGCACTACAAATTCGACTTTTCCTTCGAGGATGCTGATGGAGAAGTCATGTTGACTGTCAGTATTATCCACCTGTTTTTGTGTGCATGCGTATGCTATGTAACCTCACATAACACACACACAGTGGTTTATTAGTTTGATGTCAACAAAGATTGAATAAAATTTATTTAGATGGCATGTGAAATGTGCCAGAAATTGTACAGTAAGCTTGCTTTTATTAATATTTGCTTCAATGACATGTTGGCTAAAGATAAAAATTGCTTAGCCAAAAGTTGCTATTCTTAAGTTTTTTTTCCCTAGCTTTACCGTTAAAGTATAAAGATTTAGTGTCAGGTCATTCTAGTGGTTTAAAGTGTGAAATGGGATAATAACTTGAAACTGTGTGTTTGGGTAGTTGTATGCTCTTTTTAAATGTGTTCTCCAGGAAATATGTCATTTGACACTGAATGGCTTAAGGGTGAACAAACTGAGCCAAAGCATGTCAAGTTCTCTAAGCTGGAAACAATAGAATTAAAATCTCCTGTTTTTTCTAATAGGTATATTTCAACATTCATCAAACAAAACATGAATCCTTTCCATAGCAAATTACAATTTTAAATAAAACAATACATGGATATGTGACTGCAGATATTAAAAACTTCCTGTGCAGTAAAAATTGTACGTATGTCAATAATTGTTGGACAATTTTGGTCTTTAGAAGAACAAAGACCAGGCATGGGTTTATTGAAGTATATATATATAAGTTTTAAAAACAATTTGCTGTCTCCCATTTCTGCAGTTTAAACTAGCTTTAACGTGGAGACAGTGCAGGATTTTCTCAATGTCTATGCATCATAGAGTAACACTCCTTTTTGGCACCCGTTGCTGCAAGCTGCCAGTCAGCTTTGTAAAAAGGCCCCTAAACTTTTTTTTCTCCATGTTAACAAAACACAGTATAAGTGGTTTAGAAATTTAGTAGTGAAAAACAAAAACGGTCTCGGACTGATTACTAAAAGAGCACCACCTGTGACTCTTGGGGGAGGAATGCTGTTGTGATGTTTGAAACAAATGTTAGTGTGTCTAATGAACAGGAATGAACAGGCTTCTACAAGCTCATTGCCAAGACAGAAAATACAACTAATTAGCAAGCTAAAGTCAGCTTGTCATGCTTCCAGCATAACTTTACAAAGCATAATTGGCAAGAAAAAATAAAAAACAAAATCATTTCTTTTTAGTAATGTAAGTAAAGTGCCCTGCCATTGATTCTATATTTTGTTTAAGTCTGCTGCCACTGTGTACATCTAAAAAAAATGTTAAATAAATTAAAAAACAAATACATTATCTTTTTAAACAGTCTAATGGTCTTCAGGTATTTTAGCTGACATTGTTGGTTTTAAAAAGAATATTACTGTCAACACACTATTATAACTATAATTCACTGTAACAATAATCAATAGCATAGCAATATTTGATATAGCATTTTGGCAGCATGTATTATAGTATTACTATCAAAGCCAAGTACCATCATGGCAACCAGCTGATTTGTTTCAAAACTACTTTCAATAGTGCTTTCAAGTTTCCATTATTTTCCTGCATTCCAGCTCCAGCTGTCTTTCCCTCCAAACCTGTAGCAATTTGCTCACAACACGGCTGTACGGTTTAGTCCTACAACAAAACTTGTGTCATCTGTTCGAAATCCGTCTCACAGGTAGTGGGGGAGATCAAGCTGATCCATGGGTTATATAAATCATTAAGGGACCCCCGCGCCTCAAGCTTCTGTCAGTGATCATTTTCAATTAGAACTCCATTTTGCACCACACATACCTAAGCACCTGAGGGGGGACAGCGGTTCGTACTGCAAAATCACTGAGGTGGGAAGAGACACATAAGGATGAGAATTCAAATGGTAACAGTGTCGCCTTGAGAGAGATGGAAAATGTTTCTGAATAGTGAATCCGGATTGACTAATTAAAAATGAGCTTTTGGCCATGGGACTGTTTCTCACTTGTTTTTTTCTGTACTTGTCTTTTCTTTTTTCAGAACAAGAGCAGGTACAATACACTGCATGACTAAATGACTCATTAAGTTATAAGCACTTTTTCAAGTGAATTAATTTTCAAAACCTTTTTAGGCAATATGAAGATTTTATTCATAAATGATAAATCCTCTTGCAATTAGTCAGTAAATTAGACAAATGACAAAAAAACAACACTGTGTAAATGTAGGTGCACTACACCCATTTGCTGCCAGTGGAATACTGTATGAGCTTTTTGTACATTGAACCCACCTGTTTCTTCTATCTTCTCAAATCTCCTGTTATTTTAAAAGCCAGATAGAGGATTTGTAATTTACCTTTCCTGTACACAGTAAAAGATTTATGTTGAGCATAGTGCATTTCATTTCATTACAATAATGGAGGAAAAAATGGGAACATTAGTACTTTTTAGCTGATATCAAACTAATGGATTTCCCACTGATGATGCAACACCAACTAGATTATACTGCTGTTGAGATTTCAAATCAAAATGTACTGATCAAAATTCATTGTCTGTTACGTGTAAAGAAACAGAGAAAATATGATTGTGGTAAATGGTTGTAAAGTTTATCAAAGGGGACCTGACAGCCCCAGTCTGGGAATAAACTAATTTATTCATCCATCCATTTTATTGAGGGGTTGTGGGGTGCAGGTGCATATCTTCGATGGTCATTAGGCGATAGGCATGGGTCATCCTGAACAGGTTGCAAGCACATCACTAGACCACATAGAGTCAAACAAGACAGACAACCATTCATACTCTCACTCACACCTAGTGACAGTTTAGTTATCAGTTAACCTAGCATGCACCTTTTTGGTCCGAGTGGGGAAATGGAAGTGCCCGGAGAAAACCCACACATGCAGGGAAGAACATGCAAACTCCACAGAGAAAAATTACAGCTGAGGTTTGCAACCTTCTTTCATTGAGGCAATAACTCAAACCACTTTTCTGCAGCGCCACCCTTTATTCATTACATTAACTCATTCACACACACTGCTTCACAGGAACCTTGTGATCATTGTCTTGCCCAAGGAGACTTTGGTATGTTACAGGGAAAGCTGGGATCAAACTCCAATCCACAGACGTCTGCTGTTCCTCTTAAACCACATCCACCTGGAAAACCTTCTGGAAAATCTGTGGCTCTTAATCTTTTCAGAATCTGGCCCCAAAAAAAAGAAAATGCAGAGGGTTGTGACCCCAACTCTCTCAGGCTGAAGTATGTAGGCATTGCCAATATGCCAATTAAACAATGACATAATAACAACTACATATACACCATTTACAAGTAATGGGTATTTTTTGTCTTTTCATGTACAAAAAAAATTGTGTATAATGAAACTAAATTGTGTTTCTCTGATTCAGAGGAGTAACAGCATCCTCCAGGAGATTTATCGACACCTAGAAGGGGAGCAGCACCCATCACATCTGATGCCCAAGTAGCTGAGGGACCCACGGGTCTCAACAATCTGTGCAGCTCACATCAACAGGCTCCATGGTAGCCATCCTCACACTGCCCATAAGCCAAGAGAAAACACTCCAGTTAAAAAAACAGAAGGTGCAGCTGCTGACATTCTAATGTTTCTTCACCCCTTCCCTGTCTTATGGCTTAGCCCAGATGGATCCAGGACACATTGGTTATGCAGTGAGCTTCTGCCTCTTTGTCTGAATATGGGGATGGCAGCTTGTCCAACTGGTCTACCTAGCTGGGTATGTTTCTAAGGAGAATGACCTAAGTTTTTAAACAAAACCATAAAGGGTCCTGAGTTTATGCCGCATTTGCAGTTGTAAATAATATGGCTTGTCATCCATTGTAGAACACTGGCAAGAAAAAGTGATGGCACAGTTGTTCTATGTGAGATAGCCTCAAACGTTGCCACCTAACACTTCTGTTACTCAGATTCCATTCCTAACACACCACATTTGTGAGTCCTCACTCTGCCAGCTGGCTGCCTTCCCAGCAGTTTATATACTGTCCCTTCTCTTACACAACCGAGTATCTCTAGACCTCCTCACACAGCTAAAGGCTTCTCCCAAAGTTTAACTGAAACCCTTGGCCACATCACAGTTCATGGAAACAAAAATATGAACACACATTAAAAAAAAAGAGTGGCTCTTGTTTTATTGCAATCTGCCATTTTTGGAGGGCAATATTAAAATTTATTGATGACTTTATATTTTGAAACAGTTATAGTGAAAAAATGCTACTGTAACAAAGCAACCATTTTAAAACCTAAATATATTTCTAGAGATCATCTCAAAACACTTTACTGGTTGTTTCATGACCTAAGGTGCTAACCCTAACTTTGGAAACCCCTCAACAGGAACTTGCACCGAATCAACCAAATAAGAAAAAAAAATCAAATCTTTCCATTCAGCAATACTAATGGAAATGAGTCTTCACTGGTGAAAACTGTTCTAATAATTAAAATAACCTAATTTCACAAACAAAATGGTGAAGACTGAAACCTGGATGGGCAGAGTTAAATATGCCACAAAGGAAAAGAGATACCACCACCAATTGAAAAAACACAAGCAAAAAAAAAAATAAATAAAAATCCCACCAAACTAAATATTTGCATGCATAAAGAAAAAAAAAACATTATCACATGTTATCTATACCACAATTGTCTGATTCCCTGGCTACAGTCAATATCTACTTCAAAGAAAACACCTTCACCTTTTCACTACCAGTATAAGGTAGTAGACTAATGACAATGTGAACGGTGCAAAGACACCAACTTGTAGGCTGAGGGGAAGTCAGGTGAAGAGGAAACAAAATGTGCCTCAGCATCAAGGGAGAGCTCACATCAAAGCTTTTGTTGTTGACAGCTATGCTCTTTTATAGTAGAGCACAATCAATAATTGGCTGGCAATTGTAAAGTAATTAAAAGCACAACACAGAACAAAATAAATCAAATGGAACATCCTCTGCTGAAGACAAGACACAAGACAAAGACATTACTGAGGACACTCCAATGTTGGGCACAAGTTCAACAGAAACCAACGATCAGGAACAAAATAAATCAAATGGAACTACAATATGCATTCTGTCACATGAGAATTACTGAACAAGCTGAATATGGCTCTGTAAGACTGATTACGAGTTGTCACCCATTAAAAGCCTATAATTTATCTAAATAATGACACTAGGATACACCATACATAAACCTCCAGATTACAAGGAGAGAAAAAAAATCTTTACTCTTGTTTTCTGTTGAATAGACAAAAAACTGAATTATTTTTTTTACCTAAATGTGATTTATATGAGAGCTCCTGAAAGATATTGTGAATCTGCAAGTGAGAAAAATGTGCAGATGGGCCATCAGAGCATTAAAAAATTCATGTTCCACTGAAGCAAATACCAGCAACAGGGATTAGTCAGAGATTATCTTTCGGGAAATCTCACTGGATGCATATGGTACATAAAGAGCACCCCATACTCTACAGAGAGAGGTCCTTTTGTGAAACATATTGGGAAACACTCAGCCTTTGCCACCGCAGATGCTCCAGGAAATTGTTAATTTAAAAAGTGACTTAACAGTGACCTGTCCAAACAAGATCAACAGAATGTATGTTTTTTCTGTGGTCAGCAATAAATTAGTCATTACCATAAGAAGAATAAAAGCAATGAATATTTATTCTTAGTTCGCGGATCAGTCTGACTGAGGTTCTAAGGATTTAAATAGAGGTAAGGTAAATATTTAAAAGAACCTATTTCTGAATCTGATAATCAGCTGTGGTAATGTGGTCTTTGAAGCAAATAAGAAACACAAGAAATACAGTAAATCAAAACAAGCAGTATAGTGCAGATTAAGCAGATCACTCAAAGTGCATTTGATGTGACACAAAATTAAAGATCATATCTTCCGAGCACTAACATCCTATCAGCTACTTATAACAGACTAATACAGTTTATTTTTTTTTCTAAAGTTTTAGTACAAATTGGACCAAAAAATTGCAAAGGCATTGTTGGCCATTAAAGGTCTTTGAGTCCCACTTTCATTATGTCATCAACAATCGACGAGACAGTCACCTGTGTTGTTATCGTGTTTTTGCAACTGTTGCCTGTGTGAGGAGAACTCTGTATGCTAAATATGCTTAAGGCCAGTCGGAACGTTCTGTGTACTCACACTAGCAACAGCAAATCTGGTGCCAGTGAGGAGGTGGAAACACAGGAAGACAGAGGATGGTGAAACAATAAGGAAATCAAAAGTAGGACTCAATCGCGGCTTTTTTTTCTTGAAGAAACTTTTAATGGATTTGTTGTTGCTAGCACGACTGGCTTTAGGCATATTTAGCACACATTTTTCTCCTCACACAGGCAACAGTTGCAAAAACACTACAACAACACAGTCGACTGTCCTGTCAATTGTTGAAAGTAATGGAACATGATTGTGTTGATTCTGATCTAATTTGCACAGATGAAAAGGAACTTGTGGCCCTTTAGAGTTTTGTCTACATTAACAAATACCTAATAAAGCATAAATAGTTTTCACTTTAGAAGGGTTCACAGAAAGACTTAACTAACTACTAGCAACTGCATCAATTATTAATGCACTGCATTAATAATTCTCTAACCATCAATATACGTCTAACACATGATGTAAATGTCCATTTATATGATCATTTACATACATATACAAACAGTATATAGAATAGTTATTTCATGAGTTATTAAGCATGAATAAACACTGAATATGTTGGTTTTAAAGTAATTAGCCTTTATGATTAAAGCATTAATAAACATGTTATTAAATGTGTTATTTATAGCATATTAAGTATGTATCATCCTTAATTAATGATGTTTTTAAGGTTAATTAACAATTTATTAATAATTAAGTAAGGCTAAATAAGCTGTAGTTATTATAAAGTCCTACCGTAAATTTATGTTCAGGAAGACTTGTGACACTGCATCGGTCTCCGAGAATTAAGGTGACATCCCTCCGTTAAAGGCAGATTGCCACCAACAGCCTTCATCAAGCACTTGTGCTCCTATTTAAGCAAAAAAATGCATTCATCAGCCTTACACATATGTAGGTTAATCAGGCCAAATGCATTCACATAAAAAATAAATAAATAAATAATTAAAAGTCCTTTTGGTTGTTCAGTCACATTGCTATATTACAATATAACATGCAATACTAGTCTTATGGTGCAGTTTTTCAGCTACCACAAACAAATACATTAAATTCTAGATGTATTGCTCAATTTTATAAGGTGTTATACTTCTGCAGGAAACAATTATTGAGTGAAAGGTCTGTTTGTTTTCTGCTGATGTTGCTTGTACTACTTGCACACATTAAAAGTTCTGATTTTTCTGGAGTAAAACATAGAAAGAGTCTCCTTAACAACAAAAATAAGAAAAAAAGAAATAGGTGAATTTATTGATTTGTGTTTAAAAACAGTATTCCTGCAGTTCTTGTGCAAATATACAGAAAAAAAAAATGTAATACATTTACTCTGTATAGGAGTGAGAAAGGTTAGGTGGAGGAACTATGCACAGCCATCAAGCAGAATAACGTTGGGATACTTAACATAAACCCTGGTTCTTTGATAACAGAGGTGTTTGACTACTGGAACCACCTCTGCCTGATTAACTATGGAAGCTCCGTTGAGGTCTCTCTGAGACAGACCGGTTGAGCTGTGCTTAGGGCTTACCGCTGCAGCAGCTGCTGCAAAGCCAGGTCTGAGTCCCTGTGTCAGGTGGAGGTTTAGTGGCAAGCAGAAATTAAAAGCCTCACCTTCCTGATTCCTAAGGGGGCTTGTCTCCCTCATCTTCTCTAAGGCTGGGTCGAAGACACCTTTGGTCGGGTCATAGGCTGCATCCATAACCTCAACCTTCTGGGAGTCACCCAGACCTGACAGGTTTAACCACAGGGTTCTTTCACCAGCAACAGCAAGTCCCATCATACAACCATTGCCCTGGACAGCTCTTCTGGATCAACATAGGATGAGATCATTCACAACACATGTTTTATCCCACAAAGCAGGGTTAGGTGACCTGAGTCCATCTGGTGGGCCATCTCCTCCAGGATTTCAGCTTGATATGCTGACAACATCTCCTCCAGGATTTCAGCTTGATATGCTGACAACAGTGTGACTCCATTAAGAGAACCCACAAAATGTCCAGCATATCTGTGCATTCCCAGATAAATAAATGGAGTGAGGCGGTGTGATTTAGCTGAGAGAGAGATGCTTGAGAATGCTAAAACTGACCTCTGAAGGCTCCACAGCTTGAGGTTCGCCCAATCCCAGCTCACCCATCCTGTGTATTTCCAGCTTTGAGCAGCCCTTGGTGGGGAGCTAGCTCTTAAAAGGGCACAACCAAAAATGGCTAATGTCCCTCATACAAGCTGGAACAGTTGGTAGAAGCTGTTTTGCTGGCATTGAGACTGGTGGGAGTCTCTTACCATCATACAGGTCATGTTATGCCCCTTCTGTACTCTGAGCTGCAGGCCACAGGATGCCATACCAGTTCTGCTGGGTGGCCTCGAGTGTGTAGTTGAGTCATCCTCCTTTTCCTCCATGTCATCCTCCATGTTGAGAAGGTCGAAGTTGGCATCATCCTCCACCTCCTCATCTGTTGAGTTTCCCACCATCCACCAGCCCTTCGAAAAGCGGAGGCTTGATTGGGGACTCCTCTTCCATCATGTCCGCCCAGGTCCTGGTGGCTTGCGGCTGATGGCCATCACATGTAACCATGGTTGCAGAAAGGCATGAGCCCTGGCTGTTTTTACGACTGCTACTCTCAGCCTCCTGTCCAGAACTTTTTTTTTGGCATGGTGGAGCAGTGCAGACACACCTGTGGGTTTGACAGCGATGCTTGTGTGTGTTTGGCGCCCATGCATGCTATGCACATTGGATGAGTGTCCACCCAAGATGGAGGCCTTGCATGACAGCAGGATACAGACTGCTTGGCATTTGGTTCCAACTCTTTGCTAGAGGTAGGAGCTGTAGCCATTTCAAAAAACAGGATAAAGCTTGTTGTGACACATTAGCTTGTCTGCTTTTGCACAGTAACCTGCACTCTGCTTAAATCTATGCCATAGGCATGCCACCTTTGCACACTGCACTGAAGTTAAGTTACAGTATATTTTTAGTGCAGTTCTTCAAGACATGTATAATTAGAGGGAATGAAGCTCACACAAACTTAATAGTTTGTGTGGAAATACAGTGAAACCTCAGAGGTTCTGCAGATTAAGGTAGTTGTTTTGAGTGTGTTGTGTTTGTATTTTTTATTTATTTTTTATATATTTGGTATGACTCTTCCCAACACACCATTAGACTGTACAGTATAATTGCTACTCATTATATAGTAGTTGAAATGATTGTTGTACAGGTGCAGGTCCTTACCAAGTTAAAATTCTTCTAATTCTGAGGACATTATGTACCAGCGCTCTTTTAGCTGCTGCTCCCTGCCTTTTCTTTCCTCAATGGTAAATGTGTATGGAATCCTTACAGATACATCCTGTAATCAAGTTTGCAACTGGAAAAAAAAACAAAAACAAAAAAAACAACATACTTCTTGGATATATTGCAGCTTTCCCAAGAACCATCGCCAAACTAAGGCCTGATTTTCTTCACGTGCACCCCTCTCTCATGTCTCTGTCAAGGCCAGTGCACATATTTTCCTGTGTGGAAGCACCTTTACATTCCAGGTTGCTTGGAATTTAATAGGAATATTATTCTAATTTTCTCAATTAGAATGGACTTAGACCATTTATTTGTCAAGTTCCTCTCTTGTAAAACCAACCGCAAGTGGATTAGGGCTGAACACTTTCTCCACTTTCAAGGAGTAGGCATATTTTATTTTTTTAAAAAGCAAGCTTACAGTTCAAGCTCAGTTAAATAATCCCAAGCTAGTCCTTTAGCCATGATGGTATAAAATCAAATTGCTGGGAAACGTCTCTTTGGTCTGCTGTCTTTATTCATTCTTTGTGGTGTTTTTAGCTATTATTGTCGCCATTTATTTATTTAGTCAGTCACGTTTTCTAAAATTACATATCCCTCCTTTGTGTTTGCATCTTTTTCTTGCCCTCTAATTCCCCCAAAAAACTGGGGCATATAGCAACACCTTTTGTCTCTGGCTCTACTAGATGTCATAACATACTTACATTTTTGTACCAGTGACCTTTCGAAATGCAAAATATCTCAAACATTGTTTTAGTTCCTTGAAAAAAAAATCCCATGTTTGAGTTCTGCATGCTCTTTTTTTGTTCTAACAGGACACACAGTACTCACATAATATGTACATTCTTCTTAGAACTACCAAGCTAAAATGTTTCAAATTAACAAATGTGACCATTTAAATCCACTAACAACTTGTGAAATTATGTGAAAGTTGTGATGTATGAGGCATGAGCAGTTGTGAGAATAGCAATTTCATTTCAAACGCTCAGTCTCACAGATGTGGCTCATGTCCAATTATATAGTACTAAAAGATAAATATTTTTAGAAATTGTCTTGAACTTCAGCTTTAAGCGCTTTGGTTATGTGACTGATTCAGGACTGGCTGTGATGTGTACAGTTTCCAGTGGTTCCTGGTGTTCTGAATCCTTTTTTATACTAAGAATAAGAAGGATTTTGTTTGGGATTAAGCAGTTATTTTGATTGTGCTTTGACAGAGCTGCTCCCAATTGGAGGTTTTGATGCATCTTTGTATGCTCTTTGATTGTTAAAATAGAATGAATCAAATAGTATAAAAAATAACAAGCTGTAAATAGCAAAGAAAAAAAAAGGCTAACTGAATCACTTTGGTGTTGAGAAATTAGAGTTTTGCTGTAAAGGAGCAAATACAGAAATTAAAGGATTTGATGTGGACTGATTAAACACACAGATTTGACTGGAATTTCAAGGCCACAACTCTAGTCTGTTGATATCAGTGTTTTAAATCATGCACTGACAAATCGGGATTTTAACACAGCAATTAAAATGAATTACTAAAGTAATCTCCTGCTTTGAGTACTCTGTGAGATTAGAGTGGATTATATTGGATTACGTCCATTGACCTGATTTACTAACCGATTGCCCCCTGTTATCCAAATCAAACTTAAAAAATAAATAAATATATAAAATCTGACCTTTAGCAGATACATTTACACCCTCAGAGAAACTATACTGGTGAGATACAAACACCTGTCAGTATTTAGCTAACAGTATACTGTTACTGTTTTGAAATGATGGATTTTGTAATGCATAACGACACAATCTGTAAACAGAAAAAGCATCTGCTACACACTGGAATTAATCATCTTCAATCTTCTAAGATTTAGGTCATAGTAAGTAGTTCCAAAATAAAAGAGGTTCAAATCCTCCCCTGAGCTTTGGAAGCACACAGTTATGTGACAGAGCCATTGCTTTATACTGATCTTCTTTAAAACGGTGATTACAGATTTAAAAAATGGCATTTGCAAATTATTTATAAAAAAAAAAGAAAGTTTTTTTAAACCAGGGCCCTATGCTACACAACAGGTTTTACTCACCCTAAGTTTCTGTAAGGGATCCAGTTTAACTAACCCATCACAATGTCAGCTTATGCTTAATCGTACCACCAACCTGGTTTTCAGCTCAGTCAGTTATCCCAGGGTTTTTGACTTCACATCTGTGCGGGTTCATGTAAAACAGGTGGAGCTGCACCAGAAATCCAATCACAATCATGAAGCTGAAAAGAAAGCAAGCAGAATGAGAGAAGCTGGCAAATACATAAAATTAATATGTTTATCATTACATCTGCCACAGCAGTGAACTACAAATAGGTCTACCCATTATCATTTTTGATTGAATCAATGTGCTGCAACTGCCACCTTTTCATTGAGACATGAAATATTTATTCTTATTATGTTTTTGTATTGCTTTAAAAACTCTTGGCACTAACTGAGGAGCAAAGATAAAATCAGTTCAGTCCAGTGAGTGGGCTTATTTTAAATAGGTTAATTTTCTATCAACCAGTCTCTATATTGTTGCATTTAAAGTATTACAGTTTCCCCAATAATTTTATCAGCCTTTCAAATATTTTATATGATAATTGTGGAAATGAACATGACAAAACATGAAATACACTTTAGGGTAATCATCTTTGGTTTTATGCAACATATTTATTTACCTCTAACATGGATATGCTTTTCGAGGTAAAACGTTGGCCTCATTCAAAGCATTAATGCTGCAAAAACAACGACAAATACAGCATTTGATGAATTAAATTAAGATCATACGTTATATCATCAACCACCACCTAAAAAAAGTTCAAATCAAAAGTCAGAACAAAACGTCCAAAATTAAAAGCACAATGGTAAAAACCAGTTAATATGAAGTATACTAATAATCCAATCTTTTTATTAACTTGAGCTACAAAGGAGAGTTAGTGACTTTATTGGGTAATTTATTTGATTTCATAAGGATAATTTTTGAACAGTTTTCGGTTGACAAAAACTTTCAAAGAGTTTTTAGTGTCTAATGTGCATTGCCACTCAAATGAAATATCACTCTGTTCACCACTCTGGCAGAATATGTTGTTAGACTTACAACATATTGAAAACTGTTGCATGTTAGCACATTAGCACCATTTCCTTCCACTGAAAGCAGACAGTTCTCTGTTCTGTTGTAGTTCTACAGCCTCTAACCCAGCTCATTTTAATTGCTCTGCAGCTTTATCATAATATTTAGAGGTTACGGTGAACAAAATGGCCAATTAATCCAAACTACTAATTAGGCAGTAATTAAGTGTCACAGAGACAGCAATAACTGCAGGCTAAACCAAAACAATGACAGGGCTGTAAAACTAATGCTGGTTCAAATTAGTCCTCTGATTCAAATAGGTTGAAGGCCACTTTGTAGCAAATGATATCCAGATCATAATAATGTCAAGGACATTTTTGTCAGTCAACGTCCAGCCCAGCCCTTGACATTTCCTCTGCAGCTAATCAATTTTCTCAGCTCCTCTGAGAAATAACAACATTTATGGAGATTAGACTCCATCATATAGGGAGATGGGAGTTTGTAAAACTGAAATAAACAGAATAGTTCTATTGATCCGCAGGCATTCTTTTATTTTCTTTATTTATTTTGTTTACATATTTGTTTATTTACTTATATATTTATATCAGATCCATGGATCCCAAAAATGTTGCAATACTTTAATACAAAAACAAGGAATAACATCTGAATCTCATACAGCCTGAAGATCAGTGCTTGAAATGGGCCAGTACTCACCAGTACACAGTACTAGAACCTTTGTCCTTGGTGTACTATCACTTTTTAATAGTATACCTCCACTTCTCATAAACCTGACAATCTGCAGCATCAGCATCTGTAAGCTACACTTACAGACAGTCTGTTCACTGAGTGTTTCATATATCCCATCCGCTGTCAGCTGCATTTCTAATGGAAAAAAAATGTGTTTTTTATTTTGTCTGTCAATGGTCATAATGTTAGAACGGAAGTTTCAGTGTATATGATTTTTTTTTTCCAAAATATTTTTTGATTTTAGACTATAGTGTTCTATTATTATCATTATAACACAAACAGCTGTCTCACTGTTTGAGTTGTTTTGTGATCAGCTGCTAGCTTGACTCTCCCACAAACATTTCTCCTGAATTCTCCAAAGTGAGATTACCCAGAATGTTGTCTACTGCAAGTAAGACACCAACTGCTCATGACTCTTCTACACAAACACACACACACACAAAAGTAACTATTCCTTTATTGATAAAGTATTTTGTGCATTTGAAAGGAACATATTAAAACAGTCAATATTAAAATATATTTCTAATATCACAAAAAAAAAACAGTACTCTCAGAGAGAAAATGCATGACAGTCACACAAAGAGGACTGGCCATTTTATGTCTAGATGAAATTAAAAACAAAATGTATGGAAAGAAAAGGTTTTAATGAAGAACAAGCAAATTATGATGAAGTTGATTTTCATATATGAGATAATAATGCTTTAAATTTAGTATTTGTCACAAAATAGATTGCTCTACACATTCACAATTAAAAGCAAGTAATTAAAGTCATTAATTGTAATGACAGAAGGTCCGGTGCACATTTTCTGTTTCTAATGTGTGTGACTTAACCTTGCTGCTATTGGTAGAGCCTAATTTGTTTTGTCATGCAATGCTTGTTTGCATTGCAAAAAGAGGGTGCTGGGGAGGGAAAAGAAAGAGATATACATTAGTCACACAAATTATATGCTGCTACTTTCATGTAAATCCGCATTCTGCCACAGGAAATGGAGGATGACATGAGATGAAAAGTGCGATGTCCACTCTTTCCCACCAGGCCACATCTGTCCCTGAACAGCTCACTGCCAGCTCACCAAACATGGAGCATGTGTGAGGTCTTATCTGCTCGCCTTTGATGGGCTGCCAAAATTCAGAGCTAAAGGGGCAGCGAAGCAACCATACATCCGACCTCCCCCTTGCCCTACCCTTGTCCTTCGGCAAAGCTCCTGGCTGGCCACTGATATGAGCAATAATTTTCTGTTTGGATGCTGTCACAGAACACACAGGAATGCCTCACACATGTGCCAGTGAGACACGCAAAATGAAAATGTAACAGTGCAGGATTGGGTCTGTAAAGTATGATCCTGAGAATGTAAACATACAAAATTTTATCTCTAAAAGCCTTGTCGGTTGCTTGCCTTACCTATACAGAAGAGACGGGGTATTACCAGAGCGGAGCTGTGCTCCACCAGCTCTACTGGATTACCATGAAAACGCAGCTGCCTCCCCCTGATATCCTCTCTATTTTCAACATACACCTGATCCCTCTTTTCAATCAGTTACATCTTTTCAGTTAGTCTCTGTCTCTTTTCTGTCCTAGCTCTGACTTTATCATCACCAGGCCTATTTCCAACACCAGGGCTCAGAAGTAAAAGGCTATAATTCAGAAAGATGCAATCCACAATTAAGAGGGTACAGACTTGCTGTGAAGAGGACACTGAGCATTTTACCAAACCCCCACTTTCCTATGAGTCTATAAGATAGCACTTCATACAATGTATTTTCATTGCCTCTGTGTCTCAACAGTTTAAGAAATCATGGAGAGTCAGACTCACATGGGATGTGTCTTGGACTACCAAACTGCCTGGGGACTTTGTCATATTTTGTGGTGTTCCTGTGCCAAATTTATAAAGTTCACTGAAAGTTCAACTGTAGAAGATATGCCCATGCCAGAGTCAAAATAACAGTGACAATATGCAAATCTACTGAAGACTATACTAAATATCCCCCTAGGTGCTTTTTCATTACATTAGTTGTATCTTTTTTTGTATCATTTTGTAGATTTTGTTTTAACAAAAACAAACAAAAAAACAGAGCATAAATCTATGGAGTGTCACTGTCACAGTTGTGAAAAGGTCAAAATAATAATAATAATAATAATAATAATAATAATAATAATAATAATAATAATAACTAGAGAAGTTGCATTTCCTGCGAAAATGCAGTGTGAATGCTTTTTTTGCTGAATGATTTTGCTGAAAGCAGCTGAAGATATGCTGAAC
>NC_051444.1:26205910-26211330 GCF_001649575.2 Kryptolebias marmoratus
ATACCAAAAGTCATAGCAGGAATGGCATTAATGAGCTGAACGTTTTGATATATGAACGGTTGAAATAGCTGAAAAATTGTGGAAGGAGATAGGTGCCGAAAAACGTACGGAATAGTGAAAGAAGAATAGATAATAAGTAGAAACAGGAAAACAATGGTGTGAATGCTTAAAAGCATTCACACAATAATGCCATAGATCAGGATATTCAAAAAGATGCATACAAAAAATAACCCAGAGTTTGACTGAGTCCTCCAACAGTAAATTATAATACAGTTTGTAAACTGATTTGCTTAAAGCCCTCATAGTACCTGAACATATTGCACTTTTGTATTTTGTGCCACTGAACATAAAAAAAGAGTGGGTAGTCTTTTAGTTGCACACGGTTGATATAGTAAAGGTTTAAGTTCTGATTGCAGGCAATACTGGTATTTCTGGAAAGTACCTGACATGCTAAGTGGGGTTCTATAAACATCTTTTGAGCAAAGCTGATGAGAACTGTATGATGTCCATCACCTGCAGTAGACTACATAATACAGACATTTAAATTAGACTGACTTTCAATAAAGTTGAAAACTTGAAGTAAACTTAAACAATTTTCCTAAACAAAATAATGTTTTTGATATGTTAGGGGGTTTTGATCAGTGTTATTCCACATACATTTATTTCATTTTAAAACACAATGAAATAATAAAAAATAGGGTTTTATTCTTGTGTGACTTTGTGAGTAAAAGTATGTGTGACACATACTTTTACTTTTTTTGCACTGGAGCTAAATTCATGGCTTTGATACTCAGCTGACATTGCTGCAGCTGAGATGGTCACAGTATGAGCGTGGCTGTCTGTGGTTATACTAACACATCTAAAAGGATTAGGTTTCATACTTTCCGGAGGAGCGATGACCCTGACCATAACTGTTTCTGATAAAAAAATAAATAAAAATGACAAAAGCAGCAAAAGCTTGAATAAGAATTCTAGTACCCTGAGAGCTGCTTCAACTCTGTTAGTTATGACGTTCTCACATATTCATTGTGTGACAGAATTTCATTATACTATGAATGCAAAACATTATTGTATAGAATGTGCATCATGCAAAAAAATCAAACAGTACAGTTTTCTTGAAACTGTATATCGGTGATTAGTGCCACAGTTTCATTATCCTGAGGCTGAAGATTTGAGCTCAGGTGGCTCCAGGAATAGCATAAAACATTTGCCACAATCTTCATACAAGTTTGTTTGCTGTGGCAACCGATGAAGAAGAAGGGAGCAGCTGAAAGAAAAACAACAACCATTTTCTTGAAATGGTAGCCGTCATCATCAGTCTTGTAATCCTGGAGGTGGGAACCATAAAGAAGTTCACAAAAGGAGATGTTTGCTGTTATGATGACGGTTACACAATAATCCACAAGCTTCTCAAATTTGTTTGTCGGCCAGTAATTATTTGAGAGGAAAGATCCTTTGCATACCTCAAAAGCTTGGCTCTTTCTCTTTTTAACTTTAATTTAGTAATATATATACAATCTTACAAGTGAGTAACACCTTATTAAGACCCTAGCTAGTATTTGAGTGCAGTTACAGAATAATAGTCTTCAAAAAAATAAGCTGCAAATAGACACATTATTTTGCTTCATGCGAGCTGCCAGTAATGACAGCTGATGACACTTCACCATATTTAAGGCTGAGTTGAACCACTGTTCGCCATTGAACTGATAAAGGCCACACAGTGACAGTTAATGTACAACCTCTAGTGAAAATCTTTGTTTTATTTCTGAAAAGACAAAAGTCTCAAACTTAACTATGTTCCATCACCGACTCCTCCATGTGTTCTCTGAACTTCCTCTTTGAAAAATCTACTTTGATAACACTCCCAGGACCACCTCTGCCAAACACTCCTCAAGCAGAACTCAACTCACTCTGCCACTCGCCTGCCTGTCCGCTCTCTCAGCTCATTCTATGAACATCACCTACCTTCCTGGCTGCTAGTAATCCGTCAGAAGAATTCCAGACCTTTTGGAATCCTGACCCCTCCTCCTTAAAATCATACAAAACAAACTCAAGTAATCACTTCAAGTTCTTAAAGTGGGATATAGCTCATACCCTGTTCTCTCCTCCAGATATGTACTTACCCGATTTTTTTGCCTTTCAAAATAAAACTGTTGTATTATCATTGCTTCCTGTAGATCTTTATGTCTCAGCAATCTGTCTTGGATAAAGAGAAAACCTATTAATTATGACATTTACATACATTAGTTCAGCAAAAATGTAGTTTTATGTAGTAAGGATTGATGTTCAAAAAACAATATATTGACAAGTACAACTGTTGTCATATTCTGTATTTAAAGATATCTTGCAAGACTTTAGATTAAACTATTTTGGCTTTGCTCAAGTATCAAGGTTTTCGTGCTATTCTTCTGACTTATTGTTTAATAGTTGTAAAACAGGCCAAAAGGTTAGTAAAGGGTTGGTTAAAAGTATGACTTAAGAAAATAAGAATAAAACCCAGTCTTTTGTTGGAGAATTTTGGCCACCGTTTTAAAGTTTTTGTTTCTTAAGGACAACTTCCAAACTGTTAACATTCTGAGCTCCTTTACTAATAAAATTAACTGCTTACCTCAGCAGTCACCATGGTAATACAGAAAAAAAATAAAGGTTACATTAAAGTTTTTTATATAGCTTCAGTTAAAGCTGTAAACCAGGCCTGGAATGTCACATTTAAAAGACCTTACCATCCTCTCCTTCTCCTTTAAATACACCTCTTTGGAAAGATCACACAAACTTGCTTGACTAATATATGCTCAAAATATTTGGAATGCAAGATAGCGCCAAAGTGCTGGTGAAACCAACTAATCACTTGTCAAAAAGGGGTTTGTGCACTTCAGTATATATACAGTACTATGGATATGTATATATATATATATATATATATATATATATATATATATATATATATATATATATATATATATATATATATATATATATATATATCCACATAGTACCACTGTCTCCATTAGACCTGTATACAACTACATCCCTTAGTAAACTTTCAAAGGGTTTAGCCTTGGCAGGGTGTGCAGGTCAAAGGTGTCTAGCTTGACTACAATCTTCATTCTCAGATTTTCTGCCTTTATATCCATTTTCCCAGGGCTTTTCAATGGGGCTTGATACCCATCATTTGTTGGGGATGATGATATATCTCTCCTGACCTTTCCTCCTGGCTCCCACTTGCCCTAGCATTGTTGTTGTACCTCGTCAATCTCTAGGTGTGATTGCAGGTTTTGATCTTGAATTTTGAAACACTGGGTTCAAAGTTGTTTCTGAGTTAATTAGGATGATGGGTATCTATGTTTCCATAGTTCCCACATCCTTCCCACATAGCACCTCTCTCAGTCCATTATGATATGAGCTTGATTTTAGGTAAAGTAGAAAAGAAGATAGCAGTGCGCACAGAAAAAAAAAACTGTGAACACTATCTTCTTTCCGTTGAAATTAGCTGTGATGATGAAGTCATTTTTCAGGTGAATAATACATCATTCCACAGAGCAAAGAGAATTAAAACTTTAGCCATGGCCAGCAAAAAGTTTGGATCTCAATCCGACTGAAAATTGATGGTGGAAATTGAAAATAAATGGTCCATGACATGGCTTCGTCCTGCAAAGCAAATCTGTCAACTGAAAGTTGGAACTTGATTAATGAAGATTTCTATTTTCCATTAGTAAAAAGATTTTGAGCTGTCATAGAGGCCAGAAGAGGTTTTATAAACTATTAATTGAAATTTTGTTGTTCTTTTTATTCTGTAATTTGACTGCATGCCACAGTGATTTCATGTTATTTCCCTACAAATAATCAGAAAACAAAGAAATATATAGCATTCACTCCTTCATTCATGTATTTATTTTCTTTGTGAGGAACTGGATCCATCTCAGCAGTCTTCGTGTGAAAGGCAGGTTACACCCAGTTTGCCAGTCTAGAAACACAGAAGACAAATAACATGCATGCTCCAGGGGGAGAACATGCAAACTGAAGAGATTAAATTTATGAATAATCTTTTGTTAAATACCCTTTAAGAAATCTGGATTTAATGGTAATTTAAAGCTTTATACAAAATAAAACAAGTGGCAATGCCTTAGTTTTTACTAGGGGTTTTATTTATCCCACAGGTCTTCCACTTTCACCTATCCTGTCTTGTTTTGAATACATTAGTTTACTTTAAAAAACAGTGAAAGAAAAATTGGATTTCTCTCTCCACTCCTGAAAAAAAAAAACAACAAAAAAAAAAACACATGTCTATGTCCAACTTGTTTTTTGCAGCCAAGAAGTTTCCACTCAGCAGAGATGCAAAACAATCTCTTATGCTCTGAGTAGTTTACAATACATGCCACAAGTGTGGAATAATTTTTATTCACAATGTTACAGTGAAACACAAAAACAAGGGAGAAGGATCATTTGCCTGCACAACAAATTGATCCTCCAGCCAGGAGAGCATCCCGAGGGGATGGTGAAACAAATTTTCCACTCTTTCAATGGTTTTCGACCCAGATGTTCAGTTGTGTTTTATCTCTATTAAGAGACCGAAAGATTTATGAGCAAAATATTGACCACCAGTTCTTCTGGCTATTTTATAGGTCCCACATGAGAGCAGAGAAGGATGAGGAGTGGTTTGTCTTCGGCGACTGCAGATCTGTGAGGTCTACACTTACATGGACTAGAAAAAAAACAACAAACAAAAAAAAAAAAAAACAGGCACAGCCAACAACCTCATGAGGATGCTGTTGTAAGTTTCTCCTTCTCTGAAATTAGGATGCTCAGTTTGTTTGTAAAGGCACAAAAATTTAAAAGAAAAATGTAAATTAAAATATAATGACAGATAGCTGTCGTTAAAAAACAACTTAAACTGCACATGTGGAAACATGTTAAACTTACATGTTTTGCGTGTTTCCTGAATGTGGAACAACAAACAAACAAACAAACAAACAAAAAAACGCATTAACATCACATGTGAAAAATCACGTTTTAACTTGTGACAAATTTCATCCCAGAGTCTGTTTAGAAATGACAATGTTACAGTATGACTGTTTTGGTCAGATCCTGAAAATAACATGATGCACAATCTTTAGAAATATTGCATGATCTGTTAGTACTCAGAGTATGTGTTGTAAAGGAATATCAGCATTTGCTACATCAAATCTTACCTCAGTATTCGTAGAATTGATTGAGTTAAAGCCATTTTTCTGTTTCCTAATATTGAATAACTGTGCACAGCAAATCCAGGAGGCCCAGATTAACACTGTCAGATTTGATTTCAACACTTTTAAAGTGTCTATATGGGTCCACACCAGAAAGTGTTAATTTAACTCTTTTTGGAGAGTTGGTACCTTAACTCTTATAAAGTGTCAAATATCAAATCTGCTGGAGTTAATAAT
>NC_051444.1:26212514-26299418 GCF_001649575.2 Kryptolebias marmoratus
TAACTCCGACAGGTGGAAAGTAAATAGTCCTGAAATGACTTGGCTTCTGTCGCTTCGCTTCGGTGGGAATCTGTGATTCTGGGGCGGAGTCAGTGAATTAACTCCTTCAGTGTTCGAGCTGCTGGTGGAGTTCAGAGTTCAGAAGTAAAGAGTTGTTGATTCCATTTTAACACCTCTAGATTTGATACGGAAACACTTTGTTTTAACACTGGATTTTAACTACTAATAATATACATCCCAGAGTTACATGAACAGAATGTTACTCTATAAGTGTAAAATTAACTCTGCTTTTGCACAAAGTCTGCTAACACCAAAACATTTAACACTTTTGAATTTGCTGTGTGGTAGCCATTTTAATTTGAACTGACTCCAAAGGGCAATTAGTTGTACATATATAACCAGTGATTACTTTCTGAATGTTTTATTAAAATCTATTTTGTGCTTTATGACATAACTTGCTAACAGGCAGAGAGGGTTACCACCAACAGTTAATGGCAAAGTTATTAGGTGTCTGCTCATAGAGCAGGTGGAGCAGCTGCTCCCCCTATTTTCCAATTTCTCATTTTGAAAAAACAACATGTTATCACTCTCAGCAATAAGACAACAGCAGGTAGCGTTTATTGATTCTAATTTTACTTTCTCAGTTACAGGTTAAAAAAAAAAAGTAATAAAAATGAGCACTCCATTCTTCAACCCCGTTGCTCAGCTTCGACTTGGTTCAGTCCAACTCTGCTGAACGCTACCTCGATAGTCTGGCAGTGTTCAATTGTGGAGAAACTAAACTAAAGCTGTTTTTTTAAGAGATACAACTGTGCATCATCTTTTTTTTCTGATTATAACAGACAGAACAGAGTAAAACCTTTGTTTGGTATCACACTTATTAATGCAAAATAGTTTCCTTTGATGTTTTTACATTGACATTTACCAGAGCCAGAGTACATATGCAGGTGTGTGAGACCAAAAATTAAACATTTTTGGGTTGAGCATACGTCAAGACAAAAAATGGAAAAGAATATGGCCAAAAAGTGGAAGTTTGCAAGTGTATGCAGCATTTTTAAATATGCATTAAGCCACTGTTTGTTAACCAACAAAACGAAATATCAATATCCATAAGAGCTCAAACTCCTTTCTCCCATGTGAAAGCAAACTGCTGTTCTCATTGCATCAATCTGTCACACTATGTTTCCAATTTTGGTCCCAAATTTTAAACTATTATCAGGCACCCAGGCTAAAGTTAAAAGCAAAGATCTGCAGGGCTCTGGGTATGTGTTAGAGATGCCCCTCAGCTAATGCCTCGACAAATTTTAGCTCAATATCTGTAAGTTTGACTGAATTATAGCCTTTTTTGTGTGTTTGTTAAGGTTAAATGGCTATGACTGCCACTTTGAATTAGATTGACTTAAAAAATAATTACTTTCCAATATGCATCCAGTGATTACTTTATGAAAGTGTAACTGAAATCTGTCCAGTGGTTCATGAGATATTTTTTTAACATGGCAGATAAATGAAGAAGCACATGCACATTTGGAACTTTTTTGACATGGTGATGTTGTTTTGGAGATTTTCCCATTCAGATCAGATCACTAGTGGTGAATTAATGGTAAACTCTTGTTTTTTTTGTTTTTTTTTTCTGTAAATGGCATATTTTATTATTAATAAATGCAAAATTAACATACTAAACAGTCAATATAAATTCTATATATCTTGTTTCTACACTGAAGTAAAGAAAACAACTCATCATCAGGAACAATATTAACCAAAATATCTGTTTTGGGGTACCACCAAGACGCTGTTATTTATGACATTTTGCTATTTTTTGGTGCAATCAAACACAGGGTTAGCATTGGACCCTGTCTACACTGGAATGTTTTTTGTGAATATGTTCTTTTATTGTTTCAGCTTTGCGTCCACACACAAACAGCATTTTAGGAGCCACTAAACTGTACTTTTCAAAAACTTTGATTCCTGGGTGAAACCATCTTGAAAAATAGTACAAATAATAACATATAAATATTTACACAATGGTAGGAGTGAGGATTTATAGGTGTTTCCCCAGACTTCTACACAATAATTAAAATTTGGCAAGATAAGTGAACAATATACAATATACAGTGCTGTATTTTTCAATAAATATCTAGCTTTACTAAGTACTGAAATACTTCTCGATACTGTAGCCTGAACATATTGAATGTGAGGTTTCCAACAGATCTTATGGTCAATAATCACACCCAGAAACTTAATTTCATTAACCCTATCAACATATACTCCCTCATTTTCTACTTTAAAATTATTGTTTATGGTTTAGTTTTGTCCAAATTTAAATAATAGTTTATTTATATCAAACCACTTTTTTAATGTGTTCAACTCTGAGGTGATTACCTCAACAAGCTTCACCTTGACAGAAAATTTTGGTATCAGCAAACAAAACAAACTGTAATGCTTTTGAGATTTTGCATATGCCATTTATGTATAAAATAAAACATTTAGGTCCCAATACTGACCCTTGGGAGACACCACACACAATGCCTGAACATGTTGATTGAAAGTCACCAATTTTCACAAACTGTTGCCTGTAATTTAAATAACTTTTCATCAAGCATAAAACCACTCCCCTGATACCATAACACTCTAGTTTTTTTAATTAATATGTCATGATTTATTGTGTCAAATGCTTTTGTAAGATCAATAAACACCCCAACTGAAATCTTCTTTCTGTCTATGGAGCTGGTAATTTCTTCTAATAATTCCAGAAATGCCAATGATGTGGATCTTTGAGATCTAAATCTATATTGACATTCAGGTAACAGTTTATGTTTATCAATAAATTTGTCCAATCTATAAATAAATAGTTTTTCCAGAATTTTGGAAAATTGTGGGAGTAAAGACACAGGCCTGTAATTAGTGAATTGATGTCTATCTCCAGTTTTGTATAAAGGAATTACTTTTGCTATTTTCATTCCTTTTGGTAATATACCAGTTCTAAATGACAAATTACAGATATATGTCAGTGGTTGAACAATTACCTCCATAACCTTTTTGACTATCATCACATCTGTACCATTAGTTTATTGAAAAAAAAATCTTCCTGTGTGGACAAGGCCTTAGACAGGTGAACCAATTCAGACACATTAGGAAAGAATGATTAAGGGGATCCAAATTTGTAATCTATAAAATATTAAAGAGTTTAGTTTATTGTTTCTTTTGTCTTTGTTTTTTTTCCCACAATATAATCCTTATCTATGTAAACACTAGAGCACAGAATGCCAGTTGTGCTTAGGTCTTTTACTATTGGATGAGAAAACCTTGTAACAACCCCCTAATTTTGTTATTTACAATGAATATAATGTGGCCTCCCTCTTTGAGAGTCTCATGATGGTACTTGATTCAACAGTTTTTAAATCAGCATTCTTTTGGACACAATCACTTCACTGGGTTGGTGACAACCCCCCTCACCATGACCTTGCTCTCACAAGCTGCGGTCTTCTCTCATTCTCAGTATGTTACCACATCAAAACTCAGCAGTATTGTGTGTCTTTTTATATCAGATAACAGTGCAAGGTAATGTCGGGAGACTCAATAGGAGTAAGATTTCTCCCTCAGAAGAAGAGGCTTTTTGTCTTCTTTCTTAGTCTTTCGCTGTGAGTCGTACCCCGGCCGTCTTGGTTTACTTAATTAGTCATGCAGACGTATGGTGGAGAAAAATGGTGGAGCCTTTCATTGACTTTTTCTGCAGTCAAACACTCAAGAGATCATATGCATGCAGGGAAACTATTGAACCTACTAACCTGTACTTGATTCCTGTTTGTTTTGGTGCAATCATATCCTGTCTGTTGAAGTTTCAGGAAGCACATCCATTGCTTTACACTATAAAAAGATACTCCACAGGGGAATATTATTTGCTTTAAACATGTGTGTTATGTTTCTTTCGGCACTTTTAAAGATTAAATCAACTCCTCTACAAAAGATATTCTTTCTTCACTTCATGAGCCAGGAAAGTTGATGCTGCCTGAGGGAAAGACAAAGTTCTTAAATTCAGCTTTCTCAAACACCAGACTCCTTTTAATTTCTTTTGAACAATGTGCTTTTCCAAGGAGTCTAAACCTTAATTTCACCTGAGCACAGAAACAGTTTTGGGAGAAACAATATTATAAAACAAATCTATGCCCTTAGGTTGTAAATACTCTGCGTATTCTTTTATTTTGGTAATGACTTGAACTGAAAGTCACTAAGTTTTAAATATCCTTTGATATCCAGAGAAAAGGTAGTCTGGGATATCTTTATGACCTAAGGCCAAAGGTGAAAGGGTGAAAATGTTTTTGCTTGTATCCGTGTTTGTGTGCCTGGGTGTATTTGTTGTGTTGTGTTAACAAGGTATCTTATGAGGCACTAAATGGATTTCAATGAGACTCTCAGAAAGCAACCACTGGATGTAACATCCAATGGTTGCAAAGTCAACGTCATTCAAGATGACAAACCACTAGAAACTGACTTTAGCTTTTAACAAAATGTATCAAATGCAGTTAATTTTATACATGTTGAGCTAAAATTTGGTGTGGTAGTACCCGAGAGTTATTCCTACCACTTACTCTGTGCACTACACATTGCCAATTAATGTAAAATGTACAGATAACGAGTTAAGGTTTGGTGTGGTAGTAGCTGAGAGTCATTTTCAACACATACTCAGAGTGCGAGTATGTCCACAAGATCACGCAGTAGTGCATAATATTGAGCATAGTCTGTGCAAGGTGACCAAAAAGAGCTATAACTCATTTCTCATTATTCACATGATGATCTCTCAGTCTCATTTTATAAAAGTAAAACAATATCAATAAAATGATTTTGTTCAATTATATAATATTTTAGTTTAGTTTAAAACTGTCATGAAGTTCAGTAGACAATATGAATATTTTTAATGAATGCTAGGCCTTTAATTTGAGATTTTGTTTTTTTGTAGTATTGTTATATTTAAAATAAATAAATAAAATGGGGTAATTCCTACTAACGTATTGTTCAATTATAAAAAATGAACAAAATATTTCTGCCTGTTTCAAATACAGTATTGCACCTTGTTGTACGTTAAAATTGGTGTACAAACCACCGTGAGCGACTAGCACCCAGGAGTGACAGGACTGACATTTTCAGTACTGTTCCAGCTTGTCGTTCTCATTTAGGTAAGAAGGCACAGAAGGTCAAGCTGTCACTACTTTTACATTCAAAATGTCACAATGAAGGAAACATACCTGCTGCAAGCTGTGCCAATTGGAAAGGGCAGGGTATAGGCGTTGTTTACTGATAGAAATGAGAAATTAGTAGTTTTCTCCTCTGGGGAAAAAAAAAAAAAAAAAAAACTACATAATTGGAAAGTCAATATATGAACCAGACAAGCATTAGATGTCGAATAAGGCATGTTTGGATGAATTAAGAATGTCAGCTTCTATTATCAGAATATTTAACATATTAACACTTAATCATGTTGAAAGCTCTCAGTGAAACAACCTGTAATGTTAGGAACCAAGAAAAACCCTAATGCTTTACTGACCTGATGTAAATATGATTCCCCTTTTGCAACAAGGATATCCTACTTGCTGGATGCCAAGTTTTGTTTGGTGACCCAGAAGCTTAGATCTTCTTAAAGCTATTTGGGAAAGAAAACTAAATGTCCCTCTTGGCATGGGTATGCTGTTGCTCACCAAGTAACAAGAATTACTCCATGTTTTTTGGTTTTATTTTTTTTTAAAGGCCATTCCACTGCTCTGAAAACTAAGGACTATTGATCAAGACAGAAAACTGTGTGAATGCAAGTGAATAAAAATATCCCCCTGCTGAGTGCTGGTACACATCCTTCTACAGAGGAAAGTTGAGGAATTACTTTACACCAGTTACACCAATTATTCATCCACATCTTTTGGCAACCATTTGACAATTTGAAATGTGGTTCAAACAACTGATTCGTTATGATGGATGTTCTGAATTTATTCAAGCGTATTCGGTTTTGAAACATTTAAAAATGATGAACAATATTTTGAGAAAATGCCAGTGAACATGCAGAATGTCCAGAGTTAGAATTGGAGTAAGATTTACCAAAAAATTGTTAACTTAAAAAAAAAAAAAAAAAACATTGAGAAAGTTTTCTGTCAAACTTGCCACAATTTCCAGAGTTTTCACTCCACAGAAATCCTTTCAACTTAATGGAAAATGTGCCATCTTTCTCATAGGACGAAGTCAGCACTTTCAAATGGCAGAAATAGCGTTGTCTTCTCCAACAAATGCAATAAACAAAATATTGGCTTCCACCTATTAAGAACACATGTTAATTGTTGAATTCAGGTACTTCAGTCAGGACATGGGCTTGGCCCCTTGACATTCTTAACCCTTCAGCATACTTAGACATTTTAGACACTTCGAAAAAAATTATTTTTATTTCAGCATGTCTATGCCCTAGTGCACAAAACAAGAACTACAAATGTAGTTTGATGAGTTTTGGTGTGGAAGAACTTGACTGGCCCACACAGAGCCTTGACTTGAACCCCATCAATAACCTTTGAAGTTAACTGGAATGGAGATTGTGAGACAAACTTTCTGGTTAAACATCACTGCCTGACCTCAGAAATGCTCTACAGAATGAACGTCCACTCCCACAGAAACACTTCAAAACCTTGTGAGTGTTTCTGTGGGAGTTTGTGCCCCGTTCACTCTGTAGAGCATTTTTCTGGGAAACCTAATCAGTTACTGAAATTGCAGGCCTATCTTAAAGACATGAAGTCTTGGGTGTTCTGTAAGCTTTTACCTTTGCACCCATGTAAAACAAAGGTCATTATTGTTGACCTTTAAAACAATCCTGTTGTATTCTTACTCCAGATGGGCTAACTTTTTTATTCTAACAAACCTTTGAGTTGTTACATCCATCAAGAGAGTGGTGTTTTCATTAGCGTTGGTTTGTTTGTCCATCAGTCTATTAGCAAGATCACTAGAAAACTTATGGATAGACTTTGACTAAATTTTCATAACATGTTTGTGTTTTCACAACAAACAGGTGATTAATTTTTGGTAGTTATTCTGTCAAAAGACAAGGTCACAGGACTCCGTGGTCTAACATAGGCATGTCAAGTTGAACAGCTGGACACCTCATGGTTCAAGAGTGATCCCTATTAATTTCAAGATCATGGGGTCAAAAGGTCAAGGTCACAGGTGACTGTGCTCCAACTCTGCATCCACATAAAGTAGGTGTCATATCGGTATTAATTTTCTTAACCCACATGCAAGAACACAATCAGGGGATCAGGTAGTGAACAATAATAAGTTTATGGGTTACAGGGAAAGGGGAGTGGGAGTGAGTTCTGGAACGGCTGACCAGGTCGTCTTACTGTCGGCGAGAAACTGCGGGTTAGAGTGGGAGATGAGTGGTCTCCAGGAATTAGACGGAGTGTTTCTTACTTGATGTGAAGAAGAGTTGTTGTAGCTGAGCAAAGACTGATAAGGCTTCGTTGGAGGGCGGACAGGATTGTTTGGGGCGGAGCGCACGGGGTCCAACTGGGTCCTGGTGTTCCTCCTCTCTAGCTGGGTTTGGCGCGGACCGGCAGACCCGTTAGCGTTCCGGGGGGAAATTCCATTGGAGACGGCCCGATTTCGGGACGAAGGCGAGCACACGAGGGGTGGCGTCGGGAATAGTCACGTGATGGAAGTGACTCACCACAGCGAGGATCTTAGGCTCTCTCTGAGCCCTGGTTATATGGCACACTCGGGTACGACGAGGAGACCGCTGGATCACCTGACAAAGAAAGACAACAAGGAGTCAAAGCGCAGGAAACGGAGGACCTTTCTCTGGAGCGAACGTTACCGGGGTAAGTTAACACTCAGGCAACGAGAAGCTGTCCAGCTGCTGCTTATATCCTCCTTCCAATCCCTCCAAACGAGCTTCAGGTGTGACTGCGGGGTTACCCCTGCAGCCTCCCAGGGGCTCTGAAACCCTGGCGACGTCTTGTGGACACTACAGGGAATGGCAGGTGCGCCAAAGAAAAACTCAAACAAAAAGACTAACAAAAACAGAAAAAACACAAACCCTGACAGTAGGAATGTCAAATTGCATAGCTTGACACCTCAGGGGTCAAGAGTAATCCTTATCGATTTCAAGGTCTCTGGGTTAAAGGTCAAGGTCACAGGTGACCTCTTGGTAAAACCTTGCCTATTCTTCAGCAAGTGAACCCTTTGTTAAAACATTGTTTTTAATTTTTACTGTTTCTGAAATCTTACTACATAAAAGCAGAAATGGAAGTTGCACATGACTGGCCACTGTAATGACTAGACTGTGATTTGTTTGTGATGACGTATTTATCTAATTATAAGATGAATTCGGATTTGTCTCGTTTACAGTCTACCAACCCTGAAGCTACATAAAATCCAGCCATTTGAGCTGCCTGTGAATAAGCAGGACAATTTGGTTAGTTTTACCTTTGCCTAGGAGGTTATGTTTGCGTTAGGGTTGGTTTGTTAGTTCATCTGTTCATTTGTGAGCAAGATTACTTAAGAACTAATGAACAGATTTTGATGAAATCTTCAGAAAGTGTTTATTGTTTGTTTTGTTTTTTTATTGCATAAAAAACAAGTGATTAAATTTTGGTTGTACAAGTGTTTAATGGTGTCAGTCACTTTATGGCTTTGGTAGAGGTTTGCACTTTTTGAACGCTTCTAGATTTAATAAGATTTATTTTTTGTATAGAATTAAAAAAAAATACGGTCTCTAAAGAGTCATTCTTTTTTCTATTGAAAAGTCCCAAAATTAGGAACATTTTGTCCCAAAATCATGGACAAATAAATAAATAAATAAATGGAAAAACATTTATACATTTTTCACATTAAGGCTGAACTAAATGTCATGTTAGCTGGATCTAAATAATACTGAATGAAACCACTTCCTCTTCTGATTTTCTTTTTTGAATTTTCTTATTTCTCTTGTTTTGTTGACTGTCCCCTAGAGTCAAGTATCACCCAAGAAATTCCATTGAATCATAGGAAAAAACAAACAAGAACTGACTGACACTGTTTGCAAGAACCAATAATTTATTATCTTTCTAAAAGTGTTAATTGCTGTGTTTTTGCCAAAGCCTCTACTATTTCAGAAATATACAGAAGGTGTTGTTTTTTTGTGTGTCAGTTTTTCACACTGATGTGGGGATCATTATGTGGAAATGCAGTGATTCACCTTGTTTACTAGGCATGTTGAAAATTACCCTTCAATTTAGGCTGTCCTCAGTGTTGATTTGTGAGTCTAAGGGGTCTAGAAGAGAAAACTGTATTAGATACCTCTGGAGTAAGTGAGCTGGAAGTACCTCATAGTACATCAAGGTGTTCCTAGACAGATGACATAAAGCCATTTCCTAATTTTGGTCCAGCATTCTGATATAAGTCCAGTAAAAAAGAAAGAAAGAAAGAAAGAAAAAAACACAACAACAACAACAAAAAAAAAACATCAGAAGTCTTTACTGCCTTTATTGAATTAAAAAAGGAAAGTCAAGCATTTTAGATGAAAAGCTTTAGAGATGACTACCAAAAGAGAAGTATTCTAAAATGAAATAAAAAATGTCTATCAACAACAAAGAAAAGAAAAGAGAGAGAGAGGGAGAAATAGAAGGTATAAATTTGAAGGGAAAACCAAGACACTGGAAAAAAGGACAAAGGTAAAAAAGAAAAGGTGGCAGAATGAGAGCAGAGGCTGGTGAGTTGAATGTCTGTAAGAATGCATTAAAAGCAAGGTGGCATAGCCTAGAGGGTTTTGCTGAATTAGCAATTAAATAGAAATGTGGTATGTTTGTGAGCAGAAAGATGAATGTGATAAGGCATTAACTACTTACAGGAAAGGGTGGAAGCCTTTTAACTATCAAGTGAAATAAGTTTCATTATTATTATTATTATTATTATTATTATTATACATTTCATTTTTTTTAAAGTAAACTTTGTTTGATAGATAAAATATTCACGCATTGTATTAATTTTAGAAAATACAATGTGTAAATTTACACATTTTAAAAACTGAAAACGAGATGTATATACTTGTATCACCGTAAAGTGAAAGGTCTGTGGGGCCAAAGAACAGTTTTTTTTTACATGGTTATGAATGGAGGCTAATTTAGCTATGAGGTGAAAAAACAATATTGGCTAATCAGGCTAATTAGGCTGAGTTAAAACACAGGTTATATTTGACCCACCAACAGTAAAAATGTGGGTATTTTAATATTATAAGTGTTAAGAAAAAATGTATCAATAAACAATAAAAACATTCTACAATGACAATGCTTAAATTGGTTCCTAATTTTAAATACATCTTTAAACAAAAGTATATGTAACACATTAGGAAAACAAACAAATAAAAAAAGCATTTTTGGCCTGTAATAACTGAAAATTGTTTAAGAAAACATGCATATTAAGCACAGACAGTAGAACCAGGCTCAGGTTGGGCAGCCATCTATCACAAGCAGCTTGAGTGAACAGTTACCTAATCCAGTATGTGGAAATGCAGCAAGGTTATATCCTTATAAGGCAATGGTTTAGATTGTGATACACATGGTCACAGCAGACAACATAGTGTTCAGTTACCAGAGACAATATATAATAGAATTAGATCAAACTAAAACAGGAATGTTGAGAAAGTGGAAAGCAGCAGATTTTTCATGTAGTCTTAGGAGTAAAACATTTACAATGACAGCACCCATTGACAAAAGTGTTTTAACCTCCCTTGTGGGTTTCAGCTTGAACAATCTCCTCTAGTAAGCTAAAAGCTCTTTTAGTAAAACTATTAGGCTGCTGCAGAGAAACCCTATCTTACAGTAATCTTACATTTTTATTTGAATGAACTATTTTAAAACAAAAATGGAAAAACAACTGTAGAGTTAGGAAAAAAATGAAAATAATAGAAGTCAAATATATATTTTTTAAAGTAGAAACAAATGTTTGAACTGTAAAATTTCATCTATACATTCAAATGACCCTATTTTATGCTTTGTTTTGAAGTGATATTTATTATTTCATGCTCATGTTTATGTATGTGAGAAAACATACAGTATACCTTCAATAATCCATGATCTTTTATTGTTTGAATTGTAATCTTGTGATTGGTAATACTGATTCCTTTTCACACATTACTTTTCCTATTTATTAGATGATTAAACTGCTTCTGGGACAAAACTGATTCACAAGCTTCTTAATCTCTAGAAATATTCCTATACTGTCCAATGGTTTAGCTCCTCTCTGAAGTCCAAACACTCAAAAGGAGAGTTGAGAGCTCAGAAATAGTAACTAGATTTATTAAGAAGACTGAGTCTGTGATGTGGACACTGTGTGGGTGAAGAAGTAAACAGTGCTTTTCCCACCTTGGAACAGATGAGAAGAATACTGGTAACCATGGTAACTGGGCTCAAAGATGAAGACAGCTGTGGCCTCAAAATGCTTAGGAGACTTAAAAATTAAAAATGCATGAGACAAAAATATGATTAAATTTACACCAAAAATGGAAGCAATAAAATGCAATCAAAGATGCTTTGTCAGGTTCCAAAAAGCCTTAAAAGAGTTAACACAACCCTGACCTCATGTGACTGTGTTAAATGTGCTTTTCTCCAATCTTCTCTTGGTTGTTTTTCCTATTTTTTGATTCATAACTTTGTAATTTTCAATTTGGTTAGATATTATAAACCTAAAACATTCTGTGATGTGGATGTAAATAAGAAGATTGTTATAATAATTTAATGTTGATAGTATGTTTTTATTCTTTTGCCTTTTTTCAAGTCAGGTTTAAGAAATAATTTTGACCTTCTTATTAATGTTCTTGGTAATTATTTTGCACCAAATTCAAAATAGCATCAGTCGACATTTTCTCCCATGAATGTAGACCAGACTTATCTTAAAAACTGGTGGTGCACTAAGATATATGTAATTTATAAAGGTGGTCGGGCTCAGTCCTAAAGATAGGGTGAGCAGCTTCATCATTCATGGAGAGCTCAAACTAGAGCCCCTGCTTCTCTGTATCTGAAGGTGTGGTGGTTTGAGCATCTGATTAGACACTTCCTTCAGGAGGTTTTTCAGGCTTATCACTGGGTGGAGACACCAGGGTAGACACTGAACTTGCTGGAGAGATTATATAGCATCTCTGGCCTGGGACCGCCTCGGGATCCCAGAAGAGGTGGAGAGTGTTGCCACAGAGAGGGATGTCTGGGTTTCCCTGCTGGAGCTGTTTCTTCCGCAACTATAAGGGAGGGCGGGGTGGCACTTGCTATCGGCTACCCCACATGCCACCCCAGTTGATTGGCAAGTCACTGCATGTGAATAATGTTGCTCTGAATCTGTACAAGTTTGATCAAATTGGTGTTGGTATCAAAAGAGAGTTTGATTAAACATATATTTTGTACTTATTCATCAAAATTTGACACAAGATTATTAGTTTGTATTTTCTTTTTGTAAAGACAAATGTTTTATAGCATGTTGTACACTTTTTTGTTAAAAAAAATCTTTAGTGTATTTCACTCGTAGATCTCTTGTGTGCTTGGGTTTGCTTAACGTATTTCCAATTTCTGAGCCATATCGTTAGTGTAAAGAGGAGGATCCATGCCTTGAAGATGACTACAATGATAAAATTGTAACATTTTTGTGTGGGTGGGTGAGGGTGGATATAAGAAAGAGAGATAAATAGAGAAATGGTTATGAAAACTGTCAAGAAGGTATGTACCAGGTTCAAGAATCAGAATAGATTCTGATGGATGGATGGATGGATGGATGGATGGATGGATGGATGGACACAGTTGTCAAAAAATATAACACAAAGTTTTTTGACTCATATGCCAACCTAGAGTTGATGATGGAGATCAAAAGCGACCTAGGACAATCTGTGGAAGGATACTGGTTTTTATTGTGAAGGTGGAGCTAGAGGCAGCCAGAAATTGGTGTGCTTGAAATGGGACAAAAGAGATAAAAAATGGTTGTAAGCTAACCCCCACTGAAGAACTGTGACACCATCTGTTCTTGCTAATTTCTGTTCTTTGGAAAAAGAGATGGACTATTAAATTAGTACAAATACACATTCAACATAATGTAATAAATTATATTTGTTTGTCGTTGTTTTGACTGAAACATGGCTTGATAGAAATGCCTCTCCAGCATGATGCGCTAACTTTCTTCTGTGCTGACAGAAATGAGCCCCATGACATTATCTAGGCATTTTGGATTTGAAGCACATTTCTGAACTAAAGAAATTTAATAGTGAGCAAAGTAGTGAGAATGCTCTAGTGACAGCTCTTGGCCAATACAGAAGATCTGTAGAGATCATGGATGCAGGCTGGTCTAAATACATCACAAGACTACGACTCGCATGGCAGCCAATCCCATCACTATCTGAGCCTTATTAGACGTGACAGGTACTTTTCTAATCCCATATTGTGTGTTGTTAAATTTCCTGGTATCTGGTAGAAAGTAGTCCTCTAACAAATTAAGAGCTAAAATGTGCAGCAGCTTCATTCCTCAGGCAACAAGTTTGCTAAAATCTTATAAAAACTCATCAGGCCAAGGAAGCACAGCTTCGATTAATTATATGTTCATGGGCTTTTCTTCATAAATGTCTCATAATTTTTGAAAGGGCATAAATCAAAGCTAGGAAACTAATTAGCCTAAATCACTTTTATTTTCTTTAATAAAATACACTGATCAGATATACCACTAAAACCACTGGCAGGTGAACTGAGCTAAACACTCTTGATCATTCCATTGATCAACAAGCACATCTTCTCTTTTCCCAACACTACTTCTTGATTGAAGCAACCTCCTCAAGCAGAAAAATGCTAAATCTTAGGAGTGGCTCAGCACAACAAGACCATTGATTTGTTTTACAAATTACCTAGAGTCCAATCTGATTGAGTATCTGCAGAATGACCCAGAACATGTTTAATCCATAAACTCTGCTTTGCCTTACCTCTTATAGACCCCAAAGTTAAATCCCTGCTGTTTATTCTGACTAAACTAAAACCTAAACGGTTTGTCTTTTAGCAGTGCTGATTTAGATCAATGGATAACCTTTGGTGTTGTTTTCTCTCGGTGTAATAATTTCTCCACAAAAATATTCAGTATGCCGTTTTTTAATGTGCATGGACATTTAGTCATTTTTAAATGATCGGGTTCTATATGGCTGACCCAAGGAACAGAATAACCTAATTCCTTTCAAGAGGCAGTGATTGAAGTTTTCAGAGTTTATGCTCCACTTATCTTTATACATTAGTCCTAGGCTTCCCAGGAAGCCTATGAAACAGAATTAAATTTAAAATATTAATGATCCCTTTTAAGGCCAGCCAAGGTCTAATCCTTGACATGAGCTACATTTTTATTTTAACCAACACATAGCTGAGTTGAGGCTTAATTTCAGCTCAGAGCCGAATCTAAACTGACTGGCCTGAAGGAACTGCTTTAAAAACTAACCTTCCATTAAGGCTCACTTCTCCTCTTTAAATATTTTTTAATAAACTAAAAACATAGGGTGAGGTGTGCTTGTTCATTGAAGAAAACAGAATTCTGTCTTTCCAGCTGAAGCATTTTTGGTAAAGCTCAAAGGTCTTTTCTGTTATAGACAGCAAAAAGGATACTTGCTGTGAAGATAAACGATTCTAAAATAAAATGAAAAATCAATAGAAAACACAATTCTGAACAAAAATAAAAGGATAACTAAAAAGGTTGTTTCATTTTGACAATTTGTCCCTTGAGCTATTCATACCTAAGACATTAGTTTTATCTTTTTATATTAACTTTTTTTATTTACTTCTGTCAGCAAATATTTTATATTGATCTCATTAAATGTTCTTAGGTTTTACAAAAACTAAGAATAAAATTTAAGCATTTCAAAAAACAAAACAAAAATAAAACAAATGGCAGTAAGTTAGTGTTATATCACCAGTGAGTTGATTTTTTGCAGCTGAATCATATTTTAGTTTCCTCATTTATTGTTATTGTTTAGCTAATATCAATTTCCATCCATTTTCTTATGCGTTAAAATGAGTGGTGTAAACAAACTGTATAGTATACAGTTCCTGATGGTAGACCTAAACCATCTAACCTAGAAAAATTACTGAAAGCATACACTATCCATAAAGCAGAAAATATTTACAGTTTGTCTCTGTGAACTAAAAAATAAATACAATTTGTAAAGAAAAGCATGTATCCTCATAAAAATCATTCACAAGACAGTTCAGCCAGTCATGTGGAACACAATCTTATTACACTGAATGTTTCAACAAGAAAATCCATTACAGTTTAATAAATGGTTTATTGTAACCTTGAGCAACTTTGCAATAAAAAAAATGTAGACATAACATAATAAAATAGAACCATGGTTTCATTTGAGTTAGCAGTCTTCTTGTGAGTGTTATATTTAAATTAAAATCTGCTGGTGTGGGAGACTGGAGCACAATGCATATTCAGATGCTAATTCTCCGTATTTGTCTGAGAAGCAGTGGTCCGTATAATTTGACTTTGTGTGTGGCTGTCCTGAGTGCTGGCTCAAGTTGAAACGCCGGAAATTAAATGTTCATGAAAATATGCCAGACAAACACAATGGGAATGAGAAAATGTTGAAAATAAAAGTCTTTTTTTTTTTTTTGAAGTGCAGCTCGGAAAAATAACATGATGTTCATGACTTTGAGTAGTTGTAGATTTTTGTGCCCTTTTTATGTTTTTCTTCATATCTTTCTTTAACTACAACCTTCTATTTGTGGTCTACAAAGCATACCTCACTCCCATTGACACAGTATTTAAATTTCCACCATTTCACAAAAAGTAAAGTAATATCCTACTTCTAATAAAATGGGAAAATCTTTAGGTTTTATAATAAAAGGGGAAAAAAAGAAACTCCACTTTTGTCAGTTTACATGCTGTTTGTGCTATTAATAGCATAAATCATCTTTGTAAAAAGGACTAAGACAAACTGAGAAAAACTGTTTGTATGCTAAATTTGAAAAGCAGAAAAAAATCTAGAAGATAAACCTAATTAGTATTTGTCTTGCTACAAATAACTAGGGGGATTGGAGACTATATTAAATTAACTGATACATTTAATTAATATAGCCTACACTTGTTCTTTTGTTAATTGAAGCCAGCAGGTAGTATTGCAGTACTAAAGATCGATCTTTGTCTTGTGATAACAATTTCAAAGTTATGGTCTTATCCTGGAATCAACTACATTTTTTTTTCAGTCTTGTCTTTGTCTCTGTCATGCTAGAGTCTGGATTTGTTTGTCAAGACCAATCAAGACTACAGTTTTAGGAACATCTTGTTTTTTTTTTTGCAACTTGAAAGTTTTAAGATACCAATTTGTGCACACTTTAAGGTTGAGAGAACTGAAATAGAGAAACAATAATCAGTATCAGGTGTTAATTTTACCAAGGCTGGTCTCTTACTGCCTCACCACTTTTGACACAAAACATCTTTAAAGTTGACAAAAAGTTTTAAATACAGTAATTTGTTTTTAATCGGAGACACAGACTCACATTTATTGATATATTCTTCATCCACTGATTATTACAGCACTTACTGGTTACTACTTTTGAAAGCACCATGCCAGATAGGGAAATCATTTTCTGCAAGCCAATCAGCTGAACAAAAATGGCTTCACATTTGAAATAAATATGTTCAATAGTACACTAATGCTTATTACAGATCATACAGTTTGCCAATCAATGACTGTTTGTGGAGTCACAACAGTGGTGAGGTGCTTTTTTATTTCTTTTTATTATGGCCCCCATTATTGAGTCTTTCTAAAGGTCAGTAATATGGAATTGTGTTGTATAGGCTTGAATTATTGTCCTCTGTCAGTGATTATATAATGTACATCTTTTTTGTATTAAACTAACATTTCTAAATAATGTTTTCTTTTTGAAAGTGATAAAATGTAAATATCAACCCACATGATTATTATGATTACAGCATTAGTTTGGTCTTGGTCCTGACTTGGTCTCACCTACCTTAAAGTCTTGGTCTTGTCTCAGTTTTGGGTTTGAGTCTTTAATGCAATACCAGCAGCAGGACCCAGGTTACTGGAGCTGCCATGCTTTTAGAACCAGAGTCTGTGCACTAGGGATGTAAGTCCAACCTACTTTCCAGCACATAATGATGACCATTTTTTCCAAGTATAAAATAACTAGTTATAACTAAATGCGTTTGAAAAATGAATATGTGAACAAAGAACAAGATAGTGTTATATAATCGAGTCAAGGAGGAAAATCAGTAAAATGTTGAACAGGTTTAACCTCAGCCATGATACAGTTCACCACCAGCAACACACACGCTCGCTTATTCTTCTCTTCTCTCTCTTCTCCTCATCCTGCACCACCACTGCCCGGGGTTGGTAGCGTCTCTCCATTCCTAACTACATTATGTGACAGTAAACACAACAGATAGGAACTACGTAATCAACAAGAGACCGAGAAAAAAATCTGTTGTGAATTATTATTATTGTTTAAATTTTTTTCTGAAACAAAGTCCTGTTTGTTTACATGGTGACAGCTGGACTTAAAACTGGTTGGGATGCTGTACTTTCTCTGGCTACAACTCTGACACCCTTGGACAGTATAAAAAATTAACTTTTGTTGAGATGTTTTTTTATTATAATTGGGTTTTTTTTATTTAAGTTTGAAAACAAAATCATAGACTACATCAATATTGGATTTTTTTTTTTTCATTTTTAGGAGAAACTGTTTTAATGTATCTTGTAAAATCAGTCAAGATTTCTTGCTTCACCAGACACTAACCAGACAGGCCTCCAAACATGAATGATGTTATATTTAATTCCTGTGTAGAAACATGCAGCATTTTTTCATAGAATAGAAACTTTAAACAAAATATCTACTTTTCAAACAATAATGCCAAACCGTGTCCATTTTAAAAATATATGTCACAAAAGTCATGTTCAGACAGTCCAGTTCCTTCCTAACAACAACAGATGGATATACTGTACTGGATTAACTCAGTCACAGAACTTGAATATGAGAACATTTATTAAAAATGCTAACTTGTCTTATTCATATAATTTCATAAGTGCATCTATATTTACAAATCATGTATTAGCACTTGTTTGTGTTTGTCTGAGGACATTTAGGTGTATGTACTATACTGCCTTGGAATGCCAGAGTTGGCACTGTTTGATAAATAGGCCTCCAGATGTGTGCGGAGCTTATCTCTGGCAGTGAGGAATATTGGCTCTCCCTGGTATTTTATCATGGAAAGGAAGATTTGACAGAAACCCTGACAAAGAATCCTTTCCTAGAAGGGAAGTGAGGACAGTTGGGTGTAATTAGAATTAATGTGGAGATGTGAAATAAGGAAATGAGCCATCACAATACAGATCAGCTCTTCATTTCAATTTTATGCTTCACTCGTTGAATTTCATGGATAATAATGGATAGGCAAGAATGCCAATCACTACCGCTTGTGATGACAGATATGTATACAATGTTTTTTTATGCTTACGTTGGCAGAACAATAATAGTTTTAGGAATATCTGCATGTGAGGAAACTAAGCAGTAAATTAATGTTTATTCACTAGTTCCTATTTTAAACACTTGCTGAAAACAAAGTTATTCACACAAAGACAATGCTTGATTTTGTTAGCCACCATCTGCCTTTATACCCTGAGGGGTTTACTGGGTTATGGCAATATGGTCGTCTTGATAAGAGTGTCTTAGGCAATGCTATATTCAGTTCTTTCTCTTCTTCTCCTTCTCTCTCTTGTATGTATGTATGTATATATATATATATATAACCATGATTTTCTTACTCCCTGGCATTAAATCAGACCAAACATGTCTTGTTTTAGGTTAGTTTTGATTCCCAAAATCATTTCCATTTGTTAAATGCCCAAATAATGAAAGATATTTATTTGGAAAATGTTGTATTACTTTTTTTAAAGTGATAAGTTACTATGCCTTTAAGCAATTTGGGAATGTTGATGTCATGCTACGAAAGCTTTGAATAGGTTAGTTGACAACATTTGAGTTAACTGGAGGCACACCTGTAGATGTATGTTAAGACAAGCCTCAAACACACTGCTTCATGGTGCAGCATTATGGAAAAAAATCAAAAGAAATCAGACAAGATACACTTCTGCTGGACCTTTTCCTGTTTACTTGTGATGTTGAGTGAGTTGCCAGTAAAAGCTGGAAGTATAATACAGACTGGAGTCCTGCGGCACTGAATTGAAGTGGTTTAAGCTTCTCACCACAAACCAGGGGTGTCAAACTTCATTCCTCGGGGCCACTTTCCTGCATGTTTTAAATGTGTCCTTGCTATAAAACACCTGGTTTAAATGGATGACTTGTTGCCATGCTCCTGGAGAACTTGATGATTTGGTGAGGAGGTAATTAAACCATTTGAATCAGGTGTGTTGGGCAGAAAAACCTAAAACTCCCGCGACAGCAGCCCTTGAGGCCTGGAGTTTGACACCCGAGGTCTAGTTAGTGCCATGGCACTTCTAGATGACTTTGCTATTCCTACAAATCATTTGTTGTTGTTGTTATTTTTTTTAATTTTTTTTGTCAAATCTGTGCCCAAAAATAAAACTATTTTTTGAAACATTGAAGTACAGTTGCTTGATTATTCTACTGTTAATGATGGCTGGAAATGTTGAATCAAACACTGGGCCTGATGCTACTTCAGACTTTGCAACACCTGCTGATTAAAGTAATAAATAGGCTTGGTTTAATTAATTTAAACATTTGAAACTTATTGACAAAAATGGATATAGTTCATATTTTAGCACTTAATACTGATGCTGATGTTTTTGTACAGTATGAATCACAGCTAACAAAATCTATATAAAATAAGGAGGTTGACATCAACTGTTACATTATTTTTAAAACTGACAGACCAAAAAGATGTCACAGTGTTGTGATTTGTGTGAAAACAAAGTTCCAATCAAAGATAATTCTGTACAAATTTATGATGAAACAGTTCAAATTCTAGCGGTGATTTTACAAACCTTAGATACTAATGACATCAGCGATCACTGTGTCATCGCTACAACAAAAAAAAAAACCCACTATAATTCCTAAAACTAGACCAGGACTTATAAAACATTTCACTGAGCAAGGCTTCATTCATGATTTGTATCACTGGAACATAATTTACACAATTTCTGATACTGAACACACAAAGAACCTTTTTCATGACAGCTTTTCTAAAATAGTCAACAGGACTGTTCCATTCAAGTAATTTTGGGTAAGAGCTTGAAACATTGATTGGTTTACACCTGAACTCTCAAAAATGCTTCACAAGCATAATATAGCATGGGCCTAAGCACGGCAAAATGGAACTGACTGATTGGCTCAGTTTCAGGAAACTTCAAAATGCTATATCAGCTACTCTAAGGAATGCTAAAGCTCATTTTCTTTTGTTTGAAACATCAAAAAACCTAAATAATCACCAGTTGTTCTGGAAGACCCTAAAATCCGTAAATGGAGATATAACACACTCAGATCTCCCAACATGGATTATGAAGGATTCTCAAGTTATTTCTGATAGGACTGAGATGTGTGATTGCTTTAATAGGCATTTTATCGCTTCTAGTTCTATTTTTGAATCTCTTAGTATTCCACAGAATACATTCTCTTCTATCTGTTCTGACAATCAGTCGACAGTGACTCAACTGTTTTATTTTAATCTTTTAACAGTTTCAGAGATACATAATGCAATCCAAGGTTTATACTCCTAAAATCAGCAGGTCCAGATCACTTGGAGGCTTTTTTTTCCCCCTAAAATTAGCTGTTGATTTTATCTTATCTCCTTTAATGTATATTTTTAATCTTTCCCGTTGCTCAGGTCAAATCTCCTTGGTTTGGAAATCTGCCTTTGTACTTCCCCTCTTCTAAGGTGTGGACCTCACTGATTTAAATAGCTACAGGCCTGTCTCCAAGCTGTCTGTATTGGCCAAGGTTCAGGAGTGGTTTCTTAGCCAGTGAACAACTGAAAGACGTTTTAATCTCCAACAATATTTTAACTAATTTACAGTCTGGTTTTAGATCAATGCGCAGTACTGCTACAACAACTTTAAAAGTATTAAAGGATTTTATTGGTTTTATAGATAAAAAACAACATCACAACGCCCTTTTTTATTGATTTATCAAAAGCTTTTGATTCAGTCGACCATGAAATGCTGAAAAAAGCTTTTTGAAATTGAATTGTCACAGCAAGCAACTGAATGGTTTAAGAACTACTTTTCCAACAGGTCAAAATGTGTGCAGGTGGAAGGTCTTTCTTTCACTTGTCTTCAGGTATCCATAGGTCTGCCACAAGGCTCAATCCTGGGTCCAATTCTTTTCATAGTTTATATAAACTGTTTAGATAGAAATGTGCCACATGCTAAATTTTATTTTTATTCAGATTACACCATATATCGTGCTGCCAACACAGTACATAGTGCTTTTGAAAACCTATAAGCAGCTTTTAATGTGGTTCAGTCCAGTGTGTGTAATTCAAAACTTGTGTTTAATGTTGAGAAATCAACACTAATGTTATTTTTCAATTCCAAGTCTAAGCCACATTTGCTGCCACCCATCACTCCTGTTCAAGGCTCTCAGATTGTAGCATTATCACAGTATAAATACTCTGACCTTTGTTCCCCATATGAAATAGCTGGGGAAAAAGTTGAAGCTAAAATTGAGTTTTTATTTCAGAATCAGATCATGTTTATCTTTTGAGGCTAGAAAACATCTTGTTGCTGCCACATATTTGGAGATATACATCCATGGAGACATAATTTATATGCACACATCTTCCCACTGGTTGTATATGTTGGTCTCTGTATTTCATGAGGCATTATGTTTCATTATCAGCCATGGAGTCCTTACTCACCACTGTGTTCTGTATGCATGCGTTGGATGGACACCTTTATCCACCCGCAGATTCTGTCATTGTCATAATTTTATTTACAAAGCCATTTTGGGTTTGGTTCCCTCTTATCTAATTTCCTATATTGCTAAGAAGTCCTCAGGAAGTCAGTCTCTGCACTCTGATGATTTAATTTTATTAGCTGTACCTAATGTTCGTACAGATTATGGCAAGAAATCCTTCCAGTTTGCTGCTCCTTCAAGCTGGAATCAGCTGCAGAAAGAACAAATTGGTCTCTTTGAATGTTTTTAAGGCCATTCTTAAAGATTTTTTAAAAGAGGCATCTGTTTGTAATTTTTTTAACTGATTTGGTAGTTCTTAGTTTTCTGGGTGTGTTATCTCTCACTTATTTTCTTCTTTCACCCCTGCTATTTATGATGATGTACTTTAACAGTGTTGTAATAACTGTGGTTTTTTATGTTTTGTAATGTTTGTATGCTGCTGCCATTCTTGGCCAGGTCTCTCTTGGAAAAGAGATTTTGGGTCGCAGTGAGATCTACGTGGTTAAATAAAGGAAAATAAATAAATAAACCAACACCATAGGAATGTTCTGCCTTCATACTGCAGAGGAAGGAGATGAGCTCTGTGTTCCTGAGGTGAACACAGTTTGGTGTGAAATGTGTGTATCAACCCAAACCCAAAGCCAAAAACCTTCTAAAGATGCTGCTAAAGCTGGTGGGAGAATGTCATTGTCCTCAGTGAAACAAAACCTTGGCTGACATGGGCTAAAACGTCACTCAGCAAAGAAGAAGCAATTACTCCAAAAGCTATTAAAAAATCAAGAGAACAGTTTTTCCATAATTTTTCAAACTTGGGGTTGCATTTATTTACTTAATTATTGTTGTTCTTGGATTGATTTTGGTCTTCTAGACAGACAGACAGATAGAGAGAAAAATAAATGTAGAGTATATACAAATTTCTACTAGAAATCTTGTCAATATGCAAAAAATATGCACAGCAGTGAGTTGAATATATGCAGTGTAGTCGAGTTAAATAGGACATTTGTTGACAACGTGATTTGTATTAAATCTAATTACTGATTCACATAAGAAACAAGTCCAGGTATTCTAAGTAACGCTGACTCAGAGGTGAAAAACGGGAGAGAAGACAGAGGATAGGGAGATGGAGAGCGAGCTGGGAGCCCTGAGTTTCGCAGATAACACTATAATTTAATTTTCTGTTCTCTGGTGCAGCACAGTGAATATTATTCTTCTAAATGGAGTGAGAACCATTCACTCTGAGCAAAGAATGAATGAACAGATTTCAGAACACCTCAGATGTTTTTGAATAGGTCTGCTTTTTCTTACAAAAAAATGTTTTTACAGTTTTTCTTTTTCCAAGAAATTAGGATGCATAATTGCTTCTTAAGAATATGAACCCTCAACTGATTCTAAGAACAAATGCATGTGGAAGCCACATGCTAAATGTCAAAATTGTGCTTGTTATTGTGACAGTGGCAAACTGTATACATATATATATATATATATATATATATATATACACCCACATCTCTATTGGTGTGGGGGTGTGTGTGTTAGCCCTGAGGATGAAATCTTTTCCAACCCTAAGAAGAAGCTTCAATTCCTAAATCCATCAAAGAAGTGACCTATAGATTATTTTATTGTGTAAATGTAACTTGATTGTGGGAAAACTAACTAGCAATTAGAAAAAAAACAACAAAAATACAAAACAATTTTAGTTACTTGGTATCAAACCAAGTTTCATGATTGAAAAATAAAAGTTGAAAAGCCAATATGAAACAAGAAAAGATATATGTAGAATACTAATCATGTTTGTATTTTTTTAAACAAGCATTTTGTCAATACACACTTTCAGTTAGTCATCTATGGTTCTCTCTCTTCCTCTCCTGCCCTTTTAGGGTCCTCCTAAAAAAAAGCTCCTCCTGCTGCTTTTGAAACAACCCTACATGCTACTTTAAATTAAACACATGATTGCTCAACTCAGTTGTAGTCAGCCTACTATATGGTACAAATCCTTAGCATCCATCTTCCACAGGCTATAGGTTTCTAATTCAGCTGGTTTGCCTTGGTTCAGGAACCTGGATTCAGAACCTATTTTTAAAGACATGGTTCATTGACTATGTCCTCCACTTGTACTGTGATCTTCATTCTACCCTTTATTTGCCAAAAATTCAAAGTGTAATTTAAATTTAAACTACGCTTAAAATTAGACTGACTGTTATTTTTGTGCACATTTAAAATACACTGTACAACATATCTATCTATCTATCTATCTATCTATCTATCTATCTATCTATCTATCTATCTATCTATCTATCTATCTATCTATCTATCTATCTATCTATAGATATAGATATATAAAAATATAAATGTATGTATATCCATTTGCCTTGTTCAGAGTCCTGGGGTGGCTGGAGCCTATCACAGCAGTTTATAGACAGGAGGCAGGATACACCCTGACAGGCTGCCAATCCAAAATAGTTTGGCAACCTGAGAGACATGTAAGACAAACAATAAAGCATGCCCACACACTAATAAAATCAATTTAGAATATCGAGTTAATCTAACATGTATGTTTCTGCTGAACTATGAGAGGCAAAAGTCCAAAAACAGAACAAGCACAGTACAATAATGCAAATTCCATACAGAAAAGTACACAGCTTAATTGTGTGTGTGTGTGAGTGTGTATGTATATGTGCATATGTTTATTCTCAAGGTTATTATCAAACAAGGGTTCTGAAAAGAATTAACATCCAAATTTGTGAACAAAATGGACGTTTTTTTGGTTGCGGGCATAGGAAACAGTCATTTTGGAAACAAACGCATTTGTTTTCTTGCTATTGGGAAACAAAAAAAACAAACATAAAACTAATGTGTACCTCATTGTTTGCTGCCCAATATTTGCATTGAAGGGGTATTAGTGCCAGTTTTTGTAGCCTGCCACATGGCTAATTAGTTTATGCTAATTGTTCAGTGGAAGAAATACTTGCTGATTAGGTGCTCAGGTCTGCAGACAGACCCTCCCCTGAAGAACTGACCTGAACTACGCTGTTAATTTAGAGTTTTTACAACCTGGCCAGTTCCTCATACAATTCTTACATTCATGCGTATACCTTGGCTAAATATTTGCTTGCTGGATGCGATTCATGTTCTTGTATTGCAACTCTGTTAAAAACACATGGGTTTGGAACCAGAAATGCTCTGTGCTCACAAACAATAAAAAACTAAGCATTATTACTGGACAAGAATGACTTCTTAGTTTTTAGATGATTGTCAGTCTTACTGACATTTTTAGTGTTTTGTCTGATTTAATAACCATGTATTTGCCACAGTTTGAACCAATTGAACCAAAAATGGACACCAACATCAAAGAAAGTTTCAAAAGTTTCTTTTCACATGTGGGGTGGTGTTCTCATGTCACCTCCAATTTTGTTTTTGTTTTTGTTTTGTTTTTTTTAGGTTAAAGCAGCATAGTTGAGTAGTAATAAACTGTGCAAGTATTTACCTTCATCTTTCTTTTGCAGGTTTCCCAGGAGCTGAGAAAAACTGAGGCCACTGAGCAAGATGAGAAGTTTCACACAAGAGGGAGAGGCTGGTGTGTGACAGACAAAGACTGGCTTCAAGAAACCTGGGTCAGAACAGGTGAATTTGTTTTGTTGATGACATTGAGGAGCAGAATATGGGACAGAGGAGGTAACTAGGAATCCCCATGTGAGTGACTGACTATAGACTTTTTTTTTTTTCTCAGAAATTGGAAACTGGTAAATGACGGCTTAAGCCATTTCCACTGTATTTAGCTGACAGTAAAAGTGCAGTGTTTTCAATTATTAGAACAACTTAAATCACAAGGACCTCATATGTGAACACTATTTTATAGTATTTACAACACCATCACTTTTGCTTCACATAGTTTTGTAGCATTTAGTGGTTATTTATAAGAATAAGCAAAGGCTAGCTGTTACTTCAGCATGGTGCATCTTGGAGCATTTTGTCCAGGAATATTATATTTTTGCTGGAATAACCTTGTAATGAAAAAGAAATGATGGTAGTCTAATGAAGTGTAGTGGTCACATAAAATGTTGTCAAATTCTTGAGATTGGAGTTCTTTTAAAATGGCAACAATCTACTCCGATTTGAGTCTTCTCAGATAAGCTGATAGCTTGTCAAACCCAGTGTTATGTTGAGTTGTGTTGACCCAGCAAGATCTATTTCCCAACCAGCTTTACTTTGTTTTCCTTTTAACCTCAACTGTAAAAGGCAACAATATTTTAAGAAAGAAAATATCTTGATTTTAATTTGTCCTCGTTGTTGTTCATTGTAGAAGAGGTGGGCTCATTCTGATGCCTGGATATCACCATTAAAGATGGTTTCCCATGTTGTTTAGCAGAAACACAAGGTCACATATTTGTCAAATACATACAACTGAGTTTTCAGCTCATGACATGCATAACCTGTGATAACCAGAAAATCTACAGTCAATGAATCAGATGTCAGCAGGGGAAGACAATTTGACACAACACCAGTCTACAGTAAACTTGATTCCTCTATAGTGAATTCAATATCTTAATTTGATGTCTTCCCTCTGAATTTTATATTTTATTATTGATTTCACATAATTTATTGTTTCAATAATCATTAAATCATTAATCATTTCAAATCTCTATAGTGTAATCTTACCTTGTAGCCTGCTGGTGGGTTTGCCACATAGTTGTAATCCTTTTGAAATGCAACAGAGGCTCTCTTTTTATTTGTAAAAACTAGACTCAAAGACATTTATTCATCCTTTCATAAGTGCTCTACCTTTTTGTTGTTGGAAAAATTCTTCCAGGCAGAGGCTTGGAACAAAGAGAGTGGTTTCTGCTCCTATTTCAAATAGAATGTGACTATGTAACAAATCCCTTCACAGGTAAAATTACACTGTAGGAATGTAACATTAATGATAATTTCATAATTAGCAATGCAATAATTTCTGTGTATGTCTCTGTAAGTTATAAAAGTCGCAGGGAAACCATTAAAACAAGATAACTAGATCCACTTTTGATAAACAGAAATAATTCTGACCAGATTTGTGAGCACGCAGAAAGTTTGAGGGGCAGGGGATTCAAGTGGATCGCTGCCGTTTTAAAACAGCTCCATTCTCTAATATGACATAATGGTTGATGTCAGTGCTAATTTATATATATAAAAAAAATGGACCACCATCAGTTTTGAATTACACAGTCAGAAGTATCATGATATTTCTACATAATCTCAGAGATCAAGTGTCAGCTACAAACAGAAGTGAAAGCTGTAATTGTTTCTTATTTTTCACTTCAATTTTTTATCCCTATTGTCCATAGTTATTTACACTTAAGTTCTCCATTAGTTGGATACGAGTAGAAATAAAAACAGTTAACTTGTTGTTATGAACACAAAAACTGTAAAACAATGTAAATGAATGCGTGTGAGTGTGTGTGTATGTATGGGGGCTGCAGGGGGAGCTGCTGCACTTAAGGTAAATAAACAAATAAAGGAAAAGCATTAAACTGCAATAACTTCATAATTTTTATGTTAGGTTTAAAAAATGTGTTCTAACATGTTCTAATAATTTTTATTCCATTGTTTTATTAAAGCCATTACTATTCTTGCCCTTTAGGAATGGAGAGGAACCACTTCGTTTCTTACTTTTGTCTTCTGCTTTTTTGTCAGATTGCCTTATGTCCGAATGCAGACATTAGCATATTACCCAACAAAACATTCCTCTTTAAGAGACACTCATTTGTGTTTCAGTTGTGTAAGTATTCAGTTTACTCCCAATGCTTTATATGTTGCTTCCAAGGAGCCAGACCATATATATATATACATATATATATATATATATATATATATATGTATACTTTTTTTCATCACAGTTTAAATTAAATTGTTTGCATTTGACTTGTATAATATTCTACTGCTAAGAAGCACTACTATAATAAATCAAAAATTTAGTCATGCACACATACAATTTACCCCGCTCGTGTGTTTTCTTGATTACTTTTTTATCTTTGCATCAAACACATGCCCTCTCACAAACTGCTTATTGAAAATCCACACTACTACTGAACACCATCTGTAAGCACATAATGCAGCAGGTATTTTTGTATTCCAAACATGCAGGTAGTGTCTAGTCTTATTAACAGTGATGCCTACGGGGCTTACACTAGCAGGATTCCTCCACAAGCCTTTTATTTTACAGCACTCGAGCACAGCAGCTCTCAACAGGTGATAAACAGTGGTAGATATACCTACCCACTCATAAGCCCCGGTGGCCATTATCTCACTGACAGAATAAAATATCAGAGCAGTCATCATGGAATTTCGCAAAGCAGCAGGAGGGGAGTGGGAGAATGATGCAACACCTTTAGAAGCTAAAGCAAAAACAAGTCACCTTTCAAAGTGTGTCGCCTAATATAATCAAGTTATTCTTCATTTAGAGATTGTTTTCTTTACTTAGAAAATAAGAACACACTGAAGGTTATGTTGCGTGTGATCTACTCAAAAATGTAATGTCCCTGCTTTCAGAAAACGTACTTCAACTATGCTCTGAACATAGTCATTTTGTTAATTTATTCAACAAGGTTTCTCAATGAATAAAACATGTTTTTCATCAGACTTCCTAGTTTCACTTTTTCCATTTTTGAGTCACAGAGGAACTATCTCCAGCTGTCATTGTGCAGTGGGAGGGGGACACCCTGGACAGGTTGAAAGACCATCACAGGGCCACATAGAGACAAAAGACCATTCAAGCTCTCACTCACACCTAGGGACAATTTAGAGTTACCAATTAACATAACATGTATGGAAGGAAACTGGAGTACCTGGGGAAAACCTATGAAACCTAGAAAGTCATGGAGGCGAACCTTCAACTTTCTTGCTGTGAGGTGAGAGCGCTGACCACTGTAGCATGTCACTTCTCTTCAAGCTCAGGTTTCTTAACAGAGGCCTGAGAGCTTGAGGTTGAATGTCTAGTTCCAGTAGCCCATATCTTGACAGATGTCCCAGTTCCCTAAAATCTGACAAGAAACTGGATCCAGGCATTATTCACATCAACATGGCATTGTTTCTATGAGGGCTTTAATTCCCTGATCTTCCTGTATGAAAGACTTTGGCTTAACCTTTGTGTCAACTTACCAGTTACACATACCTACAGATATACAAAGAGAGTATTTTTTTATTCTATAGACCTTATAATGTAGACACTTAATTTAGTTGATTTATAGGGCACCTGTTTACACCATGAAAGTTATTGTTTTAATGAATGCAATAAATTTAACTGGTCTAGTGTAAAAGAGATATTCTAACACGTTTATAATTTGTTTTTGTTAATATAATGCCAGTTTACATAACAGCTGTCTAACAAAAAGTTATTTGAAAAAAAAATATTTATTTTGAATTTGTTCCCATCCATGAAGGTCCTCCCCATCATTCCCAAAGAAATGGGTGCATCTTTCAACCTGGTAAAAGGCTGCATTCTTAGATGTGAGTACATAGCCTTGTAGATCTGCTAAGGGTTTTAAATCTCAATTCCACAGTGTTAAAAAGGCTGCACAGGATCTTCCCTTTTGATTGACACCTCTTTTGACCAACTAGGTTGATCTATGATTTCTCCAGATCCAGTAATTTTCACTAACCGTCAAGTTATGAAAATGACACACGTACTCTTATGCATACAGATCACATCTATCAGCTTCAGGCATATAGCCAATTAAATTTCCATCATGGCGATTTGCGACATGAGCAGATGGATTCTGAAACAGCTTCAGGAAGTCTATGCATAAACATTGCATCCAGACAGTATCAATGCATGCGTTTGTGCGTGAAATGCAAGAGAATTTGCTTTGTTAGCCTTTTTTTCTGACAAAAAGATAGCAACATGCCAAAAAACAAAAATATACCTGCAATATACCGGCAGCAAGTTTATGGAGTTGGTCATAGGGAGGAAAATTGTTTTGTCAAATGAAGACCTGTTTGATAAAGCAATTTATGCATCTTCTGTGGACTCAGTGAAAAATATCTGCATAAACCGAAAAATCATGAAACCAAATTTTGTCTGTAAAATTTTATTAAAAAATAATCTAAAACAAAAATATATAATTAATAATAAACAATTAAGATAACACAACAAAAACATAACTAAGATTTTAAAGAATAATCTTCTGAGGAATGACTAAATAGTCACTTTAAATGGAGATTTATCTAGATAAAACAGAATCAAATATTAATTTAATAATATTATCAGTTTATCAAAACCAAAAGAATTCTTCGAACATGGTGTTTGGATTTTATGCTTAATTTTTGAAGTTTTTTACCCATGCAAGTGTTTAGAATAACTATTTTGGTAAACAGTTCTATTTGGAATTTGGTCAGAAGATGTTATTTATATCCTGGCCAGATTATTAAGGTAATTTGATGAAACATCAGATTGAAAGGAGGGGTTATTTATCAATCTGCATCAGCTGAAAATATAACCAGTGTTATAACCATTTTTTCAGGAGTTCAGGAAAGTGCCTTTTGTGGTACAGGTGGAGTGGAGCATGTATTCCCTGAAAACCCCACCATGCCGGAGGGTGACATGAAAACTGGAGTCAAATGAGGGCCAGTTGAGTTCAACAGCTTGTCCAAAGGTCACTCAAGAGGATTATGGTGGAAGAGTCATTGCTGCACAAGCAGCAGCAATGATCTTAAAGGTACAAAAAGTTATTTCTCAATTTAAGTTTCTCTTTCACTTTCTTCATTTTTTTCTGCTGGACTTACAAAACAAAAATGCTAAGCAAAAATGTTCTTCCATCCACTCAGGTTACAAATTTAAGGCAAGAGATGAGGGAGCAGTATTTTCACATGACAAACAAAAGAAAAATGAATTACAAAAACAAACTGACTTGCAACAGCCCACCTCAAAAACCTGGAACAGTTACTGAAATATGACAGTAGGTCAGAGGTTATGAAAACTGTGTCTCCCTTAACAAGACAGATGTCTCACTCGTATTATTTTCAAAACATAAAAACTTAACTCAGTTTAGCGATTTTCTTTGTGGATTCTGACTAGGTCAAAATGGAGCTCATCTCATCTTGTTCAAAGGTTTGTGATTACTGACTTGTCTCCTGTCAGACAAAATAAATAAAGTTGGTGAAACCATTTGACTAATTTCTTTTTAGATAAATGCACATATAAAAATCACCAACACTAATTTTTCACATTTTAAAAGCATGGGAGACGATGCTTCAAACAAAGCGCAATGAGGGACACCAGCATTTGACTGTTTAGGAAAGTTAAAGCCACTGTACTAGATAAGAGCAACTTGCCATTAGAACTACCACACAGGCCAGGAGATCTCCACTGATAAGAGAATGGTTGCTTCAAATGCTCATTTGCTTTTCAAGCAGTACATGAAGGGCAAGCCATTCATTGGAGCTTCAAGCCTTTTGTTCTAGCGGACTCTATCAACGCATGGGACTTTTTGTGTGCACAAGGGCAAATGTGATACTGGTAGTGGCGAGGGACTGAGCCAAGTCTGAGTCACAAGACTGACAGATACTTTGTTGCTGGACACTGACTACAAATTGTTTGTGGACAATTTTTTTACACCAGAGGATCTGGACCTGTGGCGTCATCAAAAAAAACAATGTAGGATACCCAAAAACCAAATTGAATGTCCTGGACCCAACATCTACCCGTGGTAGCATCCTTTGGCTTCACACAGTCTCTCTCCGTTTAGTGCAGTTGTGAGAGACTAGAGATGTCTTCCTCTGCTCCACCTTCCACACAGCCCATGGGAATCAAACAGGAAGATAAAAGATAACACTGGATGCTGGACTTTCAAGAATGTGTCAGTTCCTCCAGCCATAAAATATTGCAATTGGTATGTATCAGGCGGTATATTTGACTGGGTTTTATGCTATTTAAAATTTTATTTATTTTTTATATTCCCATATATTTTCCATTACTCAGATGCGGGTGGGGGTGTGTGGGGGGGGGGGTGTTGTGTGCGTGTGTGCTGACTGGATATTAGCGATATTAGCAAGTCCTCCAAAAAAACTCACAAGGGCTACAAGACATCACATTATCATATTATAAACATTGCAATTGTGAATGCCTTCCTTCCTCACAAAGACCATTTCAGAGGAAAAAAGAGGAAGCACTGATGTACCTAAAACCATCTTCAGAAACACTTGCAAAGTAGCTGATGCAGGTGGGCTCAAAGAGAAGCACACCTGGGCCATTACTGCAGCCATCTGGATCAAGTGGGACTTATCACTGGCTGATCTATATCATTGGTGATAAAACTGGGGGCCCACTGAATTGTCCGAAGTGGCATTCCAAGGCAGCAGGCAAGTGCTCCACTTGTGATAAGCCCTTGTGTTTTGTACCAGGGAGAGACTGTTATAATGAATGGCACAGGGAAAGGAATGTGAGTGTCTGAACACTGAAATTGTAAAGACTGTGATTTTTAAACATGTAAATAGTTTGCTATGTGTTAAAGCGTTTTTATTGTTGTCACATTTTTTAACATCATTAACTAAAAACCTGAAGAGAAAAAAAGTTCTATAAGTAGCAACTTTCATTAGAGTCCTCACTGATGATTGTATCTTGAAGCATTCAAGAGATACAGACTTTAAATGTTGTCATATCAAAAGTATTCTTTTGGAGACTCCAAATGGATACTTTGGATCACGCCTGAACATACCCACAGAAAAAAACATCTACAGAATAATATTTTTTGTGCAAATTTGAACTAGCAATAGGTTGATTTTCTAGGAGCTCCATCGCTCCATGTGCAGCTTCATTAAAACAAAATAAATCAGGCGATGGAAAAAAAAAGGTAATTTCTGTGTGTTCCAACTTTAATAACTACATAGTAGTTATAGTTTCAAGTTTGACTGCTTGGATTTTAAAATTCAGTGTTGCTTTTTTAGTGTGACCAAGCTTGTCCATGTACTTCAAACGGTTCAAGAACAACATCCATTTAAATTTGGGTATGCCTTTTTTTGTCATTTCTGGGGGGACTGATAACAGATTAACACTGAGCTAAATCATTGTGTTGGTATTCTCCAGTGTAGTTTAACATTTAACCATTCACCTCATTTATTTATTAATGATGACTAACATTTTCTATTTTTGGTGCTCTAAAGGAGCAAAATCTAAAATAGGCATCAGGCTATTTAGCATCACATCTTCTAAGAAAGTCAGCTACCCAGTTTTCATAATTGAACTACAGAAGACTTTTGATCATTCTTAGAGAAAGATTCTACAACCTCTGCCACAGAAACAAATAAGTGCCTGATTACAGTGCCTATAAAATTAAATTACTTTTTATTGCTGTTATAAATCAATCATGGTCGATAAAAATTGGCTTTTTTGACAGAAAAAAGCCCTTCGATGTCACAGTGAAATCATTTTTTTTACGGAGTAATGCCAATTAAGTGTAAAATAGGTGATTAGATAAATATTCACCCCCACCCACCCTTAAAGTGACTGTCCTAATTCAACTCAGAGAAAATGATTATTGAAAAAAACAATTTAAGGGCTGAATACAAAAGGATTTTCAAGGCTCTAAACATCCCCAGGAGTTCTGTTAAATCCATCAAAAAAAAAGGATTGTGGGACGTGTAAATCTACCAAGAGCAGGCGAACCTCACAATCAGTGTGACAGTGCAGGAAGAAGAATAGTGAGAGAGGCCACCGAGACACCTGTGCGCTCTCTGAAGGAGCTCCAAGCTTCAGCAGACGAGATGGGAGAGACTGAGCTACAACAACTGTTGGCCAGGGTGTTCACTAGTCTGAGCTTTAGAGTGGCAAAACCCCACCCCAAAAAACTGTTGAAGCCACATGTCATTTAGAAAACTTGAGATTTAATAACACCATTCAAGCTACACTATATAAGGTAGCTAGACCACTGCTTCATATAGATAACAACTAATATCCTTGTAAGGTAATGTTAGACAGACAGACCGTGGTTGAGGTAGGAAAGTAAAAAAAGGGAAAAGTCAATGATAGACCAGGGTGTTGGACATAGGTGTGTGACATGCTATAAACTCAAGCTTGATTAAACAATTCCCAAAGCCCTGATGTCTACTTGTAATTTCTGACATTTCATTATATGTGAAGATACATCATTTCACATTCCTTCAAATAATCGATATAAATATAGTGAATAATAAATAAACAAATCTCAGAGGAAAGATGTCATATTTCTAATCAACAGCAATAAAACAAAACATCTTACTGAGTAGAAGTGTTAGTTAACTGCTGGGATGACAATCTGTCTCTTAATCCCAAAACTGGAAAATTTATGAACTTTAGAGAAAAAATGGAATCAAACATTCATATAAAGAGCGTAACTTCAGGTAACAGTCCTATGTGTAAATTGTGCAGCCCTCTATCATCGACTGTGACTCTTGAACTTGACTTTTTAAACCACCTTTTCTTTCATCTTATCATTTTTAAACAGTTTAAAAAAGAACTAGCAGAACAAAAGCTTTCACGGCTGCTTTTAGCTTTGAAATTCTAACCTTGAATTTATTTTAGGTGGCAAGTGTTGCTTTAATGTTGAGAGGACTCTATTTTTTTGTCACAAGTACTTTGGATTCAACTTGCATGCCAACATTATTTTTTAAAGGTTGTTATAATTCATAAGTGGAATCTGCTGAAAACATAATTACAGCAGAGCAATTTTCCAACAATGACTTCATCATTTTCAGCAGTAATAAAACTGCTGTCATTAGAGACCATTATCTCTTTCACTGTGTGTCCGGCTTTGGTGCTGGAACAAAATGGCATTTTAACTGCAGGTAGAGCTATTCAGTTCATCTCTGCTACAAATTTTTACTGTAAAATCATTAAATATGTATTTTATAACATGAATGACAACATTAATGGACTGCTCAAACGCCCATCCACTGTAAAATTAAACCTGGGAATTTGAACCATTAATTTGCAGTACATAGTTTGACTAATTGGAGGTCTTTTACTTTTTTTTCTGATGCTAATCCCAGTTGCACTAATTACTCTGCTTTAAAGAAGGCTAAGCCAAAATAATGATCTTTATTGTGAGTCAGATTCTAGATGTCCAAATGCTGATGGATTTAGATGATCCTTGCCCTGCTTCTGTATTCTGTTGAATCCATGTTGGTGCACTTGCAACTTTGCCTTCAAATGTATTTTGCAGTAACAATTTTTCATAAAGTGGTAATTGTTTTTTTTTTGGGGGGGGGGGGCTTGTCTCTTTTAGTTAAATTAAAAAGTGAGGAAAAGAATAAAATGTGCTTTGAGATTAATTGTATAATTTCCTTTTTGCTCTTTTGGTAGCTATATTGACTCACTGGATCTTTTATCTTTTGGTTGACACATTTTCACATCCTTGTCCACAAGTAGTTGTATGCACTTGTTTTCTACTGTTGCACCATGCTCTGGTCATTTATGGTCTTTCAACCCTTATTGTTTTTATTGGTGTGTTTGAAGTCTGCTAGCTCTTGCTAGCTTTAGCTTACCTTAATATGGCTTTCGGGTTTTTTTGTTTTTTGTTTTTTTTTTGGGCTGCCCCTGTCCTTGCTTGCTCTGTGTGTCAGATGTTAATAACCCAGGGCTGGCTGGGTGACTGTTTAGAGTAAGTGTAGTGCTAAAGCCCCTACTCCTCAGTTCACCATCTGCATCAACCCCAGCCAGTTGAGGCAGATGGCCATCCATCTTTAACTGGCTCAGTGAGAGGTTTCATCCTGTTTAAAAGGAGTTGTTTCTTTCCTCTGTCACCAACATTATTGCTCAGAGATTAGCCCAAAGTGAAGAGTCAATGCAATCTGTTGGCTTCTTTACATAACCTAACGTTTACTAATTGGCATTTCACAGTAAAAGTAGTCACTGAGTAAAGGATTCATAAATATCTGTTACTAGTATCTGGTACATCAAAAAGTATTGTCGGGTAAAGGAAGATGAATATTAAAATGAAAGCAACCTTTTACCTGTTTTGCAGTAAAAAAAAGTTTAATACTAGAAACAAATACAATTTGTTCATAACTATTTTCCACATCTGTATTACTTAACTTATTTGACACTGAAATACAATTTGGAGAAACTCCATTAAGCCCACTCTCATTAATTACCATTTCACTGGAGTGGGTTCATGAAGTGAGTTCATTTCTGCTTAAGAGGTTTTTGAAGTACGCCATAATTAAAATGCACTCTACCTCATTTTTTTTTTTTATAAATGCTGTGAATGATGCATAAAAAGCAGCCAGATGTGTGGTATACTTTATTTTCTATGCTAAAAGATATTTCAAAACTAACAATTGAGGGTATTTTATAATAATATTTCACTGTTGACTTACTCTTTAAAACAAAAGGCATGAATATGGGACTGGCATGAAATAAAACGCACATTTATATGGAAGGTATGTAAAAGCTGTTTTAGTTATTTTGACTTATTGGCACAAATGTATTTATAATATATGTATTGGGCAAGCAGACAAATTGCTAAAACTACCTGGTTCTGAACTTATTGCATTTATAGTGAAACATAACAAGCGGTATTCAACACCATTTGCAAAAGGCTTGTAGTGGAACCCTAACAACGTTAAATGTCAAATTGAATGTAATAATTTGAAATTATAGAGCTCATGAGGAAAACTATAGAGACAAAACAGGGAATCATTTTCATCTTCTAATATTTGCACAATTTTCAAAATGGAAGGGAACAGAAAAAAAGGGGCAGAAAAAAGCCAAACGACAAATAGTGGCCACAGGTAGATGAAAACCCACAGTTATCAGTAAGTGTAATGATATCCTTTTATAATACAGTTGCTTTCAGTTGCATAAAAGCAGTGAACTATCAATCAAAAAAGCTTCTCTGAAATTATATCAAAGTAAAATACTGTTTCCATTATATTTGCACAATAGTTCAGTAATACACATGTATTTTTCTAAAGCTGTATTTTGTTTTCCTGCATATTAAAACTTACACACACACACACAAACATACAGTATTTTTGCAGGCTTTTTTTGAATTACCTGAAAATTACCATCACTGTGCTTCACACAATACTCAGTGATTGACACAAATCTTTGATTGTAATTTAGAAGCTTCTACAAACAACTGCAGCATTTATGGAAATAAAACATTACAGGTATTTTTTTAAATAATTAACAATGCAACATATATAGGCAATCACAATTATTCTGCGACACAATCCAGACATACTGTAACGCAGCTATGAAGAAATATATTGTTTTAAGCTAGTAGGGGGTTATTTGGTATTAGTTCAACCAGTGAACACTTTGCAAATTCCACTGTATGTTGGACTCAAATAGTACTTTACATTTTTTTTGCCATTTTGACTTTGTTGTGTTTTATGATAAACTTGTAATTGCTAAAACTACTATTTCAGCCTCTCAGTCTTCACTCAGTAACCCACAATAGCAGAGACGTTTTCCAGGCATTTGTCCATTAAGGCTATTTAGCAAACTTTACGTGGTTGGTATGTAAAATTTACTTAAAAGAGACTTCCATTGAGCAACTCTACTTTAAAAGAGCTGATAACGAGGAGTGCTGTAGATGGTTGTCCAACCCTCTTTTGTCCACATATATCTACTGGAGTGCTGTTGGATTGACATTTCTCATTCATCAAAGTCCACGTTTGACCACTTATTTTGGCAAGATGGTAAACTACTGGAATAAAAACATTCTACGTAGAGCTCACAAAGTTTTTATTTTGTGTTTATTTCTGTTGTTATTTTCCACCTACAGTACATTAACACCAATAATGACAGATTTCATTGTAGTGTTTGTGTTGCAAGCGTGTGTTTCTCAGCAACAGCAAAATCTTGATATACTGTATTACTTAAATCAACAGAATAGGCTGATGAACAATAACATTGCCTTAGAGTAGAATAAACCCCAGTATTATTGCATCAAATAATCGGAGGTCAAAAAGTTAATTGATCTGTCAACAATACAAAAATAATAATGTTGATTAAAAAAAAAAAACAATACACATCAAGTATACATTTAGAAAATGTGGAAAATGAGAAGAATTTTTAAAAGATGACACTTATGTATAACAAGTTTACCTTGATATGCTTACACATCTTCCCTTCAGCCATCCATCACTTGATGCTGAAAAGCATTCATTTTGTTTGTTGTAGCAATATGTGACCATGCCATATCTGTAGTATCATTACTCCCAATCTTAACAAAACCTTGACTGTCAACTAATCTAATTTTTTTTTTCAAGAAACAAAAAAGAAAAAGATTGTTTTGGAAAAATAATGTCCCCATGTAGAAAAGGCCTACATTTGTGATGTTTTTGCTTTGCTGGTTGGTAACAGAGTCAGAAAGAACCAATACCATGCATATGCAAAACTGGATTGAGTTTGTCAATAGGATTTATTTGCATGAAATAAAGTTCAAGTAAATATGATGGATGGCTATACATAATTGCACTGCAAACAATTGTCTTTCCTCAGATCAGGTTCTGCATGTTTGTCAGTGTGTCCCTCTACATCTAAATTGTTGCTTTGATTTATTAAACAATAGCTACCATTTATCAGTGGTGAGAATGTAAAAGTATGTTTTCTTGAGGACTGCCTCATAAGTGACAATTCTGATAAAATATTCATACATGAAAAATAAAACGCAGACAGATTTTTTGAAGAAGTGAATTATAGGGAAAAGAAATTTGATCAAGTCAATTCAAGTTTTGTGCAGAGACATGTTTTACAACTCTTGACTATTTTGTGGCTTTCATTAAGAGAGTTCAGATTAGCTCACGCTTATTTAAAAAAGGGACATTACATAAATCAGTGTACATAAGTTTTGTTTGTTTTATAGACCCAGTTCATTGCTATCTAAATTCTAAAGCTAATACAAAAGCATACATAAACTTATATTAACAGTAAAGTAAATGTTGAAATAATGAAAAAAATACAGTAATAGCCATATTCACAAAATTAATACAATATAAAAGAGAAACAAAAATACAAGGGAAGTGGTGTTTGCATGTAAATAATAAGCCATTGCTTCATCTGACAATTAAAACTGAACTTTTTTATTACTGTTGGCAAACTTCAACTCCGGACCTTTAAACAAAAAAAGAAAGATTGTCCAAATGTTGTTATATACTTCACTGGTTTATTGGATTTGGGAATCCAAAACAACATCCAAATATTTGACCACAAGAACAGTGTGGCCCACAGCTAGAACCTGGAATTCAGAAACAATATCGGAAATTGAAAGTTCCTGGCAAGCTCAACACAATGACTATTCACAAAGACCCCAGTTTGCTGCGAGTCTTGAAGTTAGACTCCTTTACGACCTCATTTGTTCTCTCTCTAGTTGGGTCAGTACAAGTATGGGCCATTAACACCAAGTAAAAGAAACTTGAAATTGCATTGTTTGCACTAGTGCAGGGTCAGAAAAACATATGAACCATTATGGAAAGATAAGCCACTGCACACCAGCAAATTCAGGAAGTAGCTGATATCAACAAACCCTACCAGTTGCTAGAGTGTGCTGGACTGAAGGACAGCACAGTGGCCCTAATCATGCCACAAGAGCAATAGATGCTGGGATCTTACATACCAGACAGGACTCAAGATGCAGACAGTGCAAAGATGCCCCCGAGACAATCCAACACCTTATATTATATTATATTATATTATTATATTATATTATATTATATTATATTATATTATATATAGCTAAACATATTAGAAAACAATTATATCTGAACTACGGCAACAAGACAAGAATTACATTAAACAATAAGAGTCAATGCCTGAAAAAAACATATCTAAGATATATATATATATATATATATATATATATATATATATATATATATATATATATATATATATATATACATTTTTATTTTTTTCCTAATCTTATGTTTACATAGAGGGGGTGGAACTTCAATCTTGCAATTGAACCAGGGAAATTGGTCCCAGTCTCACTTCAAATTCTGGGTTCCAATAATATTTATACTGACATGAACATAGCAGAAATGTTGCCAAGCAGTAATATAGCCTTAAATTGTTTTTAAAAAGTAACATTGTATTCCATATATTTTATTAGAAACTGTGATTTCTCTCTTAGATCACCCATGAGTTAAGGTATTTTTTTTCCTTTAGGAAAAAAAAAAAGTATTTTTATAAAGTAAAGATATACTTCACCACCTCTAGCCAAAGTATGTGCTAGCAATACAAAAACGAGCTGACTAACTGTGTACAAGTGTTACTCTCCAGCGCCAACCATTATCTATCACTCATCCTAATAAAACCTTTTTTTCATAGTCTGCTTGCTTAATTTAGGTCTTTGTCTTTGTTGCTGTAACTCTTTTCAATACATATTTTAACTTTTATCATGCTGACACCAAGGTTTATTTAGGCAACTTATGTGCTGTCAAAACAAAAAAGTCAAAGTAGAAAGTCTTGGTGCAGTTGGTTGCATTCAGAATGCTGTTATTCTGCTCCCAGGCATTTCCTGTCAGTTTATGCAGTTGCACCATTGAGGTTATTCATTGACTTAGAGCCCTGGAGAAGCCTCATTGAAATCCAACACATCAAATATGCCTGGAAGGCATGCCTTCACCTTCCAATCAGTCACTTTTTTTTGCTCATAGGAAAGGCACTAACCTTCACCTTGAAAAGAAAGAGAGAAAAAAAAATGCTACACACATGTAAACATTTCACATTTTGCATTAGGGATACACTTAGAAAGTAAATAATCAATGACCAAATTCAACTTTTATAGAATCTGTTCTTTCCTGGTTTAGGCTACCCTAATCTTGCTTTCTTCAAAGCATTACCAATATTAGAAAGATAGAAACACTGATGCATAGTTTGTTCTTTTTTTATTTGCAAAGTGTATGGATAAGACAACATCCACAATATTAAGAATAATTGACAGTTTTTTTCCTGTCTGAAGGGTTTCTATCAAAGTGAAATGTGTCATACTTTTAAAGAAAGAAAGATTAAATATAGATGCAATGTTTAGTTGATTGTCCAAATAAATGTCAAAAGATGACTTTAAAAATAAAAACTGTTAAAAAAGACAATTTGTAAAAATGTTAAAGGTGTAAATTTTATCCAGATAAGACTGTTTTATCCAAACTGATGTGGCTAGCTCATCTACGATTGATCCCTTTTAAGTTGTTGAGTGAAACCATTCCCAATGCAACTGTGCTACACTGAAAATCAGACATAGTAATTGCACTGCTCTGAAAGTCTTCGTATAAATTCAATACCAATGAGTTCTCACTCCTGACAATGTATTCTTCTAGGTTAGCTGTCAGAATTGGTTTGCTACTCTGGCAATGCAACTCAATATCAACTCAAATCTCTTCAGAGTCTCACTTAATCCAATGCTATTACCTCTTTGTACCCAATCAAACCCCCTCAGATTAATTCACTTCTCCTAAACCTGCCCTTACGTCGTAAGCTGATATTCAGGGAGCTGAGGGAAAAAATATTTACAATAAAATCATATTTAGGTTTTATCATCTAGTGTCATTGTACCTAAAGTGCAATATTATTATTAATATTTTTAAAACACTTTACAGCTATAAAGATTTCAAGCTGAAGTGATGATTTTGTTTTTACTCTGTAGTGGACACAAATATTTAATATCTCCCACTAGTTCTTGTTACAGAAAGACATCAATTAATACCAATATGATTACACATATTGCTAGCTATAAAGGTCATGACACAGCTCAAGGCACTGACTCCAGGAATTTAAAGCGACATTTGGTGAACTGAAAAAAAAGCAGTTGTCCGATTTGCTGAAATGATTAGAGCACACTGAGAGTAAAACATTCAATAATCTAAGATGTTTTGTGGATGTGGGAGGACGTTGTATTATCCAAAGAAAACCCTTGCAGGAGGAGACTTGTAAACTCCACAAAGAAAGACATGCACACAACAAGTGTTTGTACCAAATACATTCCTAAAGAAAGAAGATGGTGCAATCCACCACACCTCTTTTCTGGTAGTCAATAAAATATCACACAGACAATTTGTAGGAAAATGTTACTGAATTGGTACTGCACGGTAGTTTTTTGGTTCACACTGTCACCTCACAACAAGATGTTCTGTAACTCTAACTTAGTTTTTTGGGGGCCTTTCTTTTTAGTTTACAGGTTTTCCCCATGAAAGGATTTTCTGCAGGTGCTCCAGTTTCCCTCCGCTTTGTACCCAATCAAATCCCCCGCTGATTCCACATCGTAAAACAGGCCAAAGGCTTGACTGTGTGTGCATGTGTTGTGTTTTTGTCCATGAAAAACACACAAAGTACTGATGTTACACAATAAATGGTTTCATCAACTGCTTCTTAAACAGAGAAATTCCTATGTGAAGAATTGTCAAGGGAAATTGCAGGTAAAAAAATTTGTTGCTAATTACATTGACCTTTAGCTCCTTTTTATTTTTAAGTGTGAGGAACTGAACCTGAAGAAAAGCTAAACATCAAGAGCCACTGCAACATGAAATAAGTCACTAAGTAGAGACATCTTACTAAAACACTAATAGCCTGACATTTTGAACAGAAAGTGAAAATGTAAATGAAACCATTGTCTTTCTAACCTAAATTGTTCAATTAAGCTTGAGTGGTGCCCACCTGTTGGTATTTTCGTCAGTTGTTACACGCACACACACATACACACAATAGCAATAAAACACAAAGCAATTGCGACTGGCAGTTCTCCATGTGACTTGTCAATATGACACAATGGTAGAATGAGTCATGAAGGAACAGAAATACCCAAAGTTCCAATCAGTTTGTTCAGTTTCATGTTGTTCTCTTAATATCTGCCACAATGCTCCATAACAGTATTAAAAAGTATGACATTTATGTTAAACAATATTTCAGTAGATTTATTTTTAATTATTTCTTTGGAGGCTAAGCTGAATAAGACGTTGATTTGAATATGTACTGTTATATTCTGAGTGTCATGACCTTTGGTTAAGGCAGTGAAAAACCACTGGGTTGTTATTGACTAAAACATTCTGCATGTGAATCTAGCTTCCATAAATTCTCAGCTTTAAAAGCTTGAACTCCACACTCTCTCCTTCTCAGATAAGAAGCAAAAACGTCTTCAGCTGCAGAACTGAAGTCAAGTGTTTTTTGTTGTTAACCCTTTTAAAACCACGGGGATAACTGGTGACACAGAAAGCTCCAGAAATGTAAAACTGTATGAGTTGTCGTAAAATAGTTTGAGATAGATTTTTGCAATCTCAGAAATGTTCAATCTGCACTTTTCAAGAATTTATAAAAAAAAAAAAAATTGAAGAAAATTTAATTCCGTTTTTGTCCTTTTCTTCTTTTAACACACAGTTTTAGGTATTTAATTACATAGGAATAGTACATACTTGACAGCTTTTGAAAGTTCTACTGCTCCTGGAAAAAGGGTGTAAATTATTATACATAGGGCTTTTTTTGACACAATTATTGACAAAAATAGACAAGAAAGATATCAGGCATTTTAATAAATGTATCTATTATTATGGTACTAAAAGGGTTAAACCTTTTTCTGGATTTACCATGTCTTGGATGACGGGGGATCTACACCAACAAGAAGAATCTAGCAAGTAACTCCTGGAAGCCTGAAGCTATATTAACCTAGAGAGTGATTAACTAGTAATGATAATTAACAAACAACAAACTGGTGTGTGGGAGAAGCAGGATGACATAAAAAAAAGAAGCATAAGAGAAAAAAAAAATTACCCAGAAGACAAACTCAAAATCGAAAGAAGACCATTGACTCTGACACTGGGTCTGACATCCTTAGGAACATCTCCCAGAATGCCGAAAAGGGAAATTCTGCACACCAATAAAATGTTGCATCAACCCTTTCTCCGATCTGGTGGTGTGAGTGGTGTACAACTAATTTACCTGTATAGCTTACAAAAACATAATTTGGCTGCTTTGATGCCAAGGTCAAAATGTAGTTCTAAATATAGAATAAAGTCAGTAACTCTGCTGCATATCAGATGAAGCATTAGTTGCTGCTGGTCCATAAGGGCCACATCATTTCTATATAATTTAGTCCACAAAGTAGTTCCTCTGAATAGATATTGTAAGATACTTTATTACTTAACATACTGTGTATATTATTTTATTATTATTATTATTTTGTTCTCTGTGTTTTCCAACCATTTAGACTATTTCAGATAGGATCTAAAATGTTTTTTGGTGAGTCATACTCAGTTTTTTACTTATTTATAGTTATGGGGTAAGACAGGTCACTACCCAAGTTTATCAATAGAATTATCATATTGAACAGCAGGCAGATCATGAAGAGTCTCATTGGGGCAGAAATAATTTCACCCCATAGAGTCGTTCTGCTAGTTTGGGCTTACTGATACGACCACTACAAACGCTACACTTCATATGATCTTATTTATTGCAGGAATAGCGTGAGGCAAAACCTGCTGTGTCCAACACTGGTGACTTTCTGTTTCAAAATCCATCTTTGAAACTAAATTTTAAAGATAAATAATTAGTCAGCAGATTGAAGCAGACAGACTGGACAAGAAGAGAACACATACTGTAAAACTAACTTTACTAGCACTTTTTCTCCAACATGGTTGCCCTTTTTCCGTGTATACAATGACTTAAATTGCCGCAAGATTTTATTTTATTCTTATTTTTGGATCTTATTTAACTGAAGGTATAGGCTGGGACTTTAATACTAAAGAGCAAACATATATAAACACAACACCCTCATTTTTATATATTTTTTTAATACTTCACGGAAGTCCCCCCCACCCCCCACCGCCACACACACACAATTGTTAATTAGAAGTATTATTGCACAATTATTACTTCAAATCAAATTAGAACTCCAATCCAAAAAGCTGTGCACCCGTTTGTCTGTTTTATTTTACACAATTAGAATGATAATTAAAAAATAAATACTCCTTCGGTTTGGGAGGCATCGGTTTCTCTGATTTAATTATCAGACTGGACTGTTTTCACGAGACACAACCTAAAGCCAATTGGAGGGAGAAAAAAAGGTGACAACATTCTGCACAAAATAGCATCAAAATAAATATTAAGCAACATATATACCACAGAAAATGCAATGCAAATTGTAAAATTGGTGTGGTTAGCATTTCAGGAAACAAATAACTGCCCCACTAATAATTATGCTCAGGAGCCGCTATTGCTATGTGTTAACTTTAACCTATTAATTTTCTTTAATTATCTGGCTCTTACTATAAATGTTAGGGTGGCAGATCAGGGCAGTGGTTAGAGCTGTCTCCTAACAGGGAGAAAGTTGCAGGTTTGCCTCGTGGCCTTTCTGTGTGGAGTTTGCATGTTTTCCCCATGCATATGTACATTTTCTCAGGGCACTCCGGTTTCCTCCCACAATGATCCACATTTGCTTTATTCAGAGATTCTTATTTTATAGTTACACACACCAATAAACAAACAACTTACAAATGATGGATTCAAACAAATAGAACTAAAAGGTAAAATGTGCATACCAAATATAAGTTAGACAAAATGTTATGTTGACTTATGTTAAATGTATGTTATGTATGAAAAACATACGTAAACATTTATGCATGACTCATCTGAGTCTGCGGTTTTTCCAGTGAGCTTTTAACCCGAATCAGCAACTCAACTCATCTGAGTCCCCAGCGTTTAAAGGAATTCAGCTGTTTTTATGGCAAATTTGCCAACTTTCTGACTTAACAGCAGAGTGCCAGAGGACGTGTAGGGTTAATTAAGACCTCAGACTTGTGAGTACTGATTCAGTGCAAGGATTCAGATCATTAAACCGTGTGAGTCAGTTACCAACCAGCTCTACTTAACTCCATGTTAAAGTACTTGGGAGTTATTTAACTTCACTGTAATCAGCTTTTCTGGGACCAAAAACCCAGAGTAGGTTAACTCAGAGTTTATGAAAAAAATAAATAAAAATTCCAGGTGACTGATCTCTTTTTGCTTTCTTTCAGAACTATTTCATATATAAAGGACCGAGGTATTTTTAGTAACATTCGTTTCAGCTTTGCAGAAAAAAAAAAATAGGTCTATTATACACACAAACAGTACAATGCATAAATTGAGGGCGACAAATTCAATTATTGGTATTCTTTTTAGTATATAGGGCTGCTCCATTTTACCTTTAAAGTTTTTACCCTTATTTCACAAAATGAGCATAACTTTGTTTGCTACATACAGTGCGGTGTGTCACTTAGCTGCTTTGCTTTTGTTTGTTTAATGTTTCATGCATACAACTTGACAACAGCTCATGGTGACAATCTAATGAAAGCTCCCACTGACAAAATTGCATTTATCTGTTTTCACTTCGGGTTTCGGATTTCCGGGCGGATCTTTGCCGCTGAGAATTTACATGCGGCTGTACAGCATCTAAGGTTATAAGAATGATTTAAAAGAGAAAACGAACCACGTCTATTAATGTTTAAGGTGGTACTTCTGCATATTTTATGTACACCATCACAAAACTGTGAGGGATTGAAGCTGGTTTATGAGCCTTAAAATTTTGTAATCAAGTATCACAGTGTGCTGGAGTTAAAGAAAAAAAAAAACAACAGAATCAGCAATGGTGATCAAAGGATCTGAGAATAACTTTAGAACTCTTTTTAATTATAATTAGAAATGCCTCTGATCTCATGAGAATTCTTCTGTGATATAACATCAAGCTTCAGGTCTCCTTAATCTGAATTCATGTGAGTTAAATCTGAGCTCCCTTTGACTCACCTCAGTAATTGGTTTCACTGTGATCTACAGTGGCTGGTGAGCTATTCATAAAGGAGAGTCGACGTTGCCGCAGGGAGACCTGACTGAACAGCAAACCGCAGTGTAGCCCAGAACTATGATGCATTCACTTAAAAATAATAAAGAGGGGAAAATCTGCAGCTTTAATAGCTGCACATGACTTAGCAGAAAATGGCCCAATTCAAAGGGCAAAGACCTAACAATTATCAGCAGTAGTCCCAAAATAACAAGCTTGCAGCATAATTGGGCAAGCTGTACACGAATCCCTTAGTTGTGCATTATGGGAGAAAACACCTTATCTTTACAGTTATAAGTACAACAGTCTATGAAAACAACAAAAAAATACTCCTATAGTATATTAAATTATCTTAAGAATTCGTACATGTACACAAAATGACACCTTAATGCACTAAAATTGCTCTACTGGATGGCTTAAAGATTGAGTTTTTTATTATTATGACAAACTACTTAACATGTAGTCAAAATCATGAAGCTTTGTGCGTTTGTTCACACACAAGATGAGGATTGATATTTTCATTATAAATGAACATGCTTGTATCTGATTTTCTAAATTACTGTATATCAGCAATACATTGCTGACCCACAGTAATGATTTGCCATCCAGTTTGAGTTCTTCTGAAGAAAAATGTGCTCTGGAGCTCCTGAACATCCTCATTTACAAATACTCTGATGTACTCATTCCAGACATGCATTTTTTTAAGGTTCTTTTGCTGCTTGCCTTGAACCATTTTATCGATGACAACAATCTAAGGCTACGTTCACACTGCAAGCAAAAGTGAGCTAAGTTAGATTGTTTTTGCCCATATGCAACCCATACCTGATTTATTTTTGTTCAAATCAAACCCAGCTCACTTTCATAGGTGGTACTAAATCAAATACATATCCAATGTTTTTCAAAGTGACCTCAGTCTAAACGATCATGTCACATTTCATTCCACTTTTACGTCTTTGAATTAGGGCTATGCAGATTGATCCAAATATTGATATTACCGATACCAATGTCTTGCAGTTTAAAGCATGGAACTCCACACATCTTCAGCTTTTTTTTTTTTTTTTTTTTTTTTACTTTTTAGATATGCCATGTCCTGGATTACTGAGAATCCACACAAACATATCAACATGTGATACTAACATTATGTCAGACCTTAATGATACTAGTGTGGTGGGATTGATCCTTGAGTTTGTTTCCACTTTCAATTGCTTCCTTTCCAGAAGTGCAATTCTGCAACAGGAAGCTGCAACAACAATTGGAAACACTGGGCAAAAAAAGTATGTTGAATAATGATTTCAGTAAGTCTGACTTCACAACAACTTTAGAATTGATACACAAATGCTAACATTTGTAGCATCCATATTTACTTTCATAAACACAAGTTCTGCCTGTGACATCTGTGCACACAGGTTGCTTTAGAGCAGCAAAATGTTCACACTGGAGTCTGACGGTGGTCACATTTAAATTATAATGTTAACAACCATGCAATAAATAAATAAGTATGCGTCATTGTTTGTAATATTTTGTTATTTGTTTATGTTGAATAGTTGTGACTGAGTCAAGCATAGGAAAGAAGTGCAAACAGAAGTGGTCAATTTTTTTAAAAATAAAATATTTAAAATAAGTTTTAATTATTTATGTGCAGCCCAGTAGCAAATGATTCATGGACCAGTACCAGTTGGTTTAGGTCCCCTGGTTTAACATGCTGTATATGGGAACTTATTCAGTATGTGATATTGTTTGTACATTTTTTGTAAGTTGAATTAACATCATTTTAAAAATGTATTCTTAAGTAAAAAAAACAAACAAACAAAAAACCTGTGACTTCTCTGCAACAGTGTCTGTATCTTGACATGATTTAAAATTTTTAAAATTCCATGTCATTTTTGCATTTATGTTTTATTTGGAAGGATTTTAAGTACACACCAGAAGACTTGAGAAAGTGACTTTTTCGATCAGATTTTCTAATAAACTGCCACACAAATATCATTGCCAACGTAGCCTGCACTTCCTGGCTAATTAACATCCTTATGAACAATTTCTACCCTCTGGCAATAATTTCATCATAGGATGAAAGTGATTGTTTTGCAGTCATTGTTTCTTTTTTTTTTTCTTTTTTACCTTAAAAAAAAAACGACATGTATGCTACCACAAAATTATATTCCTTTTCTTTGGGCTGTCACATTGTTTCTTTTTTATTTGTTTGTTTGTTTTCACAACATGATTTTTTTCCATCTCCCCATGGTAATTCTTTAAATTCCCAGAGCTCATGGGTTGTCACATCATCCACTTCAAGACAAGGACTTGGACAGAAAAAAAAAAAGGCCGTAATGAGAGGGGGATGTCAGAAGAGAGGGAGGCTAGTCTTGATGTGCTGTCACATAAGATATTCTGGAGGCCTGATCAGCCTCCTCTGTAGGCTAGACGCTCATCCAAACACACAAAGACACACACACATATAAGCCAAATTACTTCCACGAGGCACATAGAGCACAATACAATGAACAGGAGCACACTCACAAACACACATTTCTGAGTTAACTTGAGCTGCGAGGATCTCCAAATGGATCTGGATATGCCACTACAGTCCATCATTCCTGCCTCACTCCTGCTACTGCTGACAAGGTCACAGTCTTCAAAGCTTGTTCTTAGATCAAGCTGAATACACTTTTGCGGAAAAAAAAAAAAGTGTTGTTTCATCCAATTAACCCCTTGTAGCAGAGTTTGATTGACAACTAGAAATGGTAAACATGACTGTGCTGTCATCTCTTTTGACAAAAAATGCCCAACTTAAACACTGAGCTGGCATTTCCTGAAAAAGTACTTTGTGGTTTTGAGAGTAAAATTAATGTTTAGAAACTAGGAATATCTGAAGAGGTTTGTAACTTACATTTGGCTAATAGGTTGTTTGCAGTCTGATAAAAGGGAACTGTTGGACCATTCTCAATTCATAATTATTTCATATCAATTCATATTGATATGAAATAATTAAACACAAACCTTTATCATTAGTATATGAACCAAACTAAATCACTTGCAATTTTACTACGCAAGACCCAGTGTTGCAGTACGTCATCTCTTTTCAACATATAGTTTTGCTGAAAAACTTAAAACCTGCTTAAAACCCTTTCTTTATGGGTACATTGGGCCAAATTAATAACATAAACAAATTGTAAATAAAGTGAGAAGTTGTGATAAAATGGTGTACTGTTAATCACTAGAAATTGACTCATCTAACAGTAAAGCTAGACTCAAAATGGCCCAATATTTAGTATGACTTTATATGCACAACTCTCACTTTGTGAAATAGTAGTGGGAGTCTTGTCTCACTGTAACTTTCATACTGCTGCATTTGTCAACGCTTCTGTGGCAACAAAAATTGTGAAGAGAGGGTTTCAGCATTAGTTGTTCTTTAGTGTAAAGTTATGTATTTTAAATCAATTTACTGTATTTTTTTAGCTGACTAGGTTACACAGTACTATCACCTTGTGTACTAAAATTTAGACCAGGATGTTACTGATGCTAAATAAGCTCTGGTATTATCGTATCACAACAATTAACGACAAGTTTTTAATTATTTTTTTAATCTATAATATGACAATAAAGGAACACTAGCACTGTCACTTCAGTGCAAGAAAGCCTCAATTCAAAGTTCAGTTGCCTGTACAACGAAGCACAATTAGTGATTTAGGGTGCATTCACACCAGCCCCATTTAGTCCACTTTAATCGAATTCCAGTTGGTTTGCCTAGAAAGTCCGGTTAGTTTGGGGGAGGTGTGAACGCGCAATCGCAATCGCAAAAAAGCAAACTCTGGTCCGCCTAAAAACCTAGATGTCAGTTCAGTTGTAAGTTCAGGTTGCTCAAAGGGTTTGGCTGCATTGACTCAGTGCAGTGTGAATGAGAACCTCAGCAGCTGAAAATGGAACAAATGTCACAATTTTGGTCCCCAATCTAACTGAGTGTACCGGACTATCAGGTGTGAATGCAGCCTTAGACGGTACTGTACTTCAGGTTTAGTTTGAGATTTTGAATGTTAAGAAACTAGTTCATACATAACCCTGATCTATTACTAAAGCAATCGATGCTGGAAACTATAGGGGGACCATACAGTAAAAATTGATCCGATACCGGTGAACTACGGTGTCAAAATTGCCAATACCAACTTCATTCTGATACTTTTTTAACAAATAATGATGCACAAAATTGCTAAATCTTAATGAATTGTCATAACGTTTAAATGTCCCTGCCCCAACCCCCCACCTTTGTACCTATAAACTCTGCAAAGTTTATAGGTACAAAAAAATAATGCATTATTATAATAATAATTAAAAAAACATTTGTTTAGAAATATTGCAACCAAACAGTTCTTCCCCGTGTGTTGTCATGTCTGTTTTTTTTTTCTTAAATAAACAAAGTGACAACAGTATCACTTAATCAAAACAGATTCTTTTTTTTCTTCTCTTTTTTCCACATAGGGTTCATGAACTACAATACAAGAATTATATAAAATGTCTCCTTTAATACAGGAGAGAAACTGAAAATAAAGTATCAATCTTATTACACTGATATCAACCAACAGCAATATCAATGCTGGTATTGATGTTATTGATGGATCAATTTACCAATCTCTAATGGAAACCTAACCTGTTTCAGAGGTGATTAGGTTTCTGGATTAGAAATAAATATACGTACAACACTAGCTCTTAACCAGCCGATTCCCAATGCTTGCTTTCATTCCAGATTCATGACTGTGATTGGTTCAGCCTTTGTTTTACATAAATGAGCACACAGATCCAGAATCAGAAATCTTTGATTGACTTACAGAGTTCCTAACCAGCTTCATAGTACCCTTCATCACAATTCCTCATTGTTAGGGTCAGTTGAGACAGATCTTTTAAAGAAACCCTGGGTTTGTTAAAGCTGTTTTGCTGTATAGGTCCCAGTTTTATTTTTTGTTTTTTTGTTGTTTCTCCTATCCATATGGATTTTTTTTTCTCCGGGTACTTAAGCTTTCTCCCACCATTTAAAAATATGCATGTTAGGATTAGGGGGGGGGGGGAGTTGTGAGCTTGCATTGTTGTTTGTTTTGTGTTGGCCCTGTGATGGACTTGCAAGCTTTCCAAGGTGCACCCCCTCATCTCACCCAGAGGAGTCTGAGAAAGGTTTTATGGAGTGCTTTCTCTTTTTTTTTTCATATAGGTTAAAACAATTTGCCAAATATGACCAAGGTTGCAATAATTAGGATTCCAGACAATTATTATTATTGAATAAAACATTGCTCTTGTTGTTTGCTTGTGTGTATGTGCATTTTAATCTATTATATGAGTTTGAACTGTGTTTTTGTCAGGTTACATATTTCTCATTAACTCTAGTCTACAGGTTAAAATAAATCCACATTTCAGTTCCTTTAAAAACTGTCAATTTAGGATCATAGTTAGCTAGAGCCTGACCTGGCATACATTGATGTATGAATATTTTTGTGCACAAAATCCTTCTTGTCTAGTTACAGTCTTGTCACCCAGGCTGAAGTGAATTTAATGAGTAGCATCCATATATTAACGGTATAAGCAGTGTTTCATAGCACCTGCTGTCAAGTTCTGTCAAAGCCAGTGACCATGGCATTGATTCATAGAAAAAGCAAAGAGGGGTGAAAACTATTTATATCCTTTTTTTCTTTATCACTGAAAGCCAGGAGAGAAAACCTCATTCTTGACTGGAGATCTATACTGGAGACTGGAGATCTATATCTACAGGTTTGCCCAGTAGGGAATCATGTGGGCAGCTGCTTTTTGAAGCTTTATATATAAATATATATATAAATATATATATATATATATATTGCTACAGTAGAAATGTCCCGGAGCCTTCAGTGACCCCTAAGTCTATATCTGACAGTAAAGCTTTCAGAGATGCCTGAGATGGCAGTCAGGATGAGGAGTAAAAAGGAGAGGGGGCGTATGTGAGGAGCTGGCACCATATTTAAGTGTTTCCTCCCACAGGGAGTGGAAACAACTCCCACATTCCTCACTCAGAAACATGTAGCAGAGACTTGAGGCCACATCTCACCAAAAACAGCAAGAGTGTGTTCTATTTTAAACTGTGTTTGAAAAATGGAGTTGAGTCATGTTTTTGTGACTGCATACAGATGCAAAAAATGTATATTGATATCTACGTTCTATAGTCACAGCACTGTGAACCTGATGACAATATTTTTTTTGTTTATTTTAATATATAGAATTCTGACCACAAGCTCACAAAGTCAGGATCACTGCAGTGATCGAAACAATTTACAATACTTTATAACTTGAAATTTTACTTTTTATGTTTTGTTTATTTGACATTTTCATAACTGGAAGGCAGTTTGTTTTCACAAGCTGTGACCCAACAAATTAAAAAGCCACTTCTAAATTCAAATGGTTTTAGAGGTGAAACTAATACAAGAACGGTCAGCACTGTCCCTGAAATTAATACCAAATATACAATAAAATTATTGGTTTTGTTTGATACTCTCTTTCTACTTTTATTTCTAAAAAAAGAAGACAAAAAAAACAAGTTTAAAAGAAAGTAATATAATCTATCCCAAGGTAAGTAAACTTTTTTTATTTGATTATCTCAGTAAAAAAAGAAACAAGATTTGTGCAAAATAGACTGTGCAGTTTCAAAAAGTACAATTACAAAAGTTGTTAGAATACAATAATTATTATTACAATTATTATTATTATTATTTCTGATGTAAAAAAAAAAAGAAAGTTTTTTATCTTATTTTATTCTATTTAGTCTTTGTTTGATATAAATGTTATTAAGGATCTTAAAAAGAAAATCGAAAGAAGAATTTGCAATAAAAACCTCATCAGGAGCGTGCCATGACCATTTTCTGGAAGTGAGATTTTGATTCGAATCTGCAAGAAGCATTTTGTGTTGTTTTGTTTTATTCAACTATGACAGAAGTTTCAGCACTGAACAGAACATTTGTAACTAAAACAGTAGTTTCAGTGAACATTTACCTGATCGTTGTAAGTGGAAATAGTGAATGAAGAAAACAAAAAATTGAAATTCTTTGAAGAATGTGAAAATGTAACACTGAAACAGGTATCAGTTTACTCCTAACACTTATAACAGGCATTAAAATGTGAGACCAGCATAACTTGTTCTCAATAAATTTCTCTTTTTCTCAACTCTATCTCCATTGTCATTTTTTGCTTTTATCGTTTTTTGTCACAGAACCCTTCCTGCAGAACACTGCTTTATTGATCTTTTGAGGAAACCAAACCCCTTCTTGTCTTGTACGGTTTCACTATCTTGAATTTATCAGAAGAATATCAGAAAACAGAACACAGGTTCCTCTGTAGGTTTATGTAGCCTCTTCAAACAGAGGTCACGGACAGCAGTGGAGATAAAGGAGCAACCAGTCAGCAGATGGCCAAACAGAAAACATTAAGATAAAGAGATCATGAAAAGCGAGCAGAGCGAGGGGGATGAAAACACACGGTCAAACAAACCTGTAAATCTTTGACAGTGTCTCATGTCTCCTCTTCAGTGAATGTTAATTAAAATAGTTCCTTCAAATTGCTACCTAAATAGTGAATAGAAAAGGAACAGAGATTTCACACATACTTTTATTCAGTGCTGCCATCTGAAGCAACATAAAACAACAATGAACCACCAACCCAGCAGCAGAAACAGGGCAATAGATCTCATCTGCTATCTGTGTGAAAGGATGGCTTAAAAAAAACATATCAAAGATGACAGAAACATTCACAAATACATACATGTTTATCTTCCCAAAATTATTAATGGAATAGCATCGCCACTTCTCGCGTTGTAGGCATGTTTGCACGGCTATCTAAATGCAATTTTTTTATTTGGTCAAAAAGAGCTCACACATCATTGCAATAACATTTTGGTTGCTTAGAGGGACAATATGTTCCTCAACTTTAGGGCAGGATTTGCAAAAAAAATCATTTTGATACTGTGCTAAGTTTTTTAGAATCAGGTTTATTGCCAAGTTACAAAAACAAGAATTTTGTCCCGGTGACTTGCTGCAAAAGGTTTACACATAATGAACACACAAAAGACAGACAACGATACACACACAATAGAAGTGTGGGCATGATCAAAAACCCTGACCAGGATAAGTGAATAGCAGGTCAAAAAAAGTAAAACTAAAATAATATAAAGACACAGGTTGTACAAGCAAGTGTTGATCTAATTTTGGGAGTATAGCAGTTAGATTCCAGGGCTGCTAGCTGAGGTTGTCAAAGCAAACAAACATGCAGAGAATTAAACACAATACTGCTTAAAGAAAAGAATGATGACAAGGTGTGTGATTACTACAATAATAAATTTGTTTACGCAGTTCAAATGATTATAACTAACAAATGTGTATTGTAGTTTCATGTTTCACTTTTGTTTTTTTGTAAAATATCTGCACAAAGCAACATTCCAAAAGACATTTTGAAGTTACTATTGTGTGTTTCTTTGTGAGACTTCATGCATAACAGTGTTCAATCTATGTTTGCGAATAATTGGGGGGAAATAGATAAAATCCCTGTGTCCAAGTGATCTGGCAGGTGTCTTCCTTACACAGCCTTTCGATATACACCGAACAGCACAATAGCACAACATTTAAACCACATGCATGACCCAGGCTACCCCTCTATAGTTGTTCATGCTATTCCACGTAGGAAACCGTTTGTGCATACATACTCTTGTTTGTAGTTCAGCTGCATCACGTCATTCCACTCAGGGGTCTTCAGTTTCTATTGCAGCCATAAGTGATGATGTGTTGGTTCGTTTACCATCTATTCAAAAGACAAGAAGAAGAAATGAGGTTTGAATGATTTCTGAACAGGAAGATGCAGTTTTTGTGTCCTTGGGGTCCCCGAGTGATAAATTAACCAAACTGCAGCAAGTCTCCTCAGCCAGTGTTTCCTCAAAACAAGCGTCAGCGTTTTTCCTTCTGCTAGTGGTTTGACCCACAGTCTTTGTCATCCGCTACATCTTTGGCACCACCATTTCAGATGGAAGAGGCTGTACTGCAGTATGCACAGTCAACATGGTCACAAAAAAATGGGCTGTACGCGCTCGTCTGCTGGGGGGCCAGTAAACCTTAGCTGTCAGATAAAGATAACAAAATCTACATCACAGAAGAGTGAACGTAGAATTCATGAACAACTCTGTTTTCATCAGCTTTCATATATTGCTGATGTTGTTGACTTATGTCAGTAGCCTTGTATTTGATTAAACACACATCGCTGTATACAATACATATTAGGCTTCTCTAAAAAAAGAATAGTATAGACCCTCTTGGTCTCAGACAAACAAACCATCTCATTGACCAAAACATCCTAAACGTCTTTAGAATATGTGTAAATACCATTATAAGTTTAAATTTTGCACTCTGTCTTGTCTTAATGTCCACTTCTGTGAACTTTTGCCTCAAAACTTGAATCAATACCTCTTTCATAGTTTAAGCAAATACAAATAGTTTAAAGGGTTGTTGTTTAGAAATTTCAGGATTGAGGCTCACAATGTACAAATGAAGAGTTAAAATCTTTCAGATGTGCTCAGTGACCCATTGTTGTGAACAAGGTGACAAAATAGGCTATAGTGTATATCACTGAAGATTGCATTACTTATCTGTGACCTCAGTGGCATTTTTTCTTATTTTCCCAGTTTTATTTTTCCTTTATCTAAGAAATGTGGTAAACTTTTACAGAGCAGTATACTACAAAAAGTTGTAAATGGAAAGCATCCATTGAGCTAGCATTCTTTGCTTTTGTATATATATATTACATGTAAAAGTAACACTTTTGATGTGAAAAAATTGTGCCTAGAAAGATTACCTGAAACGCTGCTAAAATGTTGGGTTTTATTGTCATTTATTATATTTTTATGTCAGACTGAAAAAGCACAAAAGGCATGACAGCTGCAACAAAGATTTTGAAATAAGTGGACAAGCTGACATGAAGGCAATTTGTGTCTTCTGGATTTGAGCCCTTTGCACATGTATATAAAATACTTTTAGTAGTTCAGTTCAGCAAAAACACCATGCTCTTGCTGCTGAGCTGAATGGACTTCTCAGAAGAAGGAGTGGCTAAGTACAGCACATACAGAGGGCACAGGAGGAGGGCTGGGGTCTTTTACAGAAGGAGGCTGGTGGGTGAAAGGGGACCTTGCTCTAGGCAAGGATTGAGCAAAAGCTTTCTGCATTGTGAGGTTTATGTCTCTCTAAAGGCCCTCCCTCCTCTTAACTTCCCCTCCTTCAACCTAACCCTTTATTTCGCTCCCAGTTTCAGCTTTTCAATAAATGAGACAGGGGTGGGGGCTGTCACATACTTGTGTGAATCGGAGGGGAACACAAAACTGGTGGCAGCTATCAGACACCTGAATTGGTCCTCTCAACCCTGACTGTAGCTGATACAAATCGCTTTCTTTTGCATCCCTGAATGCTTTGCCCCCACTCTCTTCAGACTCGTATTCATTCCTTCCTAAAGATAACCCACAGGCAAAGCTTTCCAAAGTGGAAATCAGCTTACTTGGATCAAAGCCGTGTCTGTGTTTTTGATTTTCAAATAAGTAGATTGTGTGTGCGCGCGTGTGTGTGTATGAGGGGAGGTGTGTGTCTGTGTGTTATGTGCATCAGAATAACATACTTATCCAAAAATCTTTCTGAGAAATTGCATTTTTAACCCATCAGTGTGATAATATCATCACTGGTTCACTTTTTTTTTTTTTACACCTTTTTCAACACCTATTAAAACATTTTCTTTAATTCTAAAAGTGATTATTTGACTGCCTTAACTTTTTTTTATAATTAAAGGTATATTAATAATAAAATAACAAGCTTTTTCTTTGAAAGGACTTTTAATTCTGGGAGCATTTATTAATACAAGGTGAGGTTATTTTTTGGCAATATCTTTGTAATGAGAAGTTATTATTATTTCATATTCAGGTATTCCTCAAACAACCTGTTTTTAATATCATAACATTGACTTTTTGTAACTTACCTTTTATATATTTATGTTTTTGTATTACTACCCCACTCTGTCGCAAGTGGGTCAAAAATGATCTGCATACAATTTCTATAGCACTTTGAGTCGCCTCGTGCTGAAAAGTGCTATATAAATAAATGTACCTACCTATAGGATCTCATGGGAACACCTGATTCTTATCAACTATAGATGTCAAGAATATGTTTTATGTGAATCACTAATGGATTATTAATTATTAATGGATTAAACTTAAGACTAATCAGTCATTTTTTGAAATCCAATTGTATGGTAAGCTATGTGGATGTCTCATCCAGTCAACATTTATGAACTTGTAAAGAAATGTCTAAGGACATATCTGGGTCCAGTAGTGGCTAGCATAACATGCAGCGGATTACTTACAGTTGCATTAGTTTATACATAATTTTTTTTTTTTAATTCAGTGAACTAAAATCTAAAGATCAACTCTGAAGTAAACTTTAAAAATTATTGACAAAAACATTAAGGCCTTTCCTCATTAAACTCAATCTGTTTTCCTCTGTGAGTTGTACTTTTATTTTTGGTAATATTTTAACGCCTTCATGTGTTTAGAGAGCCCTGCATCAATGTCACTGTCATTTAATATGTTTTGTTTAGACCGAAGAAGATGGAGCATAACTTTATGCACATATTTAAACAAATGTGAAACTTTGGCGCAGAGACGGCTTGAATCACCATGCAGAATAAATTTGTCATAAATTTTTTCAACATTAACAATGACACACATTGTCTGCTGAGTAAGTCTTAAAAGGACCTAACAGAGTATTTACCACAAATATATTTTACTTTTCATTACTTTTGTAAAAATAGTCAAACATCCTTGCTCATGGAAGAATGTTAGAAATTTTAGAGATTATTTTGTGTACATATTGAGTTATTTTACAAAATGAGACGTATTTCTGTCCTTAACTTGAATACTGCATGCTTGGGATTAACTAAATGCATTCTTCAGGTCAAAGTTACAGATTTATTTAAAACAGCAGAGCTCCTTTTATAAAACAGCCTGGTGAAAAATATTCAAATAGAGATTTTTGTGTTGATTACCATGGCAACAAGCAAATATGGGTCAGCTCTAACAATGGTATGATATGATCCTGCTGACAATTGCTTTCATCTTTCTTTTTTCATGTTTTAAAAGGAAAGTGAAAGCAGCATTTTATTATTATTATTATTATTATCGTTATTATTATTATTTAAATAAATGAATGGAACAGAAATATTGCTAGTAATGTATTTTATGAGAGAGAGAAAAAAATAGTAATTAAGTGATGATATCACCAGTGTTATTTTTGTTGTTGTTGTTATTTAATGGTCAACCATTGTGAATCAGTTGGCCCATCCAGTGTTTTGAGTGGTGCTGCAGGCCTCAACGGTACAAATCTGCAACACAAACATGCCTTTTGAAAGTCAAATTGCATTTCCTTCTGTTAGGCAGGTCAAAAAAACAGAGCCTTTTAATTTCTCTTATCTCCATAATTACACATAATCTCCTAGCCTGTCAAGTACAAAAGATTAAAAAAAAAAGAAATGGCATGGGTTGATAGGAGTCCTGCGGAGACAGAACAATTTAAATAGTAGGCTTATCATACCCTTTTAGTACTGTTTAGAAAAATCACAGTTGTCTAATCTTGCTTTTTAGACGTATGTCACACATAAATGAGTCATTCAACAAGCACATTATACACCAGTCAGAGGAGTGGAACGATTTACGGAGGTTCAGCAGTTCCAGAGCACGCTAACATGCCCTTGCTGCTAGTAATGCTGAGGGCAGGGGAAAAATAACAAAAAAAAAACAACAAAAAAACAGCTTGATTAAAATATTGACCCTTCATTGTTCTAAATATTAAACCCAATACTTTTAAAAGTCAAAGGAATTTGTCTCGTGTGTGAATGCCCAATCTTTTCTCTTACTGATGGCCACTCCAAAACAGTTCCACCAGTTCTGTCGGGAGGAATGGGACAAAATTCCAGCAAACTATTGTGAGAAGCTTGTGGGAGAAAACCCAAAACAAATGAACCAGGTCATACAGTATAAAGGCCATGCTACCAGATACAAAAAAAAAAAAAAAAAAAAAAACACTCTAAACTTGTGACTTTGAAGATAATAATAAGAAATCCCCCCTCCTCCCCAAAAAATAAAAAATAAAATAATCTCTCTCGTTATCTGGGCATTTCGCAGGCATGCGTGCCTCAATTTGCAACACAGCAATTCCACAATTCTTTGCAGCCTCTAGTTCTTTTTTTTTTTTAAAGACAGAGGCAGGGCAGAAGGACGCTGGAGGCACAGCAAGATTTGCCTTCCTATTAGAAAGCATCTTTAGAGTAAGAACATGCAGATTTTTTTTTGTTGTTTTGTTTTTGTTTTGTTTTGTACAACCATGTGTTACTGTTTGAAAACTAACAAAAATCTATTACAAAGATTGCTTTCTGCTCCAACTCTTATCTCCTAGACAGACAACCAACAGCTGCAGTCCAAGAGGCAAACAATCAGCCCAAAAGATGATTAAGGATGACATGAATATGGATGATTAAGTAAGGAGGCAGATGTGCCAGACTCATGTGAATAGCTTGCTAATCGGCCGTTGTTTCTGTTGCTGATGCAGTGGAATTTCTTTTGCATTAGTATTATTACAATGTGCATCAGCGGGATACAAAAGGTGCAAATGTCCAAATCTGCAATATCACTGCTACTGCATCAATGCTGAGGGAAGGGTAATAGAGACCAAATATTTATTTCAACTTTGTAATTGGTCTACGTGCCTTAAGGCGTAGGACTGTACAGGATTTTAATGAGGTTACTGAGTTGTTAGAAAAATATGCAGGATGTGTTACCTCCATAACAAATACTGTGACTGAATTTTAGGACACTTCTTTGAGGCTGTTATTGTGCAGGGATGTGCAGCCAGTCACAAGTTGTGTGTGGACCTAGGCAGGTGGAAACAGATCACCAACCATCAATTCATGTTTGAGTTGATCTTGTCCTGTCTGAACAAATCCATTTTTTGACTGTCAGTCAAAAACTCTGACTGAACTGTTGGACAGGCCTGTCAGACAGTCGGACATGTTGCCAGATGTTCTGGAAATTCTTCTAAATTTCAACCATGTGGAAGATGCTGCAGCATCATAGTCAGGCATAGAACATATTTTCATACAAAAATAATAAAATAAAGGCCTAGCATTCATCGCAAGGATGCAAATCACTTGACTTCTGGGCCAGAGTTTTAGACTAATATTGTCTTATTATGAGAAATGACAGAGCTGTAGCTGTTTTGATCAAACCTTAAAAATAATTTTTTTGCGCAAATTCACGCTCAGAGTATGTGATTCTTAGCTACTACCACATCAGATTTTAGCTCAATATCTGTATAATTAAATGAGTTAAAGGCATTTTTGTGTTTGCTAATGTCAATAACCTGTGGAGGCCATCTTAAAATGATTTAAGTCCAAAAGATAATCAGTTGTAGATCTACATCTAGCGATCACTTTTTGAAAGTCTCATTGAAACATGAGCAGTTTCCACACTAAACTTTAGCACAATACCTGTAAAACTGACCCATTTGTAGCTATTTTTTGTATTTTCTGAAGTTTTTGAGCTCTGTCAATTATCTTGAATTGGGTGGGTTCCAAATATTAATGAGTTATAAAAGTACAGCCAATGATGGTTTCCTCAAAGTTTCATTGAAATTTGTACAGTGGATCATGAGATGTTTTGCCAAAAGATATACAAAGTTGACTCGAAATATATGATGGCAAAATTTTCAACCTATTTTTTTTTTTACCTGTTAGTACTCAGAATACATGTGCTGGGGATCAGACTCAGCAACTAACATACTAAGTTTTAGTCAATATCTGTTATGGAGTTGACTCCAAAAGTTAAAAAAAATCCCTGCAAGGGTCGTTTTGGAAAGTATATGTAATAATTTAATTTCTTCTTCAATGTACAGAACAAATAGGTTTTCTTATGTGCACTTGGAGAAAAAAAAAGAAAAAAGAAACAATCGTCAAATCTTTGGAACCATATATACATGAGTTAGGAGAGCGGATATATGATGTGTATTAGATTTAAAGGAAATTTGACATAAAAGCCAGTACAACAGAATGACAGCAGCTGCTCTGTGGGTTTGCACAGCATAAAGCTCATCCTGAGGGAGTAGTGTAGTGTTCAAATTTCAAGCAGTCTGAAGCACATAAAGCAGCAACCATAGCTGCTATAGAGACGGAAGAATTTTCAGGTCACTTACATATTTAGTGTGGGTTCCTTTTTTGTGCTGAATAGCAAACAGTATCTGAAATCCGCTTCTCCCTTTCGATAATTGTGGCTAACTCTGACAACATGCTGTGTAGAGTAAGAAACTGCATCAAAATCAAGTATGGTTCCATGTTATATTACTGTAATTAGTCAAACGGTAGACACTTAACTGTAATTCCATCTAATTTCCACCAACAAACTTCTTTCACTCACACACAGTGAATAGAGCACATTGTCTCGTTTTCCAAAACATACAATAATTGCATCATTTGGACCACAAAACCACTAATTTGGTGACAGTGTAATTAGAAACCAAAATTACAAACAATGAAAGGAAAGCAACAAATTTTAATTGACTTTGAAAAAAACCCCAAAACATATGAGTTGAATGAGCTACAAACACACTTTGCAAACATTATGAGCTCATCTACCTGACTTTTCATGCACAGAGCGAAATGAAAGTCACTCACTCAGTAATTACAAAATAACAGCATTTAATAAAACAAGGCATTTCATAGGTCTAAACATCATTTAGGTTTGTGTCCCGCCAATTGCCTAAATGGTGAGATAACGTTAATTAGCTAATTTCTTCCTGTAAAACAATATTGAATGCCTTGCATTTTAATGAAATTTATATTTAAACCTTTTTTTAATGTTACTACATACTTACATCCTCTTTGGATTGAAGGCAAAAAAAAGGAAAAAAATCCTTACAGCAACTCTAAATACCACCTGAAACCTAATAAATCATGTTTCTATGGTAACAGAATTTAGTAAGCTGACAGGTTGTAACCCACTCAACTTTCAAGATCAAGCTGAGCAAGGTAAAAATTATTCTTTTTTTCCAGTGTGTCTTTGATGTACAGCTTAGCAATAATGCTTTTTGAACTTCTTTCTTTCTTTAAATGATATTACTGATAAACAGTCTTCAAAGGCCTCTTTTAGATAAGATCTGCTTTCCATTGGAATGTTGTAGGTTATCCAGATATCCCATTACCTTATTTGAAAATGTTGGGCTCTGTTTGTATAAATGCTGAGGTTTTTTGGTGTAAACACTCCATCACACAACCACTTGTGTCTTTGGAAGGCAATAATTAGATAGTATAGCAGATAAGAAAAAAATAAAACAATGTTTTTGTTTTCTTTTTAACTAGAAATTTGTCTTTATACAGTTTGTCCCTGTCTGCCGGCTCTAAACTCTGCCAGTTGTCAAGATGATGTCAAAGGAAAATCCCACCTTAGTTGTGTCACAAGTTTTTTTCATTAATGTTGCACAATCCAACAAAACACGCACCATTCCCTTACTGAAGGTTGTGCTCCTTTATTATTATCGCCCACCATCAAAGGTGAAGCAGCAATAATGGCTTTGTCCATGTCTGTGTGCGCTTGTTTGTCTGTAGTGTAAAATTTGTGGTGGTAGTAGACGGAAGTCATCCTCAACACATATTCTGTGCCCCAACAGCTTTGTTAAAACTTTGGCATTAACCAATAAAATCCACACTGTCTAGCTGGTTAATATCCCAAAACTCCTGGATAGAATTTAGCAAAACTCTCAGAAAGTAATCAGTGGGTGTACATCAACAGTTCATTAACATTTGAGGTCAACCCGTTTCAAGATGACCACTACATCTATTCAATCTTAGCCAACGCAAAAGTACTTACAACTCAGTCAGTTTTACAAATATTGAGCTAATTTTGATGTGGTAGTGGATTAGAGGTAATATTTTCACATACTTTAAGCTAACAGATTGCTCAAGATCTCACAACATGGCGTGAAATTGTGCATAACACAAGGTTGGACCAAAACAGCTATAACTCAGCATAAAATATTTTTTAGTTTAAAACTCCAACATAAAAGGCTGCGAGCGACATGCATTCCTTCAAGAAATACTAGACCTTCAGTTTTTCTTGTCTTGTCTTGTTCACCTCAATGTGTAACAAATTGTTCCCCTGCTTTGTGCAATAAAACCAACGGGTTTACATCATTAAAGCTTGAGACATAAACCCCAACAAAGCTGATGATAATGACTCTGAATCATAATACTTACTATACTTATTCAGCTTGTTACAATACTTTTATACTGAGTTTAGCAATTTTAAACCAAAATCAATAGATTTTGTTTGCATGATTACTTGGACTACAACTATCTACAAACGTTTTTGTCACAAATGGACCTTTTCCATTTTTTTCTATAAAATATATAAAAATGTTAAAGAGTCCAAACCTGTTTTAATGCTGTGTAACAATGGCCCAGTTAGCTGTTCGTATAGCATATGGCTGACTGGGAAAACTAGTTATTCTCTAATGAACTTATTTGCAGTTAAACCAATGCACTTTTATGTGTCATTGAGCAGGATTCTGTACCTTACAGAGTATATGTATTTTTATAACCATTAAACTGCACTGTAAGCATCACACTGTGTAAACAAAATAAATTAATAAATAAGTAAATAAATAAATAAACACTAACAGGCACAATCTCAGTGCAAACCAGTTGCACTTAACACAAACAGGTCACAGATGACATGCTCTCTAGCAGACAGTGCCTCAAGCCACCAGCACACCACTGCATTTAAAGCCATACTGATTAGAAATGTCCCACAGCTGTGCTAATCTGTGTCACCTGGCACAGCTCCAGGAATTACACTGATCCACCTCTTTACTTGCAGCTGAGCCAAAACCGCACCCCACCTCCACATATTCAGTAAATTAGTTAGATTGGGAGTGTTGCTGAGGATAAATGGATGAGGCAGGAGACAAATATTGGATGGGTTACTAATCAAATCATTTATTTAACGGAAAAAAAAGTCACCTTAAACGATTGCAAGTTTTAAACAAACATTTTTCAGGTCAGTTTGGGACAGCTCGTTTGATTCTGATGACTGGCAGCATGGTGGCTTTATGTTTAGCACAGAAGGTGACCCGTTCGAATTTTGGCCGTGGCTTTTCTGTGTAGAATTTGCAATTTCTCTGTGTGTATATGAACTTTCTTCAAGTAGTCTGGTTTCCTTTCACAGCTGTTAGATAGAAAAGAAAAAAAATCTCTGAGTAGTGATTGAATAAAAACCCTGAAGAGATCATTGTATTTTATGTTTTTTAATTCTCTGCGGAAACTAAGCAAAGTGTTTACAGGTCTCTAAGTAAACACTAAAGGACTTATTGCTTAGCTGTAATACTTTTAGTACTCTTTGAGGAAGCTCACAACAACAGATGTAGGTGCAGCTTGAACTGGTCTTGTAGTAAGAAGTGCAAGTCCGCATTCAGGGTTATGGTTATTCTCACAGGTGTAGTTTACAAACCACAACAAATTACTGACCGTTTGGATAAATAAAATGATATGATCCCAACTACACTGCAAAATTCAAATTCATTCATCCATACATTTTGTTTCACCCACTTTTTCATACAGGGTCATGGGGAAGCTGGAGACTACTCTTGCAGTCATTGGGCAAAAGGAGGGGGACACCCTGGACAGGTTTCCAGTCCATCACAGGGCCACCTGGAGACAAACAAGACAAATAACCTATCTCAGTCTCACTCTCACCTAGGAACAATTTGGTGAAATATTAAGCTAATTGGTATTTCTCAAGCTTTCCGTGCTCCTATTTGATGTTACAGTCGTTTGGGACTGCTACATCTAACACCACTGCTTTTTCCCCCTGTGATTTANTATATATATATATATATATATAACCTGCAACCCTCTTGCTTTGAGACAAAAACTCTAACCATGCCACAACTTAAACTTCCCCCTTGCTGGGTGTAGAACACAATTCAAGAGATGTAGGAAACAACAATCAGAAACTCCTGACTTGATTATTCAAACCAATGTTACTGTAATTGTTAAAATGACAGCTCAGCTTGAAAATAAATTCTATACTTTAGCATTTGTTAATTCCCATTTTATTTATTTTCTTATTTCTATATCAACACATTCTCACTCCCATGTCTTCACATTTGGACGCTTGGGCAGGCTCCCTGTGCGTCATACATTGACGGGCAGGGTGCGCAAACTCCATATGTTCTTCTTCTTCTTCTTCATCTTGGGTTTACTGGCGGGTGACATCTAACGTTTAGATGTATTATCGTCATCTACCATGCTAGAGTGTGGGCCAGAGTATTTTTACTTCCTATCAAAACTAAATTCTACTATACAATCCAGTTTCCTTTAAAAAGTAATAACTGCTTTCTTTATTTATTTATTTAACTCTATACATTATCCAATCTGCTTATCCTTCAGAGGGTCGCGAGGCTCCGCCTTGTTCTTTCGTTTTAATTTTGCATTATGTTAAATTAACAAGAAGATGTTGTGTATGTCTCTGTTAAAAAAACAAAACAAACAAAAATTAAGGAGCCATCCAAAGCAAAGCTAAGCACTATAATATTCAATGAGAGCACCCTGCCCGTCAATGTATGACGAGAAGGGGCTTCCCGATGCTTCAATACGCTTCGCACAGGGAGCCTGCCCAAGCGTCCAAATGTGACGAGATCGGAGTGAGAATGTGTTGTTCTATATAGTGCATTTATCTCATTGCTACTGTAGTACTTGACAAGCTGTTTTGTACAGTATAAAAAAAAGCTTTTATTTTGGTTGAAATCAATCTCAAAGTTGAGCCAAAATTGTCAAATTAACAAGTTAATAGTATGGTTGTACAGCAGTGGTGTTGATGGCTCATAAATGTTATGAGAACAAAGTCAATTCCAGTAATCCACATGTTTGAAAGGGAAGTTTGAAAAATATAACAAGGGAAGACATGCTTTCTATGTACTCTTGGGCATAGTTGAGACTTACAGTATGTTCATTAAAAATAAACACAGACATTTTTTTTCCACCTTGTTTGAAGGACAATCCCATTCACACTTCTTCTGTTTGGATGCATAACACACAACCAAAGCAACACAGCTTCCACTGTGGTAGGTAAAAGTAAATACGTATGGCCCAAGTGGTACATATTTGCCTTATATATTTCCAAATCACTTGTCTTGACACTCGTAAAGCATTCACTCCCCAGGATAACATCCTTTCACCTGCTAAATAGTACAGTGTGCTGACAATTTTTCTGACAGCCCAGGCAGGTGATCTCATTACAGCTGTCTTTTCCTCCATGACCAAAAACTGCCTTTGCACATGGATAATAGGCCGAAATGAAAGGAAAAACCTTTGTAAAAATACAAGGATTTATGTGCACATAGCCTCAGTTGGATTTTTTTTTTCTCAATATGGCTTGACAAACTGGAGTTTGTGGCATGACAGCATCTAAAAATGGTCAACTGTGTGAGTTGCCAGCCTCATTAAAAAGCACATTTCTTTATAAAGCTGAACTCCTGAATGCTGGTTGACCAGTAAGTTAACGTTAGGTGGGTAAGATAAAAGGCTTAGCTAACATGTAGATTTGTTCAAATAAATAATTGGGATAGCACAACTAACATTTGTCCCTTCTAATTAAAAAATTACAATTAATTTGCTCAAGGTGTTAATGTACTCGATTAACAGTTGTTTCCTTATAATTAGCTGTCTGTGTAAATCGGTATGTGCAAATGCAATACACCTAAAGTGCAGATTTATGTCATGTGCAATCAATGTTTATTCTAAAGCTAAGAGTTTGTTTAATTAGTAGATGATTTATACTATAAGACATAAGATTTTACTTATTTATTGCCTTTCGAGATAAAAACTACAAGGTACTTCACTTTAGAATAACACAAAAAATAAAATAAATCTAGGTAGAATAAAAATAAAAGTAATACATTAGGCTAAGATACAATCAGAAAAAAAGCAGATAGAATGCTACACAAATGCCAGGATAAAGAGACGTGTCTTCAGCTGGTTCTCAAATAAATCCATTTAGCTCAGAGAAAGTAAATGAAAGGACAAAGAGTTCCATAGCGTAGCAGCAATGACTGTAAAGGCTGATGTCGCTTTTAGTTTTCAGCCTTGACTCAAGGACAAATAACGGCCCTTAATCAGTCGACCTTGGGGTCTTGTTGGTGACATATGGCTTCAAAAACTTGGAAATGTATAAAGGTGTCTTAAAAGCCCAAACCAGTACCTTGAACTGAGTTCTGTATTGAACAGAAAGCCAGCGCAGAGTGAACAGCAAAGGTGTAACATGGGAACACTTGGAGGACCCAGTCTAAGGTTTAGCCACTGCATTTTGGACAGGCTTTACTGAGACAAGGGGACTTAGAATCACAGTAAACAATGCAAGATGAAATAGAAGCCTTAATCATTTTTTTCCATCACATAGGAAATTATAGCACTCACTTTACTGATATTTCTTAACCTAAAATACAAAAACAAACAGCCCTTTTTATCAAATGGGTCAAATGACAGATTAGTTTTAAAAGTCACCCCCAGATTTTTAATGGTATGTTTAATGTACATGAAAAGGAAACACGGGTTCCTAACAGTCTGGGGGACCAAGCTATCTGGAACTCATAAAAGAACCACTGTTTTCTCCTCCTATAGAACATTACGTAATGCGATGGACAGGCAGCCTGTTCCATACCCTGCCTCCTGCCCGTTAATAGCTGGGTTAGGTGCCAGCTCACAAACAACCCTAAACAGGATTAACAGGGTACAAAAAATGAGTGAGAATGTTATATAACGTTGAATGTAAAAAAAAATAAAAATGTCAGCCTGTATACCAATATGCTCCGTGATCTGCCTCCCTCATTCTGTTAATAAAAACAGAACAATCCCTTGATAGTGTTGTTTGTCTCAAAGTTTCATATTGTGAATGAAAGATGCCCAACACAAAAAACAGGCATCTGTCGCCATGTGGATGGTAGCATAAAGATGATGGAGAGAAGAACAAAGCCAGCACCCCCCCTCAGCCCCCCAGTACACATTATTTAGCTTGGCATGTTATGAATCTACTACAAATCCTTTTATAGCATGCTCGGGAAGAATAGCCTTATGTGATAATGTGCTGAAAGGCTATCACAGTGCAGCAGATGCCCAGCTTCAGTGTGGAACCGTGTCCCTTGACAAGGCTTCCACAAGCTGGGTTTTTTGACATGAACGCTCTGGGGACAGCCGTGGAATCATGGCTGTATAGCGGCTGCTTTGCTGGCCTCCCCATGGCAAAGCTCTGAGCACATCCAGAGCCCTTTCATCTGTAAACTTGAGACAATAGCTGAGAAGCTTCACAGAGCACCCAGGAAAGGGCAAATGCATGTGACCACAAACATGCGCAGAGAGAAATATAATCAAAGACCTGCTGGAGCAGATGATTGGCTTTGATAGTGCGTGTGATCTCTGCAAATGAACAGTATGTATGTGCATTATCCAGGCTGGAAAACAAATGGCTGTTTCAAAAGCAATTAGCTAAATACACTGGCATATTCTATTTTTAGTATTTATTTGTTTCTGCCCATGTTATTCTAATACAATTTGCATATCCTTTTATTAAAATAGGATTTTTTTTCTGCTGTGAAGTGGTTTTTTTTTGTTTGTTTTGTTATTTTTTAATACTAGCTTTGTGGACTATTTATGACACTCTAAAATCAAAATTTAAAGTGTTTTAGAATTTGACAGATTATTGGTAAAATGTCATAATGGTTATAATGCTAATTTGGGTGTTGACAGTGCAGCATTGACAGTTTTTTTTTTTCAGTTTGAGACAAACTTCTTAGTTATTGGCCACATGGCATGGCAGTACAGTTAGATAAGACGTTTTTTCCAGCAGTGAGCTCCTCTTTATAGTTAATTAAATATAGGCCTAATTTTAACTACTAAATTGAGTAGATTTCAGGCTGCTGCCTCCTGCATCTAGGGCAAAAAAGGCAGAATTAAAGGCTTAGCATTCTTTGAAGGAATGCATATTGCACACCGTCTTTCATGCCAGAGTTTAGATCATCTTATGAAGAGAAGAGACACACTTACAACTGATTTGGTCAAATCTTGTAAGTGATACTATACACAACTGTGTAATATTATGAGATCTGTTAGTACTCAGAGTTCTGATGGTGACTTCTAGCTACTACCTCGGCAGAAGTTAGCTCAATATCTGTCAGACTGACTAAGGTATAGTCATTTTCATATTGGCTAATACTGATTAGTTGTGGTGACCATCTGGACCTGGGGGGACTCCAAAGGTTAATCAGTTGTAGCTATATATCCAATAGCAGCCATCTTAAATGGGGTTGACTCCAACAGTTTATCAGTTGTGCACCCAATTATTACTCTCTGAGAGTTTCATTAAAACTTGTCCAGTGGTACATGAGATATTTTGCTAACGCTACATGAACACATGCACACACGGACACAGGCAAAAGCCTCATCCCTACTTCAGCTTCAGCGGTGGGTGATAAAGATGTGAATAACACAGTAGCCCTGCACACCACAAAAGTACACATTTGACAACTGCAATAGGTAAAGATGCTTTTTAAAATTGATATTATTATTTTATGCATATTTAATCTATCATAATTTTTCAGTCTTTGCTGTTTCATATTGATGAGCAACCATGGTATTTCTGGTGTGAAAGAACACAACATTAGCTAATTATAAACCTCTACAATTTTGCATGAGACCATTTGATTTGCTTGTTCCTGTTTTCTGAACCAACGTTCGTATTACTATGCAAATGTACGAGCATAGACTGTTATATTCTGATGGTGCTAAGAGATGGCTGAATGTCCATCTGATCAACACTTCTAGTCGGGCCAAAACTCTACTCAACTCTTAGCAGCCTCTCAGTTCTGTGACTGATGTGACGGCTAATGAGGTACTAAGCATTAATAACTACAGAACAAAATTACCAGATTGTGCCTTTAATATTGCAGGTTCTAAATATCTAAATCTAAGGAATTTAACTCAGTTGTTTTTTCTAACAGATGCAGACTTTGTTTTCATCAGTTTAGAAGAGTTTTCTTGTGAGCCTGACTGTGCATCCTTTTCCTCATTCGTTTTGCCAATCTTCCTACATGCTCCTTTCAGGTGGCCTTGCATTTCACCTGGCATCAAGTTTATTTAAAGCCCACCCACTCCTGCATCAACTATATATATATATATATATATATATATATATATATATATATATATATATATATATATATATATATATATATATATATAGAGAGAGAGAGAGAGAGAGAGAGAGAGAGAGAGGCTTTGCAGAATCACAAGAACCTGGGGCGGTAATACTGATGCAACCAGTTCATGCCGAAGTCTGAAGGTATATATATATATATTAGCTATAGGTGCATCTGATCAAACTGGACAAGTATCCTCAAAGACAGTGGTTCCTAACCCTGGTCTTGAGGAACACTATCCTGCATGTCTTTTATTTTTTCATTGTGTCATTATTAATCACTCACTCCTTCAAATCAGATGTGTCAAAGCAGGGAAACAACTACAACGTGCATGATAGTGTTCCTCGAGGACCAGGGCTGGGAACCGCTTCTCTAAGATAAGTGAGCAAAATAAACCTGTGGGGTACTGTAAGCAACTGCATGCATGCATGGCAAAAAACTAAAAAAAAAAAAAAAAAAAGGAAAGTTCCAAATTTGTCTCATGCAAATCAAATGTTTGCACAATCAAATGGAATTGAATCCCGGTGAACACACACTGGCTGAGTGACAGGAGCTGATTTGCTTCTGTGGATGAGGGCGATGAGAGTGTTTGTGCGTGATTGCGTGTGTGTGTGAGAGAGAGAGAGAGAGAGAGAGAAAGAGAGGCAGGTGGAAAGGGGGAGGGGTCGGGGGTGGTCCAGACAGTCGGTCCTTGTGTAGCCTATACCTCACACGCTCAGCTCAGCCTCTGCGCATCACAGAAGGAAGGAAAGAAGGAAAGGAAGGAGAGCCCGGCTCGGTCAGCCTCACCGCCTGCCTGCCTGCCTGGTTATTAATAACACACGCGCTCCAACGTTGCTCCATCACCCTCTGTCTCTCTCTCTCCTTTTTTTTTTTTTTTTCTTTTTGATTTTTGATTTGACTTTTTCCCTCCCCTCCTCTGTGTGTCTGAGGCCAGCCGCTGAACTTGAACGCCTCTCTCCGGCGTCAGATGGAACACAGGAAGCTGCCAGGCGCGTTTATTCTCTCCTAACAGGGGAAGCAGCGCGCAGGAGGAGGAGGAGGAGAAGGAAGCGTTCGAGGACTAAACCCCAAAGCAGCCGTGATTCATGGACGTACCGCGCCGCGCATCATGACAAAACAACTAACAACAAGGTACAACGAAACAAGACTGATTTAGCTTCTCTGCAGTTTTTTTTTTTTAACCAAACCGCTTATTTACCACTGGAGGCTTGAGCGTATTTGGTGCTACTTGGCTGAGACGCGTTAATCTGTGTTATATTGTCTTATCGCTGCGTAAGGATGCATGCATGGCTGGAAGAAGAGAGAAAAAAACAATCTCTGACAGCCTATAACCTGTTCCTGCAGTGAAGTGGGCCTCCCCCCCCCCCCCCCCCCTTATTCAAAATGTCACTGAAGAGAAGAGAAAGCATCGCTGCTCTCTCTGTGTCTGGGCTCGTCAGCTGTAGAAGTCGTGTTATTTTATTTATTTATTTATTTTTTTTTTTCGGGTTTTGTATTGTGAGAGTAATAAGCTCATAAGCGCACAATCATCCTCCTGCTCGCCTGTACATAAACAGAGAGGACGTGTGGTGTCTCGAGCCGGACAGAGCAAACTGCATACATTATTGTGGACTGCAACACATTCGGGAGTTTAAAGATGTCCAGCATTCACTCTTTTTTTTTTTGTCATTTTCGCGCATGGCTTCTAAAGTGTAATTTCATTGTTGTTTGTTTTACTTCCACATTTAAAGTTCACAGTATAAAGGACACCCTTTTTTGTGATTTCAAATCCCTATTAGGAGAAATTACCATGTGCTTATCTAATTGTTTTACTTCCAGTTCCACTTCCCCTTGACATGACATTGGCAGTGAATCTTGAAAGTGTGTTGTTCACCTTTGGAAACAGACTTTATTCTTTCCATGCTCAAGCAGCTTGCAGCCCTGTAGTTCTACTGTCCAATCAAGCTTAATGTGGCTCTTAATTATATGCAGATATGGTGAAACAAACATTGAGGCTAAATGTGCAGTGTGATGCAAATAACTGTGCCTAACTATGACTGTGTGATACTGTAACCGATTTGAACCTGTTTAATGTCAGTACAGACTTAAATATTTAGATAAAATACTTTTTTTGTTGTAAAATAGCTGTTTAAATAGCTACTGTATGTATCCCACTGTGATCTTGGCTCTGACACTGCTGCACGTTTTGGCAGGCAGAGTCAGCTGATTGGAAATAAACCAAATACAGGGACTTAGAACTTCTTTATCTCTTTTAATTTCCAGAAACAAGACTGCAGCACTGGCAGGAGAAACAGGAGATAAAATGAATGATTAACATATAAAATTCTGACTCATGGCTGCTGCAGTTTTTATTTATTTATTTTTATTAAGGACTGCTTTTGTTCTTTTCTCATTCAGTTACAGTTAGCTCTTTTCAACAAATTCAATGCAACATATTGTACTGACACTAAAAGGATAAATTAAACAGGTCGCCATGAACCATTGATGACTTGCCCGTAGTTTTAAAATCAGACACAATACAAGTTGTCTCTTTTATTTGCTTTCTTCAAATAATTAGATTCTAATGTTCTTTTTAGTCCAGCTTACAGTACTAACATGTGAGATAAATAATAGAAATGTATATATAAAAAGTGATATTAGTTGATTAAATAGAAAGATAGACATTTCTGCTAAAACTGTTCCTCATAATAAAAACAACATATTCTTTGTTCACAGGGAGGACCTGGCATAGTCTGCTCTGGCTGGTTGAAATGCTTCAGCCATGCAATGTTCCTGGAAGTCAGTAATTCTGCTGGCCTTGGCCTCCATTGCTATCCAGTACACAGCCATCCGAACACTCACCTCCAAGCCTTTCCAGCTGTGCCCCCTGCCCAGCCCCCAGAACTGTGGTCTGGGGGCTCAGGAGACAGACCCTGCCTTTGAGCGAGGAGCAGCCGGTGGGGCCGGCTGCGATGACTACCCTTACTTTTCCATCAACGCTACGCGTAAACTGCACATACTGGTCTTGGCCACCACACGCAGCGGCTCCTCCTTTGTTGGCCAGCTGCTGAACCAGCATCAGGAGATCTTCTACCTGTTTGAACCTCTTTATCATGTTTACGCCACGTTGGTTCCACGACAGTCACACACCCGCAACCCTACGGACCGGCGTGTGACATTAGGAGCCAGTCGAGATCTTTTGCGTAGTCTCTACGGCTGTGACCTCTATTTCCTAGAGAATTACATCAAGCCGACACCCTCAAACCACACCACAGACAAACTGTTCCGCCGTGGTGCCAGTCGAGCGTTGTGCCAGCAGCCTGTATGCGATGCCTTTGGTCCAGGCGATGTAAACGTGGAGGAAGGAGACTGTGTGAGAAAATGTTCAACCTTAAACATGACTTTAGCAACTGAGGCATGCCATGAAAAAAAGCATGTTGCAATCAAAGTTGTCCGTGTGCCAGAGATTGGAGACCTGCGTGCTCTGGTTGATGACCCACGGCTAAATATCAAAGTCATTCAGCTTGTCAGAGACCCTCGTGGCATCCTGTCGTCACGGATTGAGACATTCAGGGACCCATATCGTCTATGGCGCATTTGGAGGGCCACGGGGAGAAGGCCCTATAATCTTGACATGAATCAGCTTACAGTTATCTGTGAAGACTTTTTTGGTTCTGTCTCAACTGGTCTTAGCCATCCCCAATGGCTGAAAGGGAAATACATGTTGGTTCGATATGAGGATTTGGCTAGAAATCCACTTCTTAAGACACAAGAAATCTATGACTTTCTTGGGCTGCCTATGGATAAAAATGTGAAACACTGGATACGTGCAAACACTCGAGGAAGCAATGAACCTTCAGCAAAACACAAGTTTGGAACAGTCAGGGACTCAGCTGCTAATGCAGAAAGTTGGCGTTTAAAACTGTCTTATGACATTGTAGAATCCACACAAACAGTGTGTCAAAAAGTACTTAAGCAGCTGGGATACAAGGCTGTGAAATCAGTTGAGGAACTGAGAAACATGTCTTTCTCACTAGTACAGGATAAAATATTTGTACCTTTTTTGTAACAAAGATAGTTCTCTAAAAAACTATTTTTGATATATTTATAATTGTTGCCTTATAAGTTACATACTTAGTTTCATTTCTGTGATTTTGTTTCATGGAATTTGCACTAAACTTCAAAGATGTTTGAATGCACCATTTGAAGTATGGATGAGTCCCCAGTGATCCTGAACAATACATTTTAAACATTGGTATTCAAGTGTCCAAACAAGCTGCTTTGCAGAAGCCAAATTAGTTTCCCATGAATAGAATCAATTCAAGGCACTGTCTTCATTAATTTCCTTTGTGGGAAGTGTTATTTCAGCAAAAGTAAAATATTTGTCCTCCAAAAACATGGGCATTGGGCGATGCTCCATACAGCAGTCGTGTTTTTTTTTTTTTTGTTTGTTTGTTTTGTTTTTTTTTTAAACCTGTTACGGCAAATTTTAACTGTACAAAATCAACTGTGCAATAAATAGTGAATGTCGCAGTCAACCTTTACCACTGTGGCATTTTTCTCCATGTGGGATAAGGGGAGATACTTCTGGCAGATGCCATGCTTGCAAAGGATAATTGCAGACAATTAATAGGCTCTCAAGTGAAAGGGACAGAATCCCATTGGAGGTCACGAGCATTTCATCAGAGGATTTACAACCATCTGTGACAGATAAACACGCACACTAATGAGAGGTAATGTTAAAATCTTTTTTTTTTACATTATGCATATATTTCAAAAGGATTACAACAAAATTTTAGAAGGTGAAACTGGACATAACAAGTTCTTAAAAGCAGGACCTGAAGCACTCAGAGATGTTTTCTTTCTTTTTTCTTTTCTTTTCTTTTAATTTTATTTATAAATTGTTTGCAATTGGTTGATTTAAATTAATTTGTGTGTGTGTGAAAATCATTACCCAGTATTCTCTACCTTGGATTACTTCATTTATAGCACTGTTATCCATTTGTCATCTAAAGCAATCAGTTAAAAAGTAGAGTTTTCTTGTTTTTATGTCATCTCAAAAGCAGGGAATGGGTGAAAACTGACACAGCAGAGCAAATAGTTCCTATGCATTTTTTTTTTCCAACCAAAAAGCACAGCTATTTAGACGGTGTGTGTCGCATTTTTCTGTTTGTCTCACAGATAAAAGATTCATAACTGAGAAAGAGATGTCTTTGTAGAACAGGTTGCGCTGCAGATTCCATTTATTTCCTAGGATGTGTGCGTGACTTACACTTTACAACACATATTTCCAAAGTATATCTACATTAGATCATATACAAAGAGTATTACACTAATGGTTGCCCATAATCTGGGACAAATCCTTTGATCATTAGCACAGCTGATGGCCTGTTTTAGCCAAGAAATGTTAATGGTACAAGCTCAAGGCTGAAATAGAGGACACCACAGTTACATAAATGAATGTGTCAGTCTTTCCCGCAGCTTCTTAAGATCTCTGGAAGGTTGCCAAAGCTTTGGACAGAATACGACTTAAACACAGACATTTAATTTCATTTCGTGTCACATTTCCAAACTGAAGCACAACGAAGGATAAAATTAATTGGCAGTTATCTCATGTAAATTTAACCACATTATGAGCTGTCTGATCTTGATGGAGTTTTCAGTCATTATTGATGCAAAAATAAACATGGATTTTTTATACCCTTGACTTGCACAAACGGCTGTGTTCAGTTTCTGCAGTTGGTTTGGATTTGAAGTCATGTTTACTTGTTTAAGGAATGGGTAGTTTGGCAAACAGCCTCCCTGGTTATTTCCTAAAAATACAGTGATCATTTCATGCTGCGCAATGCGATTCTAAATCCCTCTGTTACTGTGGAGGCCGGGACTGAATGTAAGCTTGGGCTACATGGCACGCAAGCTAACAATGGCTTGTGCACAAAATGCAGCTGCACCCATAAAATGCAAAATAAACACATTTCAGGGTGATATTGGTAATGCACTGTATTCATTATGAAGAACTTCGGTGTGTGTACTCTACATGCAAGAAGACGGCGTCTTATTTTAGACTTAGAAGTGAATGTCATTGCCTTTTGTCTCCCTACACTCTAATGATAATTAAAAAAATGTAGTATTTCTAGAATGCAAGATTTCAACCTTACCACTAGAACAATAAATACTTAAAAATGTAATCTTCATAAAAGTTAGAATCTAGGTCCTCAACACTGATATGTTCCAAAATTCAATTTTTACTTCTAATAATCTAAGTTTCGATTTCTGAGAGGCGCAGCGGTCCAGTCACGATGCCCATTTATTTGCACACAATAACCACTTGTTTCCCCATAAGATATAAACCCTGTGAAAGGAGCATCACACGCTCGGGCTCATCAGTATTGGTGACCGGATGTCCATTGAGATGCAGAGCACAAACCTTTGATCCTCCTCTGTTCCGAGACTGGAGGCAAACTCACCCTCTTTCTTTCTGCCAGTGCTCTTTCTGTCATCCACCTCTTTCTTTCTCTCTTTTCTCTTTCTTTCTTTCCTTACAGAGATCTCAGGGGATTGTTCCTGTGCTTCACGGCTCACTCTCTGTTTTTCTGCTTTTCCTTGGAATTTACTGAACGCGTTTAGCAGAGATTGAAATTAAGAAATCTAAATACTAAAAAAAAAAATGAGAGGTTGGAAAGCTGAGCAATTGTGGCCTAATGTGCATTTTTTCTTTGGGCAATGAAAGGATTTGTTGTGACAATATGAGAAATATTTTTTTCTGTTAGAGCACAAAGATGAGATTATTACAGATCCCATGTTTTTACATTATCAGCTGATAATTTTGGTTCAGAAGTTGCAAAACATTAGGTCCAACTTCTTTTATTTTCTGATGGCAAGAAACTACATTTATAATAAGTATAAAAAGGTCAGTGCTTTACTTGTTACATGTATTCCATTCTGTGAGAAACAGGTGTAAATTGTGTTTTTTTTTGTTTGTTTGTTTTTTAATTTCCCTGGAGGTTTTGTTTCTTGCATTCTTAGCTATTTAATCTAAATCTTTGTGCCACCACTGTTTTTCAGAATCAAGTTATACAAATCCTCTAATCTAACTTTGTTTGCCAGACAGATAGAAAGTAATTCAGCACTATCCCTCCTCACAAAATGACAGCAACCATTAAACAAGCAATGATCATTAAAGGCTTCTGAACTTGACTGTGGCTTTTTTTTCCAAGCTGCCAGTACATATTTCTTAATAGGCTTTAATAGATTTGACAGCACAGCATTTGGAAGCGTGACTGTATTTTGATGTCATTTGCTTTTTTTTTTTTTCCTATTAGGTGAACGAATATCATTTGACATTTAATAGTCTCAATGGTGAGCAATATCAAGCTGAACTTGAACATTGAATTTCTTTTTTTTTTCTCTTATTTTTCTGGACACTAAAAGTTTGCCAGTAATGCTGCACTTTATGCCCATTCCTGACCCTCACACAAAGTCTGTTTCCCATGTGTCGGTGTGTTGGAGTGTATTTGAGCTCTTGCTGTGCCCTCATGTTGTTTATTCTGTCCCAGGGCTGAACATATGGCTCACAAGCCACTGGAAATAAAATGACAGACAATCCCTTTCTCTCCACGCATCTCTCTCTCTCTTTTTTTTCTTCTTCTCCTCTCTAAATGTGACCTTAATATTCTGACCCTGTGTGACTGCATGGCAGAGCAGAGAGATATCTGCTTCTTTGTGCCTGCTGTTTACTAAACTCTGCTGACAGAACATGTCCTACTAGCTACTTAAAAAAATGAGCACAACCTGCTAGAGCAAATGATTGGAAACTGTACAAGAATAATTGTTGGTGATAACGTTAACTTGAGGAGATCTTAGATAAAAAAGATCACTACTATTTTGATTTGTGTGCGTGTGTGTGAGCATTTAAGTATAAGAGTGTAACTGTGAGCTGCTGAGCAGGATATAATGTAGGTATGAAGTAAAATGCCCACTGAATCATGTGAATTGTGTTGCTTACACGTGTGACTGTCACTAACAGTGCATTTCTGTGCTCTGAAAGGCACACGTCATCTCTGGACCCTCAACAGGTCACCTTAGGGAATGATTTCTGATGATGTTTGACTTTGCATCCGAGCAGGATGGATGATTGTTGCTCAGGTGACTACTTTTTTTTTTTTTTTTTTTGAACAGCCCTTTTAAAAGTATTCATGTAAAAATCATGAGAACTTCTTGTTCAGCTTCCCTGTACAGGTTGTCTACCCGGCTCTTGTTCGACTGCTGGTAAAATGACAACGGGGGGTTTGGCGAGCCGGGCTTTGCTAGAAGTGATACAAGCAGCTTAATTAAAGCTGTCAGCAGGTCAGCGTAATAGAGGCATATCAACCAGGTCATTATGTAGTTAGAGATCCAGAACACCATGTTAGGTTTAATGGGCCAAACTGATTTTGAATGGGAAAAAAAAGAAGAAATATTTCACGTAACAATAAATCTGGAATCACTAGCCCTCTCTAAAATTTGCGTAAGGACTGAATTAAAACCATCTCCCTCTCTTCTACAATTATTTGGACTTTGCCGGCGTATTGTTGCTGGATACAGTGAGTGTTGCACGATGCATGTACCTGAAATATTTCAAAGCCTGCAGTTGCTGTGAAATATCATCACTTGTAATATGACCACAGAATAAATGATTTTTTGTGCTAGCCTATTTTTTCAAACTAAAAGTTGAATAAATTAAAGCATTAAACCTTGTGTCATGTTTGAACTTATTTTAAAATGAGTAGGCAAAAAAAAAAACCCAACAAGAATTGGTAGCGATTCCCTAAATTCAAGGAGATGCAGCTTGAACTGGCAAGCCCTGGTTACTCTCTCTGCTCCCCTTGCTCTCATACACACTCTCGCACTGAGGAGCCATTGATGGTTAATCCCCCCCGTGGAAATGTGGTTATAGGTGAGTGAGAAATTGTGTGTGTGCAAGTGCGTATATGTGCATGCAGCCTCCGTGAGGCCGGTTAACATGGTTTACGTCACTGTGGTCAGCTGCGGCTCTCTTGGTTTGCTGCAGTTGCTCAAATTCTCCCCCTTTGGCTGGCCTGAAAAGCTGGAATCAGATTAGCACACATGCACAAAGGCAAATAAGCAGAAGCAGTCGCGAGCTAAAAATGAAGCTCACAGAGCTGTGGGAAAAGAGGAAACATGGAAATATTTCAGTTTTGACAATGAGGGATATACGACTGCAAATATGTGCTGTGGAAACCCGGTGCTCTATACCAGCTCAGGATGCAGAGACTGCAGCTGAGCAGGGCGGTATGTGTTCATGTCTGGGGCATAAATCCTAATCAAACTCTCGACTACCAGACAGACATTTGTTTTCTCAGACACTGGGATTTTAAATCAAGGCTCTAACAATGCAATGACTGTGCTGTGTATGAAGGAAGCAAGGTAGACCTGAAAAGTGACTTCATGGAAAATCCTACATTCTTTAGTGCAGTTAAATGTGCACTTTGGTATTTTTTTGTAATCCACATTTGCAAATCGAGCAAAAAAAAAATCCATCTATGTTGAGAACAATCAGGATTTCGATACATTATTTACAAAATGATGTAGCCTGGCATGCAGATTTTAGCCTTGTCTTTGCATCAAAGCTTTTGGCAGACACGTTTGTCAAGGTTTCTTGAAAAAAAAAAAAAAGGGTGGGGGTTCCCCTGACATGTCTACAGCCCTGACTTGCAACATATGTTCCTCTCTGTCAGCTCTGGAGAAAAGACTGGCACAAGTAGAGTCAGTACCGTGTGTTTTATTTGCATTCAATATCCAGTCCGAGTGAGTCTTTGTATTATTTAGACTTATATTTTATTCAGTATTTCAGGAACCTCAGAGCCTTTGAGGCTGTTCCAAATGACAGCACTTGATTTAAAATGCTAATTGTAACATCGGAGATCAGTCTGTTGTGAGCTTCATCAACTCAAAATGCAGTGATGCAAATCTATATGTTTTGTTTATTGTCAGAAAAGGACTTTTTTTCCCTTTTCAGTTCTTTAGATTTATCATATTTAACATTTTAAAGCCCTGCATTACCAATGAGAAGCACTAAACAGGCAAAAAATGGTCCTATCAATCACTTCTGCAAAAAGAGAATTACGTACTGCTGTGTCTGTTCATTTTCTGGAGCGTCAGCAAAATATAATTCCTAAAACACCCTGCGTGCTAACTAATTGTGTAAGATCTGTTTTAAAACCTTGCAAAATGTCAGGCGTTGACTGTGTCTGTCTGTTAGCAAAATTTCTTATAAACCACAACATGGAATTGAATGAAACTCAGACAGTCATCATTGGGTCTGCATCTACAACTAATCAACTTCTGGAGTCAGCCCTTTTCAAGATGGCTACCACAGCTAATTGTCTCTAGTCAATACAAAAATTACCAAACCTTGTACAGTTTTACAGATACTTAGTTAAATTTAGTGTGGTAGTAGCTGAGAATTATGGTCAGCACCCACTCAGATGAGTTCTAACACATCTTGTAAGATCACCCAAAAATTGCATTATTTTAAAAATTGAACCAAATTGGCTACAACTCTGTCATTTCTAAGATAAGGTAAGATAATCTTTGTCTAAAACACTGACAAAAAAGGTGGTAGGTGATATGCAGCCCTTCAAAGAATGCTAGGCTTTTGGCTTATTTGTGTTTTTCATATTTTCTTGGACAAATAGTAGGATACATAAGGTTGATGCTAGTTTGCTCCAACTAAATATGTGTAGTCCTCATCTCTATGCAATTAAATTCTCATAACTTTGTGTTTTTATATAATTTGATGAGCACACACTTTATTTTGCTGGGAAATACACAGCAGTAATGGGTAATTTAAATCTATTTTGGGGCTGGTGTGCAGCTGAAGCACATCCCATGAGAGAGCATCATTGCTTACATTGTTATCACAGCTATTATTATTGTTCTTGGTATGAATGACCCTTAAGGATTACAAAAACCTATATGATATTGATGTGAAACTACTGCTTCACTGTGGGCTCCGGAAGAAAAATTGCTTACTCTGCATCTACCAGGCTCTGCACGCTTCTCATTGGGGACTCTATGACAAAACATGGAAAATGGCGAAGACTGAAAATCCATCCAACGCTTAGACATCTGTCAGCACGGTAAAAGAGTTCCTGCCAGTTTCGCTCTCTTCGCCTCCACCAGTATGAACATTAATATCCACACTGGGGTCTCTTGGCATTGTGTGAAGGAAAACTGAATTTGAGTTTTTAAAAGAAAAAAAAAAGGACTTTTCTTTGCTACTGGAAAAATTTAGCAACAGTCAGGTACAACATGAACTAATCTTAGACCCTATTCAAGCTTTTAGTATATAAGAAATGCTTCTGGCTCTTCTTTGGCCTGAATACATATAATTCAATGGTCTGCCTTACTGCTAGGATGGAGGCTATTGACAATTTCCATATTTTTGAGAGCTGCGGATACCTTTTTAAATTGATGAAGTAAATTCAGGGATGAAGGCATTCTGACGACTTGATGTCACATCCACCTGACCCATGGCCTTCTAAGAAATTAGAGCTACAGGAATCTCTTTCTCACCTGGTATACCAAAGTCATTTTTTCAAAGGTTAATGAAAGCTGCATCACTTAAATTCTACTAAACTAGAGATATTAAATCATGTTTACAGACCTCATTTAGTATATTTTTTTAAGAAAAGAAGGCTCATTTAAACATACCAGGGAGATTAAATATGTTGTGAACAAATTGCAGCAATGTGAACCTACCTGTTGCCCAACCAAGTTGTCTGTACTGCTTTACCATAGGGGTAATTTTAAAAACGATTTACTGATACTTTGTAAATAGGTTATTAATGACTTTATAAACACTTTGATATGAATTTGATATAAAACACTGTTCATATATTGAAGCAAAATCAAGTGCTGTGTTTTTTTCTGCCCAGCTTAGGTTTTGTTTTTTTCTTTTTTTTTTTCTCCTAAACTAAAAAAATTTATATGCCAAACTTTGTGTCTGCAAATGTTCACAGTGTTTACATGGAGGTCACATACTGACAAAAGTTTTGTTTAAATTCTAAACTTTGAAGAATACAGGTAAACAGTGAGAAATAAGAACGTAAAGTACAAATACAGAAGAAGTAGTTGCCATGTTTCCATTTTTTATTATATATTTTTTTTACTATTCTGAACTCTATGAAAGTCTTTTAAATGTCTCTCCTTTGGCTAACATATGTTTTTTTTTTGTTTGTTTGTTTTTAAATAAATGTATCACCTTATTAACCACCCACTAGGGAGCACAAGCCAGTGTATCTTTTATGCCAGTCCCAAGCCTGGGAAATGGTGAAGGTTGTGTCAGGAAGGAGATACAGCATTAAACACTTTTGCTAAAACAAACAATCCAAGTGACACCACATGCGATCAATCGAGGCCCGGGTTAACAACAACCACCACAGGTGCTGTTGACAAACAGGTTGTCTGTGGAAATTGGGTTACTGTTAGTCGAAGACCACGAGGAAGGAAATGTGCAAGTAGACAGAGGGAGAAGAGGAAAGACAAGAGTGTAAGACTGAGGGTAGCAACTCTAAACGTAGGAACAATGACAGGCAAAGGTAGAGAGCTGGCTGAAATGATGCAGAGGAGGAAGGTAGATGTGTTATGTGTGCATAAGACGAAATGGAAGGGCAGCAAGACTTGCAGCATTGGGGCAGGGTTTAAGCTGTTTTACCATGGTGTGGATAAGAAGAGAAACTCCTCACGAAGGAGGAGTTAGCAAGGAATGTAGTCGAGGTGAAAAGATTATCACATAGGGTGATGTGTCTGAAGGTAGAAGTAGGTCTGTTGTTAAATGTTGTCAGTGGTTATGCCCCACAGGTTGGATGTGATGTAGAAGAGAAAGATAAATACTGTAAGGATCTCGACAAAGTGATCGAGTAGTCTTAAGGAGGAGAGAACGGTGATCAGAGCGGATCTGAATGGACATGTTGGTGAAGGAAACCGAGGAGATGAGGAGGTGATGGGCAGGTTTGGTGTCAAAAAAGTACCAGGAAGGACAGATGGTGGTGGATTTTGCCAAAAGGATGGAAATGGCTGTAGTCAACACCTATTTCCAAAATAGGGCGGGACAAAGAGTGACCTATAAGAGTGGAGGCAGGCGGAGGCAGGTAGACTACATTCTGTGTAGAAGAGGTAACCTGGGTGATTGTGGACTGTAAGGTTTTGGCAGGGGAGAGGGTGGCCAGACAGCATCAGATGGTGGTGTGAAGGATGAGTGTTGTGGTGAAGAAGAGGAAAATAGTAAAGGCAGAGAAGAGGACCAAATGGTGGAAGTTGAGGAAGGAAGAATGTTGTGAGGAAGGAGCTGTTAAAGGCTCTGGGTGGTAAGAAAGAGCTTCCAGATGACTGGGCCACTACAGCAACAGTGATTAGAGAGACAGGTAGGAAGGTACTTAGTGTGTCATCTGGACAGAGAAAAGATGATAAGGAGACCTGGCGGTGGACTATTAAAGTGCAGGAAGTTATTCAGAAAAAGAGGTTACCCCGGAAGAAATGGGACAGTGAGAAGACTGAAGAGAATAAACAGGAATATAAGGAGATGCAACAATTGGGCAAAGAGGGAGGTAGCAAAGGAAAAACCGAAGGTGTATGATGACTTGTACAAGAGGCTGGACACTAAGGAGGGAGAGAAGGACTTGTATCGACTGGCAAGACAGAGGGATCAGGCTGGAAAGAATGGGTTAAGCTTGTTAAAGACAGAAATGGTAATGTTCTAACAAGTGAGGAGAGTTTGATGGGAAAATGGAAGAAGTACTTTAAGGATCTAATAAATGAAGAGAATGAAAGGGAAAGAAAAGTAGAGGTCATAGAAACTGTGGAACAGGAAGTGGAAAAGATTAGTGAGGATAACATTTGAAAAAGGGTAATGTACAGAGTTGTAGCAACTACAGGGTAATGAAGTTAATGAGCCACATGATGAAGATTTGGTATAAAGTTGTGGAAGCTGGACTTAGACTAGATGTGATTATTTGTGAGCAGCAGTATGGTTTTATGTCAAGAAAGAGCACCATAGATGCCATCTTTGCTTTGAGGATGCTAATGGAGAAGTACAGAGAGGGTCATAAAGAACTTCATTGTGTATCTGTGGATTTAGAAAATCCACATAGACACAAGGAGGAGTGTGAAAAAGTGGTAAATAAGAGAGTCCAGGTTGGATGGAGTGTATGGAGAAAAGTTTTAGGAGTGATCTGTGACAAAAGGGTGGCAGCAAAGGTCAAAGGAAAGGTTTACAAGACAGCGGTGAGAGCAGCTATGTTGTATGGTTTGGAGACAGCGGCACTGACAAAGAAACAGGAGGCAGAACTGGAAGTGGCAGAGCTGAAGATGTTGAGGTTCTCCTTGGGAGGGACGAGGATGGACGGGATTAGGAATGAGGTCATCAGAGGTACAGCACAGGTTGAATGACTGGGAGATAAAGTTAGAGAGGTTGGACTGAGATGGTTTGGACATGTGCAGAGGAGGGACAGCGGGTATATTGGTAGGAGGCTGTTAGAGACGCATCTGCCAAAAAAAGACAAAGAGGAGATATATATATGCAGTTGCTGCCATTTTCAAAGAATAAATTTTTGTGTGAACAGATTTTACAGACGGAATTGAACTTTTCTTTAACATACCTGCTGGGGTGTGACATTTCAACAAGCTTCACTTTCCACAGATTCTCCAGATGCTGTTCAGACTTTATTGTTAAGTATTAAACACTTATGTTTCAACTGTATTGAACTATTTTTTTTCTGGTTCAAATAATTTTCAGATTAAAACAATAAAAACTCTCCCAAACAACTTCTGCCCTTGTTCAAAAAATTTAAGGCATGATGGTAGTCTAGTTATAAAATTTTGGGGAAAAAATGCCATTACATTATTTAAAGACACTTTTTATATTCACAACTCAAAAAAGCAGGATATGTAGATCACCTATTTGATTATTTCAGTTGCAAGACATTGAGAGTCTCTAGTGTAACTGCATCGGTTAAGACAATTAGGATCTCTGGCAAACAGACAACACAATGAAAAAAAGACCCCATCAATAGCTCATCAGAAGAAAGAATCCAGAGAGGCCAAATTGAAAGAAAAAAAAAAAAAACCTTCAAATAGATCATGGCAACAATTAGGGAGACACTGCATTTCTATAACTCTGTGCAATGCAGAGCAAGACAATCCTATCTTTATATAACATTTGACGACAATATTGGTCAAAATCATGCCTTTTTTGTATTGTTTCTAGGTTAACACATCTTTCTCCACTTTCAACGTGCGTTCATTCCAGTTGGTCAATGAAATAAGTTGAAAATGATAGACTCATTCAGCCTTGCAGTGACATCATGGTCTCATCACCTTTTGCAACAGAAATGGCTTCTTGGTCTAAATTCACTGCAGTTAATACCAGCATTTTAGAAGTCAGGCAATACCTTAAACAGACTACTTCCTCATTAAATATTCTACCTTAAAAGCCCTTCAAATTGTTATTAGCCCTTTGCGGCCTCATTAAAATCTGCAGTTGTCAAGTCACTCTTAAAACAAAAACACCCGGACTGTCCAGTGTGACATAATTACAGATTTTACTCAAATCTTCATGAGTACATATAAAATAATTTATATATAAAATAATATAATATAAAATAAAATAATATAAAATAATTTATATATATATATATATATATATATATATATATAAATCAGCTGATGTACAACTCAGCATCAGTGATCCTGGAGATGATTGGCTATAAGAGCAACCATGAAATTCGATACCCACCATGGAAGAGACGGTTAGAGGCTAAAATCAAGGTAACAAGGAGAGAAGTGAGCCAACTGTCAGAGATCCAAAGAGGTGCAACAAAAAGACCAGTACCCAAGAAGTACAACCAGATGCCCATGCCTGAAGCACTTGAAACTGCCAAACAAAGACTC